>NC_046376.1:36023091-36365591 GCF_011125445.2 Fundulus heteroclitus | reverse complement strand
GAAATATGTCCATAAATTAGTTTAAGACAGTTAAAATCTCCACCGAATATAATTATTCCTTTAGAATGTCCTGCTAAAATTTGGGCTAGTTCTTTAAAAAACCCTGGATTATCCTCATTTGGAGCATAAACATTCATAATTGTCAGAGTAATTCCTCCAATCGAATCAATTACAATTATCCAGCGGCCCTTTTTATCCTTGAGTACATTTTCTGCTACAAAGCATAGAGATTTATGACACAGTATAGCTACTCCCCTTTTTATATAGTTTTCATAGGATGCACTTAATACCTGTCCCATCCACTCTCTTTTTAATTTAGCATGTTCTGCCCCATTAAAATTAGTTTCTTGTAGAAGCCCAATAGTACAATTAAACCTTTTAAATCAAGTTAGGATTGTTTTTCCTCTTAATAGTGTCATTTTCTCCATTAATGTTGTAACTAGAAAATGTCAAAGTTATCATGGTTACTTAGACATGCAAGACATTTTACTTCCCTTCAAGAGTATAATAATACTTTTACAAACATATTTAACATTCAAAATTAGCTCGCCGAGACACAATGAACAAAAAGAACAAGAAAACAATCCTGCATCTTCATTGAACTTCCAATTGTACCATATGCTGCCCTCTTGGCAAAAATGGGCAGAGGGAGAACAGTCTCCCTGGGTGAGGTACACAAAGTGTGTGGGCAGCAGTCCACATAGTCTCCCACTCTCTGCTGCATTAAAAGCCCGGTTAAACAGAAAACACTAACCTACATATGCGTAGACCAATGCTTTTGAAATAATTATATTATTGTACCTGTATGTCCATATGCTTTATATACTTAAACACTCCGCCACTAGTTGAAATGACGGCTACACTGCGGGGGGAACCAGGAGTATACTCCCCTCTTAGTCCCCCCATGTTGATCCACAGAGTTTATAATAGCCCTGATGTCAATGGTGTTCAGCCTCTGATCAGCCTTCCCTCGTCTCCCCTGTGTCTACCATCTGTACTGCTGTGGTTGTCTCTTCAAAATGTCCCGATCATCCACCTCTACAGGGATCCCGAGCTCCCTCAGAGTGGATTGGGCCTCCAATAAAGAGGAGAAGGTTTTGACACCCTTGTCCAGGAACAATCGAAGTTGAGCAGGGTATGGTGATTGTGCCTTGATGTTGTGGTCCTTCAATTTTCTGATCACTTCACACACTTGTTTTTGCTTTTTTTTTGCACCTCAGATGAGTAGTCCTGATCGAAGTAGATTTTATTCCGCCAAAATTCCCCGTCCCACTGCTTCTTTGCCTGCTGTAGCACTAGTAGTTTAATGTTGAAATCCGAAAAGACAACTATTATAGATCTTGGTGGTGCTACTGGTTTCGGCTTCGGAGCTGTAGCTCTGTGCTCTCTCTCAATGCAAATGTCTGTGCCTTCCGGTAATTTAAGCGCAGATTTAAAAAAAACAGTAATAAATGGGACCATCTCTTTTCCTTCTTAATCCTCTCATATACTGTATAATCTTAAATTGTTCCTAATACTCTTTCTTGCCATATGACTCTGTCTTCAGTTTACTCACTCTCTCTTCCATAGTGTTCCGTTTCTCCTCCAGTGTGTTGATTCTTTTTTTAATTTCCTCAATTGAAGACTCCATCCATGTTTGAGATTCCTATATGTCTCGTTGTGCATTTCCAGACTCTTCTCGAAATTTCCTGAGCTCTGTTAAGCTCTGTTCCTGAGCTAGATGCTAAGCTAGAATCTAGCATTAGCTGCTTTTGTGTCGTCTTAGTATTGTAGCCTTTCCCCACTTTCTGTTCTTTTCTGGACGTCTTTTGTAAAGATTTCATTATGGTAGTGTCTTCTGGATATGTAGGGGGATTTATATTTTTGCAACAGGCAATTTAAGACATATTGTGGCCAGAGCAAGTTTGCAAGTGTCTTTACTCGGGCATACCGGAAACAGAAGTCCCCTTATTTTATTTTTTTGAAGATAAGAGAGTATGCATGTGGGGGCTCTAGGGTGGAACATGTGAATGTCACTGAGTACCAGGTTTTCTGTTTGTCTTTATGTCAGGTTGGGTTTGGACTGCCCCCTCTCCTGTGACATCTCAAGGCTCCACTTGGTGGGGAGCCCATCCGTGGGGGATGTTCTGCTCCCCTCCGTTGGTTGGTGCCTCGACCAGTTGGTCCTTGGTGTCTGGGGCTGGCTGCTTGGGTGTGTGCTGGCTCACTCCTGGCGGCTGCTTCGCGGGGCCTGGTCACCGTGGGTCTGTTAGGGCCATACCAGGGGGGCGGTGCGCCCCCTGGGCCTCAGGTCTCTGGGCCCATTCGGTGCTCTTCCTGGGATGTGGGAGGCAGCTATCCTTGTGTTTGTCCCTTTTGGGCACCTTTGCTCTGGGGCCTCTTTCAGCTGTCTGCGGTTCTGGTTTCCCCAGGGTCTGCCACAGTGCTCTGGGGGGCAGGTCTTTGGCTCCTCACAACTACTTTTGAGCATTTTTTTATGGATAAACCATAGGATATTATCTTCGTTCTCTCCTTTCCCGCTCCTCTATTTATTTCACCTTTTGTCCCATTTAACATTTCATCTCATCGTTTTCTCTTCTTTTTTGTCTTCTACCTTTCCATTTTTGTGTCAATTGAACATGGAATAGGCCCAGAATAAATTCTAATAAAGCTTTTTGCATATATAAATCAAGCAGAGCACTATGCCGAAAGCTGTAATACTCCACTTGTGAAAGTAAAATCTGCTGTCAAGACAGCAGTTCTTAATGCTACACTGCCAAACAGGACACTGTGTCCAGCTGTATGTCGAGCCCGAAAAGACAAAACAATGACCACCAAATGTAAAAAAAAGAATGATGGAAATAAATGGGCTCAGGGAAATCTGTTTGGTAAGAAAATACAACAGGAACATATGAGGTGAAACTACACCAGTGTTTCAGAAATTAAAAGACAGTAAAATAATTTGAACGGTAATTAAATTTCCCTTAAGGATTAATAAAGTATTATTGAATTGAATTGAATATTTTGGGGGGATAGAAATTACATTTAATTCAATTCAAAAATACTAATTCACAATGCATCATCTCAAGGCACTTTACAAAGTCAAATTCAATCAAATCATACACATTGGTCAAAATGTTTTCTATCTAAGAAAATCCAGAAGATTGCATCAAGTCTTAACAAGCAGCATACACTCCTCGTGAAAGAGCGTAGAGCCACAGTGGACAATTGTCTGCATTGTCAATGGCTTTTCAGCAATCCCTCATACTGAGCATGCGTGAAACGACAGTGGAGAGGAAAACCCCCCTTTAACAGGGAGGAAACCTCCAGCAGAACCAGGCTCAGTGTGAACGGTCATCTGCCTCGACCGACTGGGGGTTAGAGAAACAGAGCAGAGACACAAAAGCACAGAAGCATACACTGATCCAGGAATCCTTTCTATGTTAAATGGTAATAGCGGATGATCTGCCTCCCCTGGATGATGTCACAGCTAACATAATGCCAGACCAGGTGTACCTACTACCATTAAAAATAATTACAGACAACAAAAAGTTAAAAGGTGAAATAACAACAAACAAACAAATTGAGGAACAATAGGAGAACTCAGCAGAGTGAGAAAAATAGACTCCGATGTCCTCCAGCAGCCTAAGCCTATAGCAACATAACTACAGACACAGGCTAGGGTAACCTACGTCACTCCAACTAAAAGCTTTGTCAAAAAGGAAAATTTTAATCCTAGACTTAAAAGTAGACAGGGTGTCTGCCTCACTGACCAAAGCTGGGAGTTGGTTCCACAGGAGAGGAGCCTGACAACTAAAGGATCTGCCTCCCATTCTACTTTTAGAGTCTCTAGGAACCACCAGTAGATACACAGTTTGAGAGCAAAGTGCTCCGTTAGGAACATATGGGGTAGTCACATCTCTAATATATGATAGAGCTAGATTATTAGGGGCCTTATACGTCAGAAGGAGAATTTTAAATAAAATTCTTGATTTAACAGCAAACCAATGAAGGGAAGCTAAAGTAGGAGATCTCTTGCTGCAGCATTTTGGATCAGCTGAATGCTTCAAACTGCATTTTGTGGACTTCCTGATAGTAAAGAATTACAATAGTCCAACATTGGCTACAACAAATACATTGGCTAATTTTCAGCGTCACTCCTGGACAAAATATTTCTAAATTTGGCAATATTAGGTGAAAAAAGGTAACCCATCCATCCATCCATTCATCCATTATCTTCCGCTTATCCGGGGTCGGGTCACGGGGGGTAGCAGCTTCAGTAGGGAGGCCCAGACGTCCCTCTCCCCAGCCACTTGGGCCAGCTCCTCCGGGGGAATTCCAAGGCGTTCTGAGAAACATAGTCCCTCCAGCGTGTCCTCGGTCTTCCCCTGGGTCTCCTCCCGGTGGGACGTGCCCGAAACACCTCACCAGGGAGGCGTCCAGGAGGCATCCTAACCAGATGCCCGAGCCACCTCAACTGGCTCCTCTCGATGTGGAGGAGCAGCGGCTCTACTCTGAGTCCTCCCCTGATGACTGAGGTCCTCACCCTATCTCTAAGGGAGAGCCCAGACACACTACGAAGAAAACTAATTTCGGCTGCTTGTATCCGGTATCTCGTTCTTTTGGTCATGACCCAAAGCTCATGACCATAGATGAGGGTAGGAACGTAGATCGACCAGTAAATCGAGAGCTTTGCCTTTTGGCTCAGTTCTCTCTTTACCACAACGGACCGGTACAGCGCCCGCTTCAAAGCAGACACCGCACCAATCTGCCTGTCAATCTCCCGCTCCATCTTACCCTCATTTGTGAACAAGACCCCAAGACACTTAAACTCCTCCATTAGGGGTAGCACATCCTCCCCAACTTGGAGAAGGCACTCTACCCTTTTCGGGCTCAAGACCATGGTCTCAGATTTGGAGGCACTGTTTCTCATCCCGGCCGCTTCACACCTCTCTAGTGAGAGTGGTAGATCACACCCTGATGAAGCCAATAGGACCACGTCATCCACAAATAGTAGAGACGCAATCCTAAGGCTACCAAAACGGATCCTCTCAAAACCTTGGCTGCGCCTAGAAATTATGTCCATAAAAGTTATGAACAGAATCAGTGACAAAGGGCAACCTTGGTGGAGTCCAATTCTCACCGGAAACGAGTCTGACTTACTGCCGGCAATGCGGACCAGACTCCGACACTGGTCATACAGAGACCGAACAGCACTTGTTAAAGGGCCCGGTACTCCATACTCCCAGAGTACCCCCCACAGGACACGGTTGAAAGCCTTCTCCAGATCCACAAAGCACATGTAGACTGGTTGGGCAAACTTCCATGCACCCTCCAGGATCCTGCTGAGGGTGTAGAGCTAATCCAGTGTTCCACGGCCAGGACGAAAACCACATTGCTCTTCCTGAATCCGAGATTCGACTATCCGACGGACCCTCCTTTCCAGAACCCCGGGAAAGACCTTACTATTGAGGCTTAACAGTGTGATTCCTCCGTAGTTGGAACACACCCTCCGGTCCCCCTTCTTAAATAGGGGGACCACCCCAGTCTGCCAATCCAGGGGCATTGCAACCGATGTCCACACAATGCTGCAGAGCCGCCTTAACCAACACAGCCCCGCAACATGCAGAGCCTTAAGGTACTCAGGGCGAATCCCATCCACCCCCGGGGCCTTGGCACAGAGGAACTATCTAACAACCTCGGAAACTTCACCGCCAGAGATGGAAGAACCTGACCCAGAGTCCTCAGGCTCTGCTTCCTCAATGGAAGACGTGTTGGTGGGATAAGGGAGGTCTTCGAAGTATTCTGCCCACCGATGCACAACGTCCTGAGTCGAGGTCAGCAGCACACCACCCCCACTATAAACAGTGTTGGTACTGCACCGCTTCCCCCTCCTGAGACAACGGATAGTGGACCAGAATCACTTCGAAGTCATTCGGGAGTCTTTCTCCATGGCCTTTCCGAACTCTTCCCACGCCCAAGTCTTTGCCTCAGCGACCAGCCGAGCCGCCTGCTGCTTCGACTGCCGGTACACATCAGCTGCTTCCAGAGTCCCACAGGCCAATAAAGCCCAATATGACTCCTTCTGCAGCTTCACAGCTTCCCTCACCCCTGGTGTCCACCAGCGTGTTTGAGGGTTGCCGCCGTGACATGTACGACAACCTTGCAGCCACAGCTCCGACTAGCCGCTTCAACAATAGAGGTGTGAAACATGTTCCACTCAGACTCAATGTCCCCCGCCTCCCTCGGGACGTGTTAGAAGCTCTCCTGGAGATGGGAGTTAAAGCTCCGTCTCACAGGGTACTCTGCCAGACATTCCCAGCAAACCCTCACAATACGTTTGGGCCTGCCTGGTCTGACCGGCTTTCTCCCCCACCATTAGAGCCAGCTCACCACCAGGTAGTGGTCGGTGGAGAGCTCCGCCCCTCTCTTCACCCGAGTGTCCAAGACATGCGGCCGCAGGTCAGATGAAGCAACAACAAAGTCGATCATTGAACTAAGGCCAAGGGTGTCCTGGTGCCAAGAGCACATGTGGACACCCTTATGCTTGAACATGGTGTTGGTGCGTGATGGACAATCCATGGCGAGCACAGAAGTCCAACAAAAGAACACCACTCGAGTTCAGATCAGGTGGGCCGTTCCTCTCAACCACACCCTCCAGGTCCCACTGTCATTGCCCACGTGAGCGTTGAAGTCCCCTAGCAAAACAAGGGAGTCCCCAGGAGGGGCACTCTCCAGTATCCCCTCCAAGGACTCCAAAAAGGGTGGGTAATCCGAACTGCTGTTTGGCGCATAAGCACAAACAACAGTCAGAACCCGTCCCCCAACACATATGCGGAGGAAGGCTACCCTCTCGTTCACCGGGGTGAACCCCAATGTACAGTCACCGAGATGAGGGGCTATAAGTATGCACACTCCAGCTCAGCACCTCTCACCAGGGGCAACTCCAGAGTTCAAGAATGTCCAACCCCTCTCAAGGAGACTGGTTCCAGAGTCAGATCCATGCGTTAAGGTGAGTCCAACTATCTCTAGTCGGAACCTCTCAACCCGAGCTCAGCCTCCTTCCCCACCAGAGAGGTGATATTCCATGTCCCAAATGCTAGCTTCTGCAGCCGAGGATCGGAACATGTCCTAGTCAAAAATAACACCACAATTTTTTACTTTATTACCAGAGGCCAATTTAATTCCATCCAAATGTAAGTGATTGATCAAAAAGTGAATTTTTTTGAGGACTCTGGTCCAAAAGATTACAACTTCTTTCAAAAAAGCAGGAAATTTAAAGTCATTCAAGTTTTGATGTCATCAAGACATGACTGTAGTGAAAGGATTTATGGTTAAATATAGCAGCAGTATAGTAGAGTGTCATCATCATAACTGGAGATTAATCCCATGCTGTCTGATAATTTTAACAACAGAAGTGTATATATAGTAAACAGATTTGGCCCAATGACTGAACCCTGTGGTACTCCACAAGTGACCCTAGAGTTTGAAGATTTATTAACATGAACAAACTGGAAACTGTCAGACAGATTTAAACCAGCCTAATGCTTTTTCCTTAATCCCTACGGCATGTTCAAGTCTTTCTAGGATAATAGTGTTATCAACTGTATCGAATGCAGCACTGAGAACAGGACAAGTACAGACACAAGTCCATTATTGTAGGCCATGAGAATATCATTAATGACCTTCACCAGAGCTGTTTCGGTGCTATGATGAGTTCTGAAGCCTGACTGAAACTCTTCAAATATGTCATTACTTTGTAAATGTTCACATACTTGAATTAAGAGGGACAGACTCTTTAAAGCTTGCTACAACATTATCTGATAACTATCTACTACAATGAAACCTTTTGGGGGTAGAGAACTCAGTTAAATTGAACTCAAAGGTTATTAACAAATGGTCAGATAGGATAGGGTTGTGAGGAAATACTGTTAATTTCTTCGCAATCAATGCCATATATCAGCACAAGACCCAAACTATGAATGCAAGAGTGCGTCAGTTTATGCACATTTTGAGCAAAACCAATTGAATCTAGGATAATATTAAAGGCTACATTAAGGTTATCACATTCCGTGTCAACATGAATGCTAAAATTCCCCACTCTAATAACCTTGTTAATGTTTAACACTAAACCAGATAAGAAGTCTGAAAACTGATCTAAAAACTGAGAGTAAGGGCCTGGTGGACGATACAAAACATAAAACATAGTTTGGGTCTTATTGCTTTGCAGTTTGGATGAGGGAAACTGAGGGTTAAATGTTCAAAAGAATTGTAGCTATTAGTTGACCTGGAACTAATTAATAAATCAGACTGAAAGATGGTTGCTACCCTCCTCCACATCCTGTAGTTCTGGGATTGTGGAAATTTAAATAATTAGAGGGAGTTGACTCATTTATACTAATGTAGTCCTCTTGCCGCCAGGTTTCTGTCAGACAAAATAAATCAATCTGATTATCAGAAATAAATTCATTAACTAACATAGTTTTTGGAGATAGAGACCTTATATTTAATAAACATTTAATAGTTTTATTTTTCTGGTTTGAATTGAGTCTTATTGATTTTTATGAAATTTTTATGATTTGCTTCTTTAGATCAGTTTTTAAACTGTTTCGTTTTAGCCGTGGGAAAGGCACTGTCTCAGTGGGGTAATGGGTGGGTAACAGTACAGAAGCTGCAGAGAGGTGTGTCAAACTACCGCTCAGCTTCTTGCTCTGGACCCTGGATTGCCAGCATTTTGGAGAACTAATAAATCTGCTTAGATTCCTACAAAAAAAAGCTGCACTATCCAAAGTGGGATGGATGCTGTCTCTAAGGATCAGACCAGTTTTCCCCCAGAAAGTTTGCTAGTTATCAGTGTAGCTGATAACTGGCTGATAACTGGCAGTGTAGCTGATAACAGTGTAGCTGATAACTGTCTAGGTGGTGTCCTTTTCAGGACACCACCTAGACAACCAGTGGTTGAATGATGACATGCAGTGAAACATGTAATCCCTGGTCAGATCAGGCAGGGGACCAGAGAAAATCAGTCAGAAATTGTTTTAGCAAACTTACACACCGAAGCAACTCTAACTTTAGTGACCACCAATTGGCATAAATAAATAAGTAATTTATTTATTTCTGTATATATTCTTAATTTTGGCAGGAATGGTCCTCCATATAGGGAGTGCTAAAACGTAAGATAAGATAAGATAAAATAGGGCTTTATTGATCTCACATTGGAGAAATTTACTTGTCACACATCGGCCTACTACAGTATATTTTAGCTAGAGCAACCTACAATCCATCTGTGTCTATTATTTCTGTAAAGAATCCACTAGATCAACATAGAATTCTTCCTGTGTTGGGTGTTTAATCTGTCCCTCCTCTTTATAATCCCACTAATGAATTGGTAGATTAGGGTCAACCTACAGCTAGGCAGCATCTGTGCAAAATTAAAATCAAAGCTAAATATTGGTTACAAAGTGTATCCAGTAGACACAGACACCATAGAGAGAAGCAGAGAACGTAGCTCATCAGCAAAGGGTTGGGTTGCTGAAACGCAGAGAAAAGGAGGGCGACACAGTGGAAAGAGAATATGCTGATAGCATAAAATGAACATAAATGAACCATGCAAACACCGGAAGCAGAGAGAGAGAGAGAGAGAGAGAGAGAGAGAGAGAGAGACTGCACAAGATGTCAATTATGAGATAAAGACAGCTCTGGGGGCAGAAGGACACAAAAGTGCACACTGTCAAATAGGATAAAGGGAACAGTCTGAATTGTTGTCAAAGTAGGACGCAAGCTTGAACTCACATACCTCGTCAGTAAACTGCAAACAAAATCACAACTTTTAATTTATGCTGGGGTTGGTGTAATGAAATGTGTGGATTCATACACCCAACAACCAAAACTTTTGACTTATCCACATGTAGTTTTGGCATCCTTTAGCTTGGACTACAAAATAGCAGCCAAAAATAAAAATGGTGGATCTGTGAAACCGATTAGCTGACAGCACAACAAAGCTATCCCAATTCGAAGACAGTTCGGGTGAGGAGCAAGCTGTGAAAAGATCAAGATGCAAAAGACTGCAGGTCTAGATAGCATCAACTGTAGGCTCCAGAGCTGCTATGCACATCAACTGTGTCTCATAATGGGATACATGTTCAACATGTAGCCTGAAGCTGGGGAAAGTACCACAGCTGAGGAAGACCTCCTGTGATAACAGGAAACCATACATCCAAAGGACCTCAGCAGAGACAGTCAGTGCAGGGGATTGTACTTGCAACCTGCCAATTGCAAGACGAACTCCCTAACCTCTGTGCCACGTCACCCCGTCCCTGACAATGGCTTTGTAGCTCACGGTCATCGTTAATAAAATGGATGGTAAGGCTCAGATATGGCTCCATCGTTCCGACTGGACCACAGATCTGCTGTTAAGGAATAGTTAGGGATGGTTGCTAGCTTGGTCTGTAATTTCGCTCTGTGTTCTGAGTACATGGCGGGTATGGCTATGCTGCTAAAATGTTTTTGGTCCAGCAGGACATACCTGGGAGTTTAAGTTGTCTTGAAGCCGTCTTTCTCTATGGTATTTATAGGGACCATATCCTTGACATGGACGTCTGACTGCTACCTACATATTTAGCTGTGGATATGAAGGGTGTTGATCTTAGCTTAAACGTGTTTTCAACTAAGGTGGTGAAGCAAGTTGCAGTCTCAGTGCTGCATTCGATACAGTTGATCAAAAATATTCTCCTAGAAAGACTTGAGCATACTGTAGGGATTCGGGGAAAAGCATTAGGTTGGTTTAAATCTTATCTGACTGACAGATTCCAGTTTGTTCATGTTAATAATAAATCTTCTTCAAACTCTAGGGTCACTTGTGGAGTACCACAGGGTTCAGTCCTTGGGCCAATTCTATTTACTATATATATGCTTCCGATTGGCAAAATTATCAGACAGCATGGGATTCATTTCCACTGTTATTCTGATGACACTCAGCTATATTTATCCATAAATCCTGATGAATCCAATCAATTACTTCGACTACAGTCATGTCTTGATGACATCAAAACCTGGATGACTTTAAATTTTCTGCTTTGTAATTCTGACAAGACAGAAGTTGTCTTTGGACCAGAGTCCTGAAAGAATGAACTTCTTAATCAGTCACTTAATCTGGATGGCATTAAATTGGCCTCTGGTAATAAAGTAAAAAACCTTGGTGTTATTTTTGACCAGGACATGTAATTTAAATCCCATACTATATAGGTTTCCAGGGTTTCCCTTTTTCACCTCCGTAATATTGACAAACTTAGAAATATTTTGTCCAGGGGTGATGCTGAAAAACTAGTCCATGCATTTGTTACTTCAAGGCTGGACTATTGTAATTCTTTACTATCAGGTAGTTCACAAAATGCAGTTTGAAGTCTTCAGCTGATTCAAAATGCTGCGGCAAGAGTTCTGATGAAAATCAACAAGAGGGATCATATTTCTCCAATTTTAGCTTCCCTTCATTGGCTTCCTGTTAAATCAAAAATAGAATTTAAAATTATTTTTCTCATGTATAAAGCCCTTAATAATCAAGATCCATCATATATCAGAGCTCTGATTACCCCGTATGTTCCTAACAGAGCACTTCGCTCTCAGACTGCAGGTCTACTGGTGGTTCCTAGAGTCTCTAAAAGTAGAATGGGAGGCAGGTCCTTTAGTTTTCAGGCTCCTCTCCTGTGGAACCAACTCCCAGTCTGCTGGAGGACATCAGGGTCTATTTTTCTCACTCTGCTGAATTATCCTACTGTTCTCCAATTTGGATTGTTTTGTTGTTTTTTCAACTTTTTGTTCTCTGTAATTTTTTTGTCTTTACAGTAGGTACACCTGGTCTGGCATTATGTTAAGCTGGGCATACACTGTACGTTTGTTTTTGCCCTTTTTGGGCCGATTCTTCAGTCGTGTAAGATTATTTTGGATCAGTCCGAGTTTCAGCTTCATCGTGCGTCCTGCATCGTGTAGTATACAGGGGGTAATGAGGGGTGATTAGCCTCTCATGACCACTTCCCGATCAGAAATTGTATGGTTGGATGAAAATCAAACATGTTTGAAATTCAGTCGGCCCTCGTGAGGTGATTCCCCCCAACCTTGTGCAATGTGCATGTGGTGCAAACAAGGGGATTCTTCTTTTCAGATGAAAACATAGGAGTGCATTTGTTACTTCAAGGCTGGACTATTGTAATTCTTTACTATCAGGAAGTCCACAAAATGCAGTTCGAAGTCTTCAGCTGATTCAAAATGCTGTGGCAAGAGTTCTGATGAAAATCAACAAGAGGGATCATATTTCTCCAATTTTAGCTTCCCTTCATTGGCTTCCTGTTAAATCAAGAATAGCATTTAAAATTCTCCTTCTAACGTATAAAGCCCTTTATAATCAAGCTCCATCATATATCAGAGCTCTGATTACCCCGTATGTTCCTAACAGAGCACTTCGCTCTCAGACTGCAGGTCTGCTGGTGGTTCGTAGAGTCTCTAAAAGTAGAATGGGAGGCAGATCCTTTAGCTATCAGGCTCCTCTCCTGTGGAACCAACTCCCAGTTTTGGTCCGTGAGGCAGACACCCTATCTATTTTTAAGACTAATGTTAAAACTTTCCTTTTTGACAAAGCTTATAGTTAGAGTGGCTCATACCCTGAGCTATCTCTATAGTTGTGCTGTGATAGGCATAGGCTGCTGGAGGACATCAGGGTCTAATTTTCTCACTCTACTGATTTCTACTGTTCTTCAGTCTACTGTTCTCCAGTTTTGCATTGTATTACATTGAAATGACTGTCGTCATTTCAGCTTTTAACTTTTTGCTCTCTTTCTTTTTCTTCATAGTAGGTACACCTGGTCTGGCGTTCTGTTAACTGTGACATCATCCAGAGAAGACGGCTCACCCGCTACTACCATCTAATGTAGAACAGATTACTGGATCTATGTGTGCTTCTGTGCTTTTTGTCTCTCTTGTTGTGTCTCTGCTCTGTCTTCCGTAACCCCAGTCGGTCGAGGCAGATGACCGTTCATACTGAGCCCGGTTCTGCCGGAGGTTTTCCTTCCCGTTAATGGGGAGTTTTTCTTCCCACTGTCGCTTCATGCTTGCTCAGTATGAGGGATTGCAGCAAAGCCATGTACAATGCAGACGACTCTCCCTGTGGCTCTACGGTTCCCCAGGAGTGAATGCTGCTTGTCGGGACTTTGATGCAATCAACTGGTTTCCTTATATAGGACATTTTTGACCAACCTGTATAATCTGACCCAATCTGTATAATATGATAGAACTTGATTTTGTAAAGTGCCTTGAGATGACATGTTTCATGATTTGGCGCTATATAAATAAAATTGAATTGAATTGAATTGAGTGGAGAGAGTAGCATGGTGGTGGTACATGAGACATGGAGTCAAATTACGGAGGAGCAACTCGTAGAATTGCCAAGGCAGCGCGTTTCGTTCTAGTGAGCCTCATATTTAACAGTAAGCAATGGCACTCCCGTCTTTTTCTTCTTCTACTGTCTACATTTAGATTCCAGATAGATGAGTCCGACTAAGCTCCATCTCTCTACGGAGCTAAGTCTGACGTGTGGTTTTTGGACATACAGTGTGAGCAGTCAGATCGCATCAGAGCATTGGGCTGTACCGTGTATGAACAGATATGGTGAACTGTGAACATCTAAACCCTGCGGTTTTGTCGTACAGTTTGAGCTGTAGCTCAGTACAATGATTGAAAATCATACAGTGTATGCCCGCCATAACCTGTAACATCATCCAGGGGAGGCTGATCATCCGCTATTACCATATAATATGGAAAGGATTCCTGATTCAATGTGTGCTTCTGTGGCTTTTTTTTGTATCTCTCCTCTGCCTTTTCTAACCCCCAGTCAGTCGAGGCAAATGACCATTCATGCTGAGCCTGGTTCTGCTGGAGGTTTTCATCCTTTTAAAGGAGAGTTTTCCTCCCTACTGTCGCTTCATGCATGCACGGTATGAGGGATTGCTGCAAAGTGAACAGTCATCTGCGAAAAAATGCAGATGACTGTCCACTGTGAATGCTCCGTGTCAAGACTTGATGTAATCTGCTGGGTTTGCTTAGATAGGAAGCAGTTTGACCAATGTGTCTGATTTGATTGAATTTGACTTTGTAAAGTGCCTTGAGATGATGTGTTCTGACTTGGCCCTATATAAGTAACAATTAATTGAATAGGTTGTAATATGACAAAATGTCAAAAGACATTTTACTTTTGCATAACTCTGTCTTGCTCATTAGTGATTTTATCTGTATTTCACTAAAGTAAATTTCCTAATTATATAGCACTCACCAAGTCTAACTTGTCCAATTTGAGGCGTATGTGTGGATCAAGTGTTATCTTAGGTTTTGTGTCCGTTGGAGACCTTTGGCTGGTAGAACCTGTATAAAGAAAGAGGAAGACCAATAAAATTATATTTTATATATATATATATATATATATATATATATATATATATATATATATATATATATATATATATATATATATATATATATATATTTAACAGAGCAGTTATTGGGGGAACATTAAATTATCTGTATGTCAAAAAGATATGTACAAAAATACATGAGATATTGACTTTTAAACAAAATAAGGACAGTGGATGTGAGGACATGAGATGCTACGTAAACAGTGAGAGGAAATATATAATTGGATTATCTGCAACATCAGAATGGAGGGGCTCATTCTTGTTGGATATGAGTGGAAATAGCTCACTCTGGCGACAGAGATTTGTGTGGATGTGTGTGTTTGTGTGTGTGTGTGTGTGGGGGGGCAGATGATTAAAAAAGAGAGGAGTGGAAGAAAGATGGATGATTATACAGATGAGAGAGAGAAAAACAACATCAGAAGGAAGGGCAAAGGGCCAATGCCTAATATTAATTTGATGACTGTCCCAGATTTGTACAGCTGCATATGAAAGTAATAGCATCCCCTATAAGTGTGTGTGTGTGTGTGTGTGTGTGTGTGTGTGTGTATTTGTCTGAGTTTGTAGCTGGCTGTATTGCCTGTCTGAAACTTGCCTCCTGCTCAAAGAAACCAAATTTTACCCAGGTCTACATGAACAACAAAATATAGTGGTATTTCCTTTTAACATCTAAATCATTTAGTTGTGGTCTATATACAATGGAACTGCAATTTTTAGTCTTAATTCTTCATTATTGTTGCCCCACAGCCCTGCCTTTCCCCCTGTCCTGATGTCCATCTGAAAGCATTTTGGTGCGGCATTTCACATCCAACCCTCCTCCGGGTCAGAGAATATTCCATTCCAACCCGTTCGGCCATATTTGTAGTATGCCGGATATTATGTAATGAATTGGTTAATATACCTGACAACCTAACATTTTCACTTATCCACCTGTAGCATCAGCATCCTCGAGATTGGACTACAAAACTGTGACAAAACATTGAAATGGCAGATTGGCGAAATTGGCAAGCCAGATATCCCAGACCTTGTAAAGCTGTTCTGCAGCAAATACTATGACGTAATTGTTCAAAAAAACATAATAGAGAATAGGAAAAACCAAACGGCTTGAAAAGTATGACCTAAACAGAATGTATCGATATCTATGCAACATCTGGAGAGACTAAATAAAAAATTGTCTGCACTCCCAGAAACTCCAAGTACACACCAACATGTATTTAAAGGGATACATGATTAGTTGAACATGTTAGCCAAAATATGTTGTAATTTTCCTATTAACTTAAAAATTGCTGTTGGTGAAACGGGAAAACTTATAATTACTTAAAAAATATTATAGGCTATATCCTTGGTTAAAATTTTCACAATTTTTCCACCTGTGCAATGCATGCTGGGTTGATGATGCAGTTAGGTCCTACTGGACTGGAACCTACAAAGTTGACGCAGGAAGGTTAACACTATCCAAGTTGTTTTTTTTATCATATTGCGTTTGACAGGTGTACATTTAGACAATGCCACATAGTGTCGCTATTGGCTGTAATTTCAAAACACTGCTCTCAACACTTCTCTCCAGAAGACTGAGTCATTTTAACCATCAAAATTCATGACAAGGGCGTTACCCTTGCAAGCTAAAACCAACTGTTGTGCCAGGTATTTTTATCCAGAAAGCGCCTAAACCCCGCCACCTTGCGAGCGACAAACACTGGAAGAAACATCAGAGACAGGCGACACCGGAAGCCCTTTTAAATAATGAAGGTACTGCCACTGCCGCTGGTAACGAATGTGAAATCATGGACCCGACATTGGAACAAAGACCAGACCCTAAGCAGGTGTTAATGGACTGAAGACTAGACCATAAATAGGTGTTAATGCACCAAAGAATGGACCTATAAGATCCTAAGCAACAAGCGTATTTGCCCTGACACAGTCCTAGGAGAGTTATGTGTCATTCATGATTTTATTATTATTATTATTATTATTATTATTATTATTATTATTATTGTTGTTGTTGTTGTTACATTACTACATTGTCATAAATTCCAATGTGCTCTGGATCAAACTGAAAAGGTTTAACGTTAGTCATTGCTGTTTTGGCTGGACAGAGCTACCGCTAGTGATGGGTCAATGAGGCGTCATGAAGTGTTTCGACACATGCCAAACTGTATTGATACTGTGTCACTGAATACTGACACCTGCTGGACCTTAAAAATCCCTAGAGGCAACCTAGTTGACAGAGTTAACTGACACTCATTTGATGACCAAGCATACACAATAATACAATTTAAGTCATTGTATGTTGCATTGTATAATTTTATATTTTTGTTTGAATTTGAAATATATTAGATTTTTTTTTTTAGATACAGTCAATAAATAATGTGAACCTGTATCATAACATAATAACCTCTAAGTAACCATGTTGTGAATGAGGATGATTGTGGACTGGCCTCTTCTTTTTTTTTTTTTTTTTTTACAAATGTTTTGCTGCCATATCCTTTCAATGTGCCCCCCCCCCACACACACACACACACACACATATACTCACCTCTTGTGAAGGGTGAGAAAACAGCTTTAATTCTCCATCACATAACTTTCATATCGCGCATGCATTGACAATTCTCTCTTGCGATTTTCAGCAGCAATAGAGTTGTTTCTTATGGTTTAATATTGTCAATATGCCTTCTTTAAAGATTTCTAATTCTACTCGCAGGACATGCACACTTCCAAGCTTATTTCCTGTCGTTGCCATGGTGAATCGCGTTATTTGCGTTCCAGTGATCAGGCTTTTTTTCATGCTCGTGCTCACGTTCAATGGTTGATCGGGCGCTGTGTTTAGTTACCTGACTGACATCATCTGTTCTGAAATCAGAAACGCTGAGTATGACAGAGTGAGCAGCTTTCTACTCAGGGTAGATCTGCCGTTCTTTCTGAAACGACGCTCAGAAAAAAGACGCACAGCGCAACCTGCCCAACCATGAAGGCATCTGCCCAACCCATCAATCAGTGGTGCGCTCCGATCAGCACCTGGCATTCACTGAGCCGTGGTATACCATCTCACCAGAGTTCCAAAATAGTAAAAAAAAAAAAACTTGGTTTATTATTATTTTGTTTACAGTTCAGCTTGGATTTTATTTACTGTGCAGCATGGCTTTGCTGTGCATGCTGAATCCAGATCCTGTGCGCGAATGCACACGCGCGCAGTTTAGAGGGAACTTAAACAGTTTGGCGCGTCAGTCAGTTCGAAGCAGTTCCTGTATCGGTCACGTGACTTTCCCATAGCGATACGCGCATCGACACGGGTTTTGCTCTATGAGCTCAACGCATGCGCCAACGCATCGGTGTTGCCGGACCCATCACTAGCTACCGCTAAAGGACCTAGTATACACCGTTTACCCAGAATGCATCGCAGGGTAAACAACACGGCAACATACGTGTAACAATATTGTATTTAAAATATATAAAAACTAAACAGCTTACAGTATTACTGTATTGTTTTTACATCTAAAATAGAATATTTCTCAAATAAACTCCATTGTTGCAACTAATCCTGGATCCTTCTAAGGGCTAATAAAGTGGATTTTGCATGATATGTCCTTATGATTATTGACTCTGCGCAGGTCCCTGTAATCTTGGGAGCCACATGGCTCAGAAGGCATAATCCCGAAATTGACTGGAGAAAAGGGGAGGTGATGGGTTGGGCCTCATCCTGCTCGGAGTCCTGTTTGTTATCGGCTCAGTCGCCCCACTTGTCAGAGGGTAAGATGGAGGAGGTCTATCCAGACCTATCCAAGGTTCCCTGCGACTACCATGACCTAAGAGCGGTTTGTAACATGGCCAAAGCCACGAGCCTCCCTCCTCACCGTACCTATGACTGTGCAGTCGACCTGTTTCCCCGGGATCAGTCCACCCAGAGGTCGTCTCTATTCCTTGTCCGCTCCTGAGTCCCGAGCTATGCAAGAATATATTGCGGAGTCCCTAAGAGCTGGCATTATTCGCCCCTCCTCAGCCGCAGGCGCAGGCTTTTTCTTTGTCGGGAAGAAGGATGGTTCTCTCCGCCCTTGTATAGATTATAGGGGTCTCGATAACTCGGTTAATAACCGATATCCTATCCCCCTCATGAACACGGCTTTTAATCAGGTCCAGCTAGCCAAGGTGTTCACTAAGCTAGACCTGAGAAACACCTATCACCTGGTCCGCATTAAGGAGGGTGACGAGTGGAAGACTGCTTTTAACACTCTGACTGGGCATTACAAGTATCTTGTCATGCCTTTTGGGCTCCTCAATGCCCCAGCCGTCTTCCAAAACTTGGTTAATGAAGTTCTCAGAGACATGATAGGACGTTTTGTCTTTGTCTATCTGGATGACATCCTCATTTACTCGAAGAACCTCACCCTCCACAAGCAACATGTTCGTTCTGTTCTACTCCATCTCCTGCAGAACCAGCTCTATGTCAAAGCAGAGAAATGCCAGTTTCACACAACCTACACCTCCTTCCTTGGTTTTGTTTTACCTCCCGGTCAGATGTCCATGGATCCTGCCAAGATCAGGGCCGTCACTGAATGGCCCGCTCCAGGTGACAGAAAGCAACTTCAGAGGTTCCTGGGGTTCACCAATTTTTATAGACGGTTTATCCGTAACTATAGCCAAGTCGCTGTTCCGCTCCATGCCCTCAAATCAAGCAAGGTCAAATTTGCATGGAACAAACAGGCTGACAGAGCCTTTAAGTGCCTGAAGGGACTGTTCACATCTGCCCCGGTTCTTGTCTCCCCTGACCCAGACAGGCTATTCATTGTGGAGGTGGATGCCTCTAGTACTGGGGTAGGGGTTGTACTCAGTCAGAAGGCCTTGGATGGCTGCGTTCACACGGCTGTGTGCAACTATGACATAGGAAATTGGGATTTGGCGGTCAAGTTGTAGCTAGAGGAAAGGAGACACTGGCTGGAGGGCTCCTAAGTCCCTTTCAAGGTGTGGACGGACCACAAGAACCTGGAGTAACTCAAGACCGCCAAGAGGCTCAACCCCCGGCAGGCCAGGTGGGCTCCTTTCTTTGATCGTTTTAACTTCTCCCTCTCCTACAGACCTGGGTCTAAGAACATCAAGCCAGATGCCCTTTCCAGGATGTTTGAAGCGGAGGAGGAGAGTCATGACCAAGCTTCTGAATATATCCTTCCGGAGTCTGTAAGGTGTGCTGTTTTATGAAATTTTATTCAGGTTCGGAAGAGATCGGCAAGACACAGATAAGGACTCAAACACTGTTTCTATTAGGATAATAGTGTCCATATTTATTATTCCCCACAGAATACAGCAAGACAAAACAGTAAGCACTTCTTGAACACTATTCCTGTTGGGATAACTATGTCCTTCATTATTTCCCACAGAATATAGCAAAGTAGCAAGCATTAACAAACACTATTCCTGCTAGGATAACTATGTCCTTCATTATCCCCCACAGAATATAGCAACACAAACAGCAACACTATTTCTGCTAGGACAACTATATCTTTCATTATCCCCACAGAATATAGCAACAAAAACAGCAAGCACTTCTTACACACTATTTCTGCTAGGACAACAATGTCCTTCATTATCCCCACAGAATATAGAAAAGTAGCAAGCATCAAAGCCAACAAGCTTTCAAACAGGCGGGATGTTCAGCAGGTCTCTCACCATGGCACAGAACTGGGAAGTCGGTCAGTCCGGATAGAGCGACATCAACGCGGCCGGGCATCCTCACACGGCAGACTTCAACGACTGAGGGCGGTGCCCTCCTTTTTATACTAATAAACAAAGTATCAGATGGGAGCGAGAGTGGCCAGTTCTCTCTCTCAACTGATCTGTTCGTCCTGTTTCCAAAACATGTTTCCAAAACATGTTTCCAAAACATGTTTCCAAAACAATAACCGTTCCCAGCATCTCAGCAGTGTGTGAAGCAAAATAACATTGCGAACTCAGAATCAGTCTTTCCTACAACACATTGCCACTACAAGTTAAAACAAGTTATAGCAAAATAACACATGTGGTTCTCAGTTTTATGTGAGAAACATAATAACAAAGCACGAGCATATATGTTGCTCTTAGTTTAAAACTAACCAGTTTTTCCCAAAATACACTGTCAAAGAACAAAAATAATTCTTTAATATATCATGTGCAGTTACCAGACTCGGTCTGGAGAGGGAGGTCAGGGGCTCCCTGGAGAACGTGCACATCCCTGAAGCTTGCCCAAATAACAGACACTTTGTCCCCAAACTCCTCAGACAGAAGGTCCTGGACTTCTACCATAGGTTCCGTCTGTACGGCCATCCTGGCTTTACCAAGACCCTCCATTTAGTCCACTCCCAGTTCTGGTGGCCCACCTTGGTGAAGGACGTCAAGGAATTCGTGTCTGCCTGTTTTCTCTGCAACCAGGCCAAGGTCTCCCGTCACCCCCCCTCTGTTTTGCTCTGTCCGCTGCCCGTGCCCTACAGACCGTGGTCCTGCCTCTCGATGGACTTTATCACTGGTCTACCGACCTCCGAAGGCAACTCAGTCATCCTTACGATTGTTGATCGCTTTTTAAAGATAGTTCATCTGGTCCCATGACCAAAGCTCCCTTCCGCCAAGGAGATGGGGTAATCCTGGCAAGGGAAGTCTTTAGGCTGCATGGTCTGCCAGCTCACATTGTGTCAGACCGGGGCCCCCAGTTTGTGGCCTGTTACTGGCAGAAGTTTTGTGCCATGCTGGGTATTTCCGTTAGTCTGTCCTCCGGCTTCCATCCCGAAACAGATGGCCAGACGGAGAGGGTTAATCAGGAGGTCGAGACTAAGCTCCGTCTCCTTTGCCAGTCCGACTCCGCCAAGTGTGTCCAGAACCAGCCTTGGGTGGAGCACGCAATTAACTCCACGCCCTCTAGTTCCACTAGCCTCTCCCCGTTCTTTGTAGTGTATGGTTTCCAGCCACCGGTGTTCTCCACTGAGGAGGTGGAATCCAGGATCCCATCGTTCTGTATGCACTCTGTGCATACAAAATGACAATAAAGAAAGTCTAAGTCTAAGTCTAAGTCTGCCCGTCTGTCTGCCCTGAGGTGCCAGCGTGCCTGGAGAAGGACTAGGAGGGCCATTCTCTCTGCCTCCCAGAACCAGGCGCGGGCTGCCAACCGCCGGCGGGTCCCAGCCCTGCAGTACCAGGTGGGAGACAGAGTCTGGCTTTCCACAAGGGACCTTCCCCTGAAAATAGATAACAAGAAGCTGGCACCTCGGTTTATCGGGCCATTCTCCATCTCCAGGGTGGCGAACCCGGTGGCGGTCCGTCTCCGCCTGCCCCCTGCGATGAAGAGCCATCCTACCTTCCATGTTTCCTGAGTCAAGCCAGTTAGAACCTCAAGTCTGGCTCCCGCCTCCGCGTCCCCACCACCCACCCGGCTCGTTGATGGCTCTCCTGCCTTGAAGTCCCATAAGTGGGGCAGGGGCACACAATATCTCATTGACTGGGAGGGCATCTGGAATCTGCCCTTGGGTGGGAGGATGGGGGGGGGGGGGGGGTCAGTAATGATCCTGGCACTGGAGCTGATTCGTTTTTAAGTTTGCTCACCTGTTCAGTCTCCACCTCTCTGCAATTAACCTTTACTGGCTCCACCTGTCTCCAGCTGCATAAAAGTCCCATCATTTTCAGTCTCCAGTGCCAGATCGTCTCAAGCCTCACGATGCGAACCTTCCAGCATTATTTTCCGAACCTGCCTGTCTGAAACTTGACCCCGACCTGTTGCCTGTGTTTTTTGAGCCTGTCTGTTCCTGGTCTGTGTCTGCCTGCCTGGTGCCCTGTTTCCTGAACCCCCGCCCTTGGACTGTCTTCTTGTGTACCGGATTTGGACCTGGACCTGCCGCTCAGATTTTCCCCCTGTGCTTCGTTTGGATTACTGGAATCCCCGTTACCGGACCTGGATTGCCCCTGGACAAATGCCTTTGGAAGGCCCCGCTCTGACTGTCTACCTCTCGGCCACTCAACGGCTTCAGTCTCGCCTGCGGACAGATCAGCTCCAGTGGCGGCATGTCTGTACTGCCCGGGTCTCCTTATTATAAGGTCAGTTCTCAGCAAAGTCTCTCCACTCACTTTGTTACTGGGTCTAAACCTGTGCCTTTGCCTCCAGGAGGTTCCAGCCAGTGAGCGCGAGCCGCGAGAGTCGATGCCAGCTTCTGCAGTTTGATAATAAACTTTTTAAGGGGTTTTTCTGGACATCTTCCACCTCTCCCTGCAGCTGTCCATGGTCGCTGTCTGCCTGAAATCATCCATCATCGTGCCTGTCCCCAAAAAAACCACCATCACCTGCCTCAACGATTATCATGCTCGTCATCATGAAGTGATTTGAGAGGATCATCCTGCAACATATCAAGAACACCATCCCTGCTGACCTGGACAGCCTGCAGTTTGCCTACAGGGAGAATCGCTCCACAGAGGATGCTGTCTCGTTGCACTTCACTCAGCTCTGACTCATCTGCAGCATCCCAACACCTATGTTAGGATGCTCTTCATGGACTTCAGCTCAGCATTCAACACTGTGCTCTCAGGCATGCTGGCTCTGAATCTCCATAACCTATGATTATCCACACCACTCTGCTCTTGGATTAGCGACTTCCTCACCAACAGGCCCCACGTGGTGAGGATGAGGAAACGCACATCTGCCCCACTGATCCTTAACACCGGCACACCGCAGGGTTGTGTCTTCAGCCCTGCTCTCTTCACCCAGGACTGTTCTGCTATCCACCCCATACACACAATGGTGAAGTTTGCAGATGGCACCACTGTGGTGAGTCTCATCTCCAACAATGAGAGAGATGAGGTTCGCAATCTGTCACAGTGATGCTCCAAGAACAACATGATCCTGAACACCAGCAAGACCAAATAGGTAATAATAGACTACAGGAGGTCCAGGAAGACTGAACACATTGCTACCATAGAAAGTATTTTATGCCTCAGCATAACTGTGTGTTATGGGAGCAGCACAGTGAAGGAGAGGAGGGACTTAGCACGGGTGGTGAGGACAGAGTAGGGAATTGTGGGATGCCGTCTACAGGATTTGGACTCACTTTATGCAGCACGAGTCCAGAGAAGAGCCAGATGCATCTCCACTGATCCTACCCACCCGGGCAATGCACTTTTTGCACCTCTCCCATCAGGTAAACATTTCAGAAGCATGAAATCCAGAACTAATAAACTCAGAAACAGCTTACTTCAAAGACCTGTGAGGGCTATTGCCCCCTGCTGAGACGTTTGTGGTCCATCATGTTACAATCACACTACTGTTATTGCTTATTTGTACGCTCTTATTCTCAGGAATATCAAATTGCACATTTCTGTAAATGAAGCATCAAGATCACTGCACAAAAAATACCTCATTACCTGAGAATGATGGAGGGACTGATCTATGTAACATGGGTCATATTACTCGCAAAGGAACTGATATCAGAGCTCTCGTACTCTGAATTTGCATGCTCAAATGTGTAGAGGAAACAACAGTAAATACTTAGTCTGTTGTGTATGTGTGTATGTGTGTCATGTTATTTGTGTGTGTCCTGTGATGGTGTCTGCCTCAAAGGTAACTTCACAATGGTAAAACATGGTGACATTAGAAGATTCTTAATTCTTGTTTAGAGACAGCTGCAACAGAATACATGTTCAATGGTAAAATAGACACAATTTCTATGAGTTATAAAAATCTGTATATGTGAAAAATGATTATATTTTGTCCTCCCACAGTCCAAAAACATGACTGTTAGGTTAACTGGCCTCTCTAAATTGTCCTTAGGTGTGAGTGTGAGTGTGAGTGTGAGTGTGAGCGTGAATGATTGTTTGTCCCGTTTGTCTCTGTGTTGCCCTGCGACAGACTGGACAGGGTGTACCCTGCCTCTCGCCCATTGACAGCTGGAGATAGGCACTAGCACCCCTCGCGACCCCACAAGGGATAAGTGTGTTGGAAAATGGATGGATGGACTATATTTTGTTAAAAGGCTTAAAATCTTTTTGAGGCACAACCAGCAACATATTTTCGTAAAGAATAAATGCTAGCTTTTGCTTTTACTCTTAGTAATTGTAAAGCCTTATTGGAGTAATTGGGCTGAAATTTACCTCAGGGATTATGGTGCGCTCCTTTTACCCCCGGAACGCAAAACTAGAAAATCACACATTACGTCATCTCCGACTTTTTCCGTTCCAGTTTCCTCTTGTCGGAAAGTAGCATGGACGCTCACACAAAAGCCATTGTTCAATGTACAACATTGAACAGTGGCATCGTAATGGCAGCACACCCTACAGAATGGGTTAAATGTAGAGAGAAATTTGCCCTCTGTGGAACCATAAAGGAAATATTTATTAAATGTTGCATCATTTTAAGTACTGCTAAAAACAATCTAAGTATGAAGTATTACTCAATGTTGCTGCGAGTAGCAGCCATTCTGAATGCAAAAGTAGGGTATGGTCCTGCTGCACCGCCTTTCCGAGTAAGTAATTCTTACTTTGGATTTGTTCCTGTTGTCATTTCTGACTAAGAGGTAGGTTCTTCTGTCTAAAGCAAGTGATTTGTCTAATGTTGTCTAATGTTGCTCTTTACACACATATACCTCAATGGTAACCCCAACTAGTGTAGCTGGCTCAAAATGATACAGTCAACAGTATTGCCAGGACTAAAAAGCTAAATTCAACTAAAATATGTTTATTCATATTGAACCTGGCAAGGCAAGGCAAGAAAATTTTATTTAATCACACAGATTCAACGCCTATTACAAACATTCCAGAATTATTCTAGTTATGAAACAATTGAGTTGACATTAAGTTTATTTTTCATGATAAAAAGGTTTTCTATCTCAGGAACTCGTCACTAACTTACAGCATTCACTCCTCCTGAACGAATAGCAACAGGGGACAGGTAATCATAACTTCAACTACTAATCATGAATGTAGTGAGAATTGAGAGGACAACCCTTTAACAGGTAGAAAAAAACTTAAACTTAGAAAATTACTTATCCCCATGTTTGCCTACAAGCAATTGTTCCATGTTAGATTATATATTAATAGTAAATTCTGATTTCTTATTCTCACAGCTGTAAATAAAAAAGATACATCTTTTTTTCTGTTACACTATCATTAATTATATAAAGTCATGCTGCAAAGGGCTTTGTGCCTGTATAAACAATTTTCACCTAAAGGCTTCTACAAGACCAAAATACTAGCAATTACAGAAAATGTTTCCATTCCATCCATCCATATTTATGTAGTCAAAATGATTGGATCAATATTGGCCACTGAAGTGAGTGATGATTCTAAAAAACTACTAAAGGGGAGGACAATCTTGTGATATCCATGTGTGATCACCCGAACACATGCTGGTGACATCTGTCTCAGCTAGCAGCTGACCCAACCAATAAGAGACTGGAAGGGAGCTAAGTGGACATTGCACCTAGGACATAACCTTGGCTGGGGTAATCCCGGTCAATAGGATTGAAACAAGCTGTGGGGTGGCTTCAGGCCAGGGGCCTTGGGTCACTCTTCACACTAAAGCTTTTGGTCTGTGACAAATCTTAATAATTTTTAATTGTGAAACACATTTACTCCCACTAAATTCCAGAGTTCCTATTCTAAAAACCTTGCTTGATTTGTGTCCCTTCTACCAGTCAGAGTTAATTTTATGGCAGCATGTTGTATATTCAGAGGTCGCTCTTGGCGTAGGCTGCAAAGACTGTTCTCATTACGGCCTGTAATGAAAATAGAATTTCTCACTATTTAAAACCCTCCTACCGTTGTCAAAAAGCAAAAATAGAACATTCCCACCAATGCACCGAAATCAGTTGGTCAAATGTGAGTAGATACAGAAATGTCTAAATTGTTCACTTTTAGGTTTTCTCTTTGGAGGATTTTAGAGTTATATTTTGCATTGGTGGTCCTATTGGCTTCATCAGGGTGTGATCTACAGCTCTCACTAGAGCAGTTCACAGCCAAGTGTGAAGCGGCCGGGATGAGAATCAGTGCCTCCAAATCTGAGACCATGGTCTTGAGCCGGAAAAGGGTAGAGTGCCTCCTCTGAGTTGGGGAGGATGTGCTGCCACTAGTGGAGGAGACTGGGGTCTTGTTCACGAACGAGGGAAAGATGTAGCGGGAGATCGACAGGCGGATTGGTGTGGCGTCTGCTATGAAGCGGGCGCTGTACCGGTCTGTTGTGGTGAAGAGAGCTCCAAGTGAAGTGAGCCAAAAGGCAAAGCTCTCGATTTACCCGTCGATCTACGTTCCTACCCTCATCTATGGTCACGAGCTTTGGGTCGTGACCGAAAGAACGAGATCCCGGATACAAGCGGCTGAAATGAGTTTTCTCCGTAGTGTGTCTGGGCTCTCCCTTAGAGATAGGGTGAGGAGCTCAGTCATCCGGGGAGGACTCAGAGTAGAGCCGCTGCTCCTCCACGTCGAGAGGAGCCAGTTGAGGTGGCTCGGGAATCTGGTTTGGATGCCTCCCAGACCCCTCCCTGGTGAGGTGTTCAGAGGAAGACCCAGGACACGCTGGATGGACTATGTTTCTCTGCTGGCCTGGGAACACCTTGGGATTCCTCCAGAGGAGCTGGCCCAAGTGGCCGGGGAGAGGGACGTCTGGGCCTCCCTACTGAAGCTGCTACCCCCGCGACCCGACCCCGGATAAGCGGAAGACAATGGATGTAAGGATTTCGCATTGCCTGAGAGGGAAGGCCAACCCTTTCTATCATGCTGCTTAGGTTACAGTTGAGCTAAATTGCTTTAGCAAGCAGGTTCTACTGTTGTTTCAAACTTAAGTTAGCATATGATTTGCAGCTTCTTACTGATCTATGTATCTCACTGTGTTCTCCACCTGAAACAACTGCGGTCTGTTAGAACAGTTTTATATGACTTTAACTGCTGAATGGATGTTGTTGAGTGGTTCCTCTGTGGTTAAGACAGGGAATTGCCATATCAGCTCTGTTGAATGACCTGAGAAAGGTCAGATCGTTCTATGTGGTTATGCAGAAATTATTGAAAGATTAAAGAGTAATGATGGTTATATTAAGATCATCTAAGGCTCAGAACCAAATTCATCTGAAGATTTTAAATTCAAAGCCTATGTGACTCTGCTGTGTGGATTCCTTTTTCTTCTATGCTGAAGTGACCAAGCAATAAGTATTAGCCACGCTATTTGACTTTTTTTATTTATTTATAACTCAGCTTGTCAGTAGCTCACTCTGGTTGCATACAACGTTTTTGTGAAAGATTATCGTCCTGCTGATTTATTAGTTGTTATTTTGGTGTTTTATGCTTTGTTTTTGCTCAATTTGTTAGTAAATAAAGTCTTTTGTGTGTATTTAATGGAAGTACATAGTGCGCATGCACAGTAAGGATTAAAACAAGGAAGCAGCTAATGGCTATTAGTATCTCCAGGTGAAACGATGAAGAACGTTCCAAGTTCTAGTAAAAAAAAGAAAAGAAAAAAGAAAACGGCAAAAATATTCCAAGAAGAAAAAGACTGGAATGTTGCTGGGAATACAGTATGACTGCTGGTGTTCACTGAAGCGGATGCTAAACCTGTCGAGTTGACTGACGTGAGTAAATGTTCTGATACAAGGCTTTTACAATTGCGGTTAGATCAGTTTGTTTAATTAATAATGGTTGGTATTTGACCACACCAAGCTACTGCTTTACTGTGAGGCATTTCAGAGGGTCAGGCTCGGTCTGGGATTTTTTAAATTTGATTTATTAATTAAGCAAACCGGCATTATGATAGTTCAGTGACACTGTCGCTAGATGACACCATGTCTGTTTATATCTGCTTGTCGCGGCCAGCACGAGGGCTATTTCTATCCACAAAAAGGACCATGAAAATATTATCAGGATGGAGAATTATTATTATTTTATTTTATTTTGATCAAACGGTTTTTGGTCTTTTTTAAAGCAAATAACGTAGCTATATACTTTTAAAGAATTTAATGATTAAGAATATTAAGTAATTTCCATATATTTGAAATAACTTTGCATTTCTGTACTGACTGAAATTTGCTGTTATGTTGTTTATAAGTCTAACAATGATTGTAAGAATCTAAAGCAGCGTGTTCTGCAGTAGGAAGAAGTTGTAATAAAAGCATACAGTTCACAGTTAGATTAGGGCAACCCAGTCTCACTGACAAACATATACTATCCAACTTGGTCCACAGTCACAATTTAGCTCCTCAATACGTTTCAGTCCTATGTTTTATTTGGCCTATTCATTTACAATGGCTTGCAACCAGGTCACAGGACTATTAAGTTTCCCACAGCATAAAAATAACATGGCTTCCGTTGCCCATGGAAAACGACAGCGTTTATATGCATTTTGATGGCGTTTCTAGTCAGATGTAAGGATATTATTTTCATAATGTTCGTTCAGGGAAGGTAGACAACCTTTCCTTTATTAGTTTTGCTGAGTCAGCGCAAGTCGGGGACGTAAATGGCTGCATCCTTAGCAAGAACATGACGTCTTCCTGAGAAAAGCACTGAAATCTTCAGCGAAACTAATAAAGTAAAGGCTACGTTCTCTTAATCAAGATCATGAATATATTATGCATATTTTTTCGCCAGCGATTTTATCAAAATGCATACAACCGCAAATGTTTTGCGGAAATGTTGTTTCTTATGTAGTGGAATCTCAGTGCAACTCTGTGACATCATCTTTCTGAGAAAATCTTAAAAACTAATAAAGGGAAGGTTGTCTACCTTCCCTGAATGAAGATTATGAAATTAATATCCATACTTCTCGTTAGAAATATCATCAAAATGCATATAAACACAGTTGTTTTTCTTAAATGTTTACTTTTCTAATGGCAGCCATGTTCATTTTACGCTGAGGGAACTTGAAAGTCACGTGACCTGGTTGCAAGCCAATGTAATAATTAGGCGATGTAAAACATAGTACTGAGGAGCTAAATACCACGACAATACCACGTTTTCCCCTGTGGACTAACATGGGTATTACATGTTTTTCAGTGAGACTGGGTTGATTAGGGGTCTGTTGAAAGGATGATATTTGTCAAAACAACGTTCAGGCACCAGGTCATATAAACACACCTCAGAGTGACCTTTTCCAGAAGCATCAAAGTTTCCAAACACAAGAAGGTATCACTTTTGAGGACAGGAAAGCCAACTAATGCATTGAAGCAAAAACAGACCAATCTGAGCTATTGCAGCGAAAACTGACTAATCAGCAAACATTAGCAGATGGTAGGAAGGGTATGAGGCTGATCCTAGCTGCTGCTAAAAGGAGAATAAAAGGAGCAGCTTTGGAAATAAATATTTTTTTTCTTGGGGCAGACATTAGGTCAACAATGGAGAACAAGAAGAAGCCAGGCAGGTTTCTGACTCATTAGGTCATTAACCCTCCACTCGGTTAGCCAAAGATCTGAAAGAGCCTGACTGTTCCAGAGTTTGCTGTTCCATCTGCCCTCATCTGCCTGAACGCTTGGAGGTTGTTCTCCACCTCCTCCATGTACAAATTGGCCACAGTGGGTGACACTGGGGAGCCCATGGCACCCCTATGTTTCTGTCTGTTAAAGTTATCTCTGTATTTGAAATATGTGGTTGAGAGACAGTGGTGCAACAGGTCAGCAATCTGGTTTGGTGTTAAATTGGTTCTATCTTTTAGTGATGCATCATGTTCCAAGTGAGTCCTAACAGTGTTCACTGCCTCTGTTCTCGGAATGCAAGTGAAAATAGAGGTGACATCAAAAGAAACATTGATTTCACCTGATGCCAGTCTCAGGTATCGGACTTTGGAAATTAAGTCTGTGGAGTTTTGTATGTGGTGTGGAGTGTTTCCAACCTGCGGAGCCAAAATTGCTGGAAGATGTTTTGCAATGTTGTATGTGATGGATTAATAATGCTGACAATGGGCCTGAGTGGCACCATTTCTTTGTGTATTTTTGGCAGTTCATATACTGTTAATCTATAAAATGTTGCATCTGAACAAAACCAGAAGTACTTGGCAAGCTTTGATTTGACCTTCCACCTCCACTGATGAAAACAAAATATCAAAGCACTTTGTGTTCCTTCTTGTTTTAATCATTGTTGCTCTAAAATGTGCACAACTTAATTGTGAACAACTGAATGTACTCCTGTAAAGCACTTTGGATCACTTTGTGTATGGATAGTGCTATGCAAATACTTGTTAAGTACATATGAACATATTACCCAAGAACTGAACCACAGCTGTTACAGCACTTCGCTGTGGCAGTACATGTTCACCAAGACCAACGCTGAACTCTCTTCAGATTCTGAATCAGGAAAGATGATGCAGAAGAAAAAAAGCCAACATAACTTTAGATCACATTCTTAGTTTCCAGCTGGCATTAACCGAATATAAGGACGATAAAGAAAGCTTTGGACTCGCGGCAGAGGACCAAGAACATAAGATATCAGAAGCTATCGACAGCACAACATTTGAAGAAGACAAAGACAGCGAAATGGAGAAGATACATAACGTTTACTGTAAATTCTATTGCAGAAGAAAGGAGAATTCTGTATTTGGGACACACTCCTGAACCACAAACCATGCCAGAGAGCATGTAGAAAATTTATCTTTTTAGTAGCAGAAAGAGAATGGCAGAACATGAGAATCATTGGACATAGGGAGAGTTTGAAAACTTCATTGTTTTTTTTATAATGAATGATATTGAAATTGAATCTGTGTGTCATTCCATCTTTCCATTTTTAATATCCAAACATGATATAAGTTACATATTATTTTGATGTGTTTTTGTAATCTAACACAAAACATAAAAAAAATGATTTCCTGTTTCAACAGTAGGCTTAGCTCTAACGCACTAAATGGAAAAATGTAGTGAATAAAAAGGTGTAAACACACCACTAGTCATACCTGCACACATACGGCTGTCTTTGAGCTAGAAATGCATAATCCCTCCTATTCCTCCTTAACATACAAAGATAAAGCTTAAATAGTTGACATTTACCAATTTTATAAATGCCAACTTGTTTAAGTTTTTACTTAGTTTTTGTGTGTGTGTTACTGTTAAATTTAGTGTTGAAATGTTTTGAACAGTTTAAAGATGTTTGTCTGTTCAATCCATAGATGTAACACAAATATTGTAATGCGGTGCTGTAAAATGGAGTTTAGACGAAAATTCAGACTGGAAAACTTGCCTGTTCCCCGACCGTCTCAGGATGAACCTACAATCCAGCCAATCTGCAATAAGTCCTCTTCTTACCTCAACTAGTCATCCTACAAGGCTTTGCTTCTAAAGTCCTCCATACACAGACTCTCCTGATCTTCAGCTGAGCTTCGACCCACCTCTGCCCCATCTCCTCCTCCGCTTTCACAGACTCCACCTTGCTTCCTTATCTCCTCTGGTCTCCATCACTGGTGTAGCTGATGGCATGACATCTCATTAGTCCCTGTTACACCACCCCTACCCTATTTTGCCCACTCAGCTCTGCATCACTGGGCTTCATTCTATTCTACTCCTGTTGGTATAGATAAATAAAACCTCTGCCTGTGCAGGGGCCACAGTAGTGGTGGGGTTGTTGGGGTGGGTTAGCGGTTAGGGGGGACAGAAACAGAGAGAGGAGACAAGACGAGGCCGTGATCCGTCTGCTCTAAGATTTGCCTCTTGGAGTTAAAATCTAGAGCTTTATGAGAATGTTTTGCTTCAGCCATGGTGATGATGATGAAGACTTTTCAGTATAATGCTGAAGACTTCACAGCAAAATATATATTTTTTTTAAGCGCAGATTCTGCTCCACTTCCGCTTTCTCTGCCATGGAAGGAAAGCAGAGCGCCCTTCTGCGTCTAGAAGGCGTGAAAAGTCGGTCTTAGGGAGTGTGTTTTCTGTGCACAAGGAAAACGAAAGGGCACCGTTTGATCATTATGATAACTTTAATTACCAAAAACAATAGGTGAAGATTTCACATTTGACATCTGGTACTTGCAGATATTCCCCACAAACTCAGTCAATCCTTTATATACACTTTTCAGCCGCAATGATCCAGTCTGTGGGAAATCACAGACGGTCTGGCCGACTAAACGCTGCAGCAACAGGGTTTCCCACAGCAGCTCCCCGGTGAGACCAGCAGAGACCTGGAAGAGGCCTGGAAGTCCAGGTTTGTAAACTTGTTATCTCCTTACTGCTTTTTACGTCCTCTTGTGGCAGATAGCTTTTCTTGGTGCTAACAACCTCACCCATTGAACAAAATCCAAGGCTTGTTGAAAAGTCCTACCCTCAGACCAGGACCTTTTTCCCGTGAAAGTAAATTCTAGGGAAACTGAATTCTCCCATATCGTAACATGTGGTGGGTTTTTGAGGTATAACGGAAAAGGGCCTTTTGAGGCCTATTTTTTCACTAATCTTCTTTGCAGAGTCCTAACATTCAAATGGTCATATCTTTTTCAATTCTCTTTTGATTTCTACAAGTTTGACAGGTTAGATTCCACTCTTTGAGGATCTGTAAAAAACACAAAATAGCCCTAGGAAGACTTGTTCATGGTTTTTCCATGGCCTGTCACATACAGTATATCTGTTTTTAGGCCAGTAGACCATAAATCCCACCGGTTACTGAACAGGCAGATGAATATGAATCCCTCACTAAAACCTATCTTTCCAGTTGTGATCCTCTACATTTTGTCTATTTAAATACAGTATTGCTTCATTCAACTATACTCAAGATCCAATAATGGCCATTTACCGCCGTTTTCATTCTCCTTAATCAGATAGTTAATTATGTCATGATTATACTGCTGTATATAATTAACTGTTGTTAATGTATCAAACATCTAATGATCTTTCCCATAACAATAATGATGCAAAACCTATACGTACAGAGTTTACATCTTAATCCTTCTTCTATCAAGTCTCCAATACAAAGGATGTCTAAAAATAAAGTTTAATAATATTCTATTATTAAACATTTTATTTTTTAAGGTCCCCCGCTGTTTTGTAGTTTCAATTAAACCCCAAGCTCTTTATTCAGCCTAATCCCAAATCTCTGTTGTTCCCTGTTTTTCATTCTCAGATCAGACAGTTTATCTAATAAGAGTCTACTTGCAGGGGCTTAAAAACAAATCACGGAAAACCTCATCTCTGATTTGGCAGGTGTTTAATACAGTCTAAAAGGTAATGGGTGCCACAGCTTCTTTGTTAAACTATATTATGCAAGTAAGTAAGCTGAAGGTGGAAATAATGTGAAAAAAGTGTAAACAAAAATTGCGGAAAGAAGGGTGATGGAGTGTAAACACAACAGCAAAATATTTGAACAAAAACACCTGTATCATTTTATTGTTATTTGTTATAGTTACAAAAAAATTCAAGTAATGTACTAGCGAGGAAAATAGTTCAGTGTTTTCAGAGTGTCACTCTTGTTTAGAATAAGGTTGTGATATTTAACAAACATATCAGGCTGTAAATAGGCAGCTTTTTAACAGTAGTAAAAGCTACATTTGACCAAAATTTAAAAATTCAAGACTTACACAACAGCCTAAAAATTGTAAAATTACACCCCTCTAGATTGACTATGAGTCAGTGCTGAGCAACATTCACATAAAAACAAAGAATTTCTAATTTTATAAATCTAGGCTTAAAGATCTGAAATCCTGTCATTTTTATTCCCTAAGCTAAACATATATTCTTAATGCTGAAAAGTAATAACTGCAATTGACAGCTGGAGATAGGAACCAGCACCCCTCGTGACCCTAATATGGATAAGCGTGTTGGAAAATGGATGGATGGAAAGTAAGGTAAAAACAAAAAAAATTAAAAGAATGTGAAGTTAAAAGATTGACTAAAAGTCAGCAGACATTGGGGATGCCTCATAAACAGTAGCTTTTGGCATTGGATGATTAAGGGGTTGCACTGAGGGTGGTATGGAGATGGGTAATATCCTGGTTTCAGGGATGCTACATTTTGTAAACATATGTTCCAAGCAGTGGAAAACTAAAAATGACTGTTAGTTTAGATTTACCTGAAATATGAATATCTGGAGGACAGATGTCTGGAGAGGGTGAAGACACGGGGGCTGGCTCCTCAGTACAGATCTGCACCAAAGGAACCAAACAGAAATTACTGAAATGGAAGTAGAACTGATTATGATAAGTAAAAAGACATTAGCCCCTTTTGAGTGTAATGAAATCCCAGACCAGTAGTCTATTTATCCTACATCTGAACAATCTCGATTAGAGCTCATTGTTGCATCAGTATGAGGAGAATCTGAAAAGTTGTCTTCAACTCACCCATTCTAGATCCATTTGGAGGACTACCCCCCATCATGGTTAAAAGAAAATTAAGTAACTGTTTTAGTCACATAAGACAATGTTTTAACCAAATTCGTTGCTACAGATAATAATAATAATAATAATAATAATAATAATAATAATAATAATAATAATAATAATAATAATAATAATAATAATAATAATAATAAAACCTTTCAGAGCACTCAAGGGGACTGTAGAGATACAATGGGGTATCAACAATAAATCGACAAACATTAAAAAGTTACAGTGAACAGGCATTTACAGTAAGGAGGCATTCTTGAATAGATGGGTTATGAGTTTAGACTTGAAGTGAGAAAAAGTGTCAGTGTGTCTAGAGGGAGAGAATTCCAGAGTTTGGGAACAGAATGGGAGAAAGCTCTGCTCCCCATTGTACTGAGGCAGGCAGGAGGAACAGGAAAGGGAATGAAAGAGGTGGATTTAAGGGTGCAGGAGGGAGTAGCAACGCAAAGGAGATCAGAGAGGCAGGGGAAACAAGGCTGTGGATGTGTACAGAAGAATTTTGAATTCTATTCTCAATCTAACTGGGAGCCAGTGGAGCTGCTGTAGGACTGGGGTGATGTGATGAAATGAGGGGTTTTTGGTAATAATGCTGTTTTGAAACAGGGTTATTTTTTAAATGACAAAAGTAATATTTTTGGTTTGATTAGTTCCACTAACCCATGTGTTGTGCCTTGTGCAAGCAGACTCTGTGCAGTTAAACGTAGTTTTTTAGTTACTAATAATACAAGTTACTGCAAAAATGTCTGTAATGACTAAAAGAATTAGATTGATAAGGATGTTGACATTTTGAAAGATATGGACACTTCAGTTTTTAGAGGCAATGCTAAAGTGCCGATCTCTGTTTTGAAGACTAACTAATACCTTTCAGTCTGCCTGACCCTAAGGCCTATGTAAAATAAATTTCATCATCTGTACCCAACCACTAGGCTACCCCAGGGGTCTTTGTGGACGTTTGGTTGTAGGTCAGATTCCTGTAGCTGCATTGGTTGTGTTCGTCAACCGGGCAAATAATAGTCTCAGTCAGAGTGTGGTGCCAAAACCACAGCAGATCAAGAATACAATGGTTTAGATCGTGAAGGGAAGGAGAGAAACAATAGCTTGCTTTAAAGGTGCCATGACAACAAATAAAATGTTACTGAGGTTTTAGGGCTATAATATGATCGGTTGTGGACTGATGAGGCTATGTCAATGGACCTGCTCAGGGGCATTCTGTAATGATTTCGGCCCTGATGACGACCTGACCGGCTAATCCGCATACCTGCTCTTGCAAACCCTCCCCTCAATCTACTCTTATCAGTTCCACCTGTTCCTACCACTATAAAAACAGCCCTGGGACCAAATGCCAGCGCCAGAGTATCTTGAGCCAAACTGCAAGAGTATTCCAGCGTTCTCCTGATTAACCTGCCTGTGTCCGACCTGGTCTCGTCTCTGTTTACGAGCCTGCCTGACCCTATTCTGCCTCTGCCTGACCACCTGAAAACTTGACCCAATCTGTCCTCTGACTCCGAGCCCTGCCTGACCCTTTTAGACTGATCTATTGGATGGAGTACCTGTGTACCGGACCCTGCTTTTCCTGTGAGTACCGAACCTGACTAACCCTTTAACGCCTGAGCCCTTCCCGCTACTCAGATCTGGTCCGGACCCTGACCTCTCCCAAAGGATTAACCCCAAGGATTGCTTTCTGGACTCTGACCACGGACTGTTTCCCGGATTACGGCCCTGAATGTCCCCAAGACCCCGTATTCCAGCTGGCCGGCTCTTGCCTCGGCTCTGCGGGCTCAGCCTCTCCGACCACAAGCCTCGTAAGGAGTTCCGGGTCAGATGTTGCCTGCCGTACCACCAGAGCCGTTCCCTCCCGCACATTAAATAAACCTGTTTCGAAAGCCACTGACCTGTCTGGTTGTCTTCTGGGTCTGCCTTTTCTGAGCTTCACAGAGTCAGCATCGTTGCTTTGATCAAGAACGGTCAGATCAGAGAACGGGTTGTCTTTCTACGTATTTCATATTCTCCAATCAGAGCACACTATCAGCCAAATAGCCTTCCCCATTCCCCTCTCCTTCCCCCCTCCAACCTGCTGATGCACCGGCCATAAATTGTGCTAGCATATGTGATTGCTCCACTTGAAAGGTGGAAGGCGGAGGAGCGACCAGAAGGCAGCCCCAGATCAGCCTCCCTGTATCGGTTCAAACAGGAGCCAGTCACCGCAGAAGCTGTGGAGCGCGAATATCCCATATTCAACCTCAAACTAACTTCACAAGGGTTACTAAAAGGGGAGCTGATATATCTGAGTGTGGTCAAAAATGCATGAAGGTTCTACTTACTACTGAATTTCATTTATGGGGACTTTACTGAAGACGGTTTCCTGTGGATGGATTCAAGTCCTGGTTTTCGAACAAACGGATTTAAAAAACTTCTGTACCAACAGGGAAAGACATTAACCGCAACTTTATTTAATTTCCAAATGCTTTCAAATGTAAGGAAGGTGTGTTTGTAACTGAAAATCCAGCTGACTGGAGATTTTCCTCTTCCTGCCCGGGAGAGTTTGCTCTCCACCGCGGTGGAGAGCTGGCAGTCAACTACCTATTCCTGCAGCGCAGAGCGGAGCGGCAAGGAGCTCGTTGCTTTGTATTTCGGTCCAACGGTGTTGAATTGTGTCGCCAAGCTAAGCCTTTGGTCAGCTTGGCTTCTCCTGGCCAACATTCTGCAACACAAACACTTCAACCAGGCATAAAACCATAATATTGATTTGAGTGTTGTGCCGAGAAGGGAGGTGTGGATGAAAAGTGGTGTGGGGGGGCCACGTTTGACCGGTTTTCCAAATATGGTTGTAGCCGATCAGAGCGAAGTCTTCTTGGTTGAGCTGCATATCATTACCACACCCAACCGTTTTACTGAGGAGGGACATTTGGCCTGACCGAACCACCCCCTACAAAAAGATGGCATTATGTTTTTAATGAAATTCTTTGGAGAATTTACATATGCAGAAATATCAACTACATGAAGTGGTTTATACAGTGAAGTCATGGCACCTTTAAAGAACTACATTCAGGAGAGATCTGCTGTTATCCCACTAGAGATAATCTTTTTCAAGGACAATAAAGTAGACAAACTGCATTGGTATTGATAGTGTGATAATTAATGTTAAATGGAATTCATATACATTTAAATTTTACAAAATAATTTCAGCATTTTTATCATACAAACACAGTGTATTTAGACATCATAAAAATACAGTCTGTGGCGATAAAAGGTTAGTCTTGCTCAGAATAGTGAAGCATAGATTTATTTATGCTTCACTATTGTACATAAATACCTCTTATGTATTTATGTACAGTATCCTAAGTTTGGAGAAACATACAAATCTTATTCAATGAAATTAGGTAACTGGGAACAATGGTAGCCCAGTTGGTAAGGTACGTCTATTCTGAAAGATCTTAAAACTCAACCAAAACCGCCACAAGCAGTTTTGTTTTACTGAAAACATTTTTGCTTTTACATGCTCATTGTTCACACAAAAGGACTAAAACACAATGTTACGTGGTAATACCCTGACAGAACAGGGACATGTCATGAACCTGACCTCAGGTGACCTTATGTGAACTTTTAAGCGTCCAGAGCTGTAGCTGTTGCCTGCAGCTCGCTGAACTCCGTTGTGGAGCGATGTGCTGCTTGGAAAAAGACCTTTTCCTGGGATGAAGGCTATTTCCACTGTATTGTCTTGGCTGGAAACAAAAAACAGTTATACAAACACGTAAAGATATGTGAAATGTTAAACATAAAAAAAAAAAAAAAAAATTCAGCACCAAAGCACAGCCAATTAAATTTGAATGCTTGAATTTATACATACATGCAATTTTATGAATCTACTTTATTTGCTAACTTTGATGTCTTTTTTTTTGTTTAAATGATTTATAGATCAGTACAAAGGACAAAGGAAGAAAATCCTTTGGAAATAGTCAGGTGTGAGGACAGAGCAAGTTTAACCTCAGTGACAGAACAGAATAATCTCCATTGCTCTCCTTTAGCTTGATGAATGTTATCCTAACTCACCTGTACTTAGCTTTGTTCAGCATGCCCTTTGCCTCCTCATGAGTTACACCAATCAAAGACTCCTTGTTGATGGCAATGAGCTGATCTCCCGGCCTCAGGCGACCATCCTGCACAGAGAGAGGGATTCTTCAAATCCTGTAAGGTGAGGTTAATCACAAGTGCCCTCTTTTCCTTTGATGTCTGATTCTTTTAAACTGGATTTCTAAATAGTATTTAGCAGTGTCTGCACTAGCCCTGATGCATACTACAAAGAATACGTAAACTTCATATGTAAGCATCCCTATCTCATTATTTTCTTCTCCTTGTTATCGTCAGGTATATTTCTAAATAATTTCATTTGGAGCCAACAAATTTTCAGTGTAGTAATCATCTCAGATTTAAAAGCACTTCTAAATTAGTATTGTGTAAATCTTGAATGATTTGTTCAAAAGAACGAATAATTTGAGTGAATGAACTGAACCAAATCACTTCATTAACTGATTCGTACATTTCTCAGTGCAGTTGAAGAGGAGGTCAGCACACACCTTGGTCTGTACTGGAACCTCCGTGTTCTGTCATGCTCGTGACTCTGAACACTCACTGCCCAGAGTTATTCATTCTACCGTTATCTCTTCCAGGGGATATGCTGTCATGCCACAGGGAATAAAATCTGTTTCTCCAAGCTAACAATTGCGAGTCAAGCCACATGAAAATAAACTTGCGGAAGCGCACACACACACACACACACACACACACACACACACACACACACACACACACACGCACCCACGTCTGTTGCCCCAGTTAGTTGCTGAGTCACTCACTCCTGAATAAGTACATGTTTCATTCCCGCTCTTCCTGAGATTCACGACTCTCCTCGACACATCTAGTACAACACTGGTTGGTGATTCTGGTGAACTGGTGATTCAAGTGTACTGCTGAGCGCAGCAGGACACCACATCACTCAGCATGGTTCGAGTCACTCATGTACTGCATGAATCAGTTCAGGTCTCCCTCCCACTGTCACTGAGTCAAGATTTGTGAACCTATTGAACCACTGTGCTGTTGCTGTACTGACAAATCAGTACAAATCTGCGTGAACGTGACTCCACCAGTGAACCCCGCACTGTGGGAACGAATGGAGCCTAATTTGTGCAGTATGGAAATCTTACTGAGAGTGGTGCTGTGTCACGGACTTTCACATTACACCAAGGACTGACATGGACGGACAGATGTGATTTGGGATCAATAATACAGCCATTTATGTAATGGAATTTTTTCTGATGTAATCTGGAATTATATCTTTTTCAGAAGGGATAGATTTTTGATCCAGAAGTTGTATTTAGTGATGTATTTTTTTCCTGTTTCCAATGAGCAATTTATCCACACCAGTGTGGATTTGAAATATGGCAGCAGAGCTCCATGACTGCCTGCAGATGGGTCCCCTCCCTTGTGCTTACGTATTGTGCTGCTTTGTTCATGGCCTGAACGAAGGAGGTAGAGGCAGTGGTATTTTCTTTGTCCAAAAGTTGAATTCTTTTAATCCGTTTTCTATCTGAGCGGTTGCTAGAACTTCTAATAATGGAAGGAAAGAGCCTTACTTTACAAGTAATGTTTATTACTTGTAAAGAAACAAACAAAGGAGTTAAAGTTCTACAAATAGAACACTTAGTGGCACTAAAGCCCTACTTATTCCCTATTTTAAATGTAAAGGAACAGATAATGCTGATATAGCTCTATGAATGGCACTCTAAGCCATAATAATTGCCTAATATAATGTAAGGAAATGAAAATGTAGTCATACGTACTTAATGATTAGGTCAACAAATCATTTGAACGAATCATTTTAATGTACTGATTCTAGTGATTCAGGTCAGTCAAAAGAACCGTAGTGCCCATCACTATTCTCTTGCCCTCTGCGAAGCCTTCTTCCTGTTTACTTGACGTCATCGGGGCATGCTCAGTTGCTGCTGTATTATTCTCCTTGGGAACGGGGCATGATGGGATGTAAAGCAAACCTGGACAATCTACAATTAGCGCCCATCCAATACACAACTATGGCTGTGTAGAGAATTAATCTAACTCTCTTAAATGCAAGGTCCATATCTAATAAAACGTACATAATCTGGGACTTCTTTGACACTCACCAGCTGGACCTTATGCTTTTAACAGAGACTTGGCTACGCGCCGGTGAAGTGACACCTTTTGTTGGAACTTTGCCCACCAGACACCAGTTTCCTGGGCTCTCCTAGGTTGTCAGGGAGGGGAAGTGAGGTAGCCACTATTATCAAAAACTGTTTTAAGCACAAACATACAAAGTCCAGGTGTCTCCACCTCATTTGAGTCCCAGCTTTTGCCCTAATGTTGTCCCGTGGATCTAATTATAGAGGTTTATCGCCCACCTAAATACAATAACCTTTTCATTTCTGAATTTCTCAGACTTCCTTGCTTCATTGCTCATTATGACAGACAAGCCCAGTGCCATGGGCAATCCTCTAGATTGTATTTCTGCAGGCTTGGAGGGATGCTTTGACCTCTTTTCAACACCTCATCTCCTCAGTTAAGGCAACCTACTTTTCTAATCTTATCACGAGTCATAAGCAAAATTCAAAATTCTTTTTCAATACTGTGTCACAACTTGTTGAGCTTAAACCAACTACCAAGTGCACAAACTTGATGGCTCATGACTTTTTTAAATATTTTTTAAAAACAGAGTTCATACAGTTTGAAAACCGATCACTCCTTCCTTATGTAGCTCATCCGTCTACACAGTTGCTTCACCTTTTGTTGCTCTCTGATTTTAATGTAATTTCCTTGCCTGCATTAACTGAGGTTGTTAATGCAGCACAACCTACAACCTTGGACCCTGTACCTGCTTGGGTTTCGAAGGATCAGTGGTTAGTTCTAGGACCCAATATTTTGTACTTACTTAACAATTCACTGACTATTGGACTTTTCCCTGCCTGATTCAAATCAGCAGTGGTTGTTCCAATCCTGAAGAAAGCTGGAATGTACGCTGACAGAGCTGCTAACTATGAGCCTATATCTCAACTATCATTCCTGTCTAAAGTCAGCTCATTGATCCACTAATAATCAGTTTGAGCCATTTCAGTCGGCTTTTAGATCTAGCTATTCCACAGAAACGGCTTTAAACAAAGTCGTTTACGCTCTCCTGGTGAATGTGCACCTCTGTTCTATTACTCCTAGATCCAGTGACATGCAGTCAGGGGAGGCCAGTGAGGCCAGGCCTCACTTGTCATCATGGAAAGAAAGAAAATAAATAATAATGATAACATAATATAAATTGTGATTCACTCAGTCATTTGTAATAAAAGTTCTTTTTTTATCTAATTTCCTAATTTTTTTTATCATATTCTCTATAAAATCGCAGACTTTTTGCTATTTTTCATGTAAATCCTTGGTGGCGATTGATAGCGAAGCTGGTGAGGCCGCAGCAATCTTGGCCTCCCCTGGGATTGCGCAATCCCATGTTAACTGCGCTGGCTTCCATTCTGTGAATGCATCTTCCTGTCTCTAGATCATAAATTCAATTGTTCAAACAGTTATGAACTGATTTTCCACAATTTAATATATGTGGATTCCGAATTGTGTTTTAGTCATCAAACTGTGTGCAGATAACATGTTTTCGTGCTGCTGCGCGATCATAAAAGGCAAAGCACTGGTTGTAGGTGAGGCAGGCAGTTTCTTGGCCTCTAGGCAGGGGGCGCTCAAGGGGCACCGCTCGTTATCCCAAAACTATAGAGTCACAACAAGTTATTGATGTTTTATTAGCGAGTTATGCTAAACAAGTAAAGCACTAAAAAGACTCTAAACATACAGCTGGAACAGGACTGATCAGGGAAGGCTTTTCTCCCTGGCAGTGAGCTCAATTGAGACTGAGAGACTTTTAAAACTGAAGAAGATAAAGAGAACTTCTACCGGAAAATGACCGATATTTTTGTTCAGAAAGAGCGCCACATGGACTTCATTTATAAGTAGAGGTAAGACTTCGATAATTACTCATGTTTTGTTTTTGTAATGAAATGTGTGTGATGTGTGTTATATTTTTAGAATGTGTTACAAATGCAGAAATCTATCATAACTCATAAACTGTTACCAATCAAATGACAAATAATTTAGTTTTATTTTTTTCATCAAAGAATCAATATTTTTTCCATGTCTCTTGGTGATTTGATTTGGCTCAATCAGTCTCCTTCAGCACTTTGCAATGAGACTACTCTGTAGAGTGTATATTTGTAAATCTGACTGATGACATCAATGCCTCACCAGCTATGAACCCTACCACACGTCACTGCCTAGATCTAAATGCTGCTATTTCCGCTGCTATTTTCTATCTATCTTCTTCCTCTTGGTCCCCTTTTGCGCTCATTTAAGATTACCTTTCATTGCTATGTCGATGATTTGCAGCTATATGTACCCTTTACAGTTGACAACACTGCAGACTTGTCGAAATTAGAGGCCTGCCTATCAACCATTAATGGCTGGTCATCTAATAACTTCCTGCTTTTTAATACAAATAAGACAGACTTAATGGCAATTGGACCACAGAAACGGCCACATTCATTTCTAAATCTTACCCTAAAGGAGCTATAAGTAATACTGACACCTTGGGGCTCAAATCGGTGAAACAGCTTGCCAATTATAACAATTTAATATACTGTTTTTTAAATGGTGTAAAACCCTTCTGAATTTTTACTAACATAATAGGGCTATTATATGTATCTGTTCTATTTCTGGTCTGCTTCTCTTACTGGCTTACTGGAACGTTAGCAGGCTACTGCTATTTTGTCAAGATAAAATACCAAATGCTGTGCTCTGTTTTGGGTACCCCGGGAAATCTCTTAAGATTGGCTGAGGAACCAGGAAGTAAACACGGGCTACACTCTGGACCGAAGTACTTCTGGACTGTACCTCTACGTTTGAAAGGAGAAAAACGTGACTAAGACATTGTTAATGGAAAGGACAGATTGTTTATAGGGAATGTTACTTCCATCTCAAGTGAGAAATGAGAATGATTTAGATTGATTTTATAGTAAATATCTTACTTAAAGCTCCTTTAAGATTGATGACCATGGGATAAAATGTAGGGATAAGATTAAGAACTTGGGAGTGTGATTTGACCCTGTGCTCACGTTTGAGTCTCATTTGAAGGGGGCAACTAAGATTGCCTTTTCTAATCTCAGAGACATTGCAAAAATTAGACACATTTTAAAAAATGGATTTTTATCCATGTATTTGTGTCCTCACGCATTGATTACTGCAATGCCATTTTCTCTGGGTTACCAAGGAAAAGTTTTAGGGGTTTGAATGCGGCTGCCCGTGTTTTAACTAAAACTAGGAAATATGAGCACATCACCCCAGTGGTAGTCTCTTCACTGGCTGCCTTGTCATGTTCGTGCAGAGTTCAAGATCCTGTTGCTCACCTACAAGACCTAAAACGGATTGGCCCCCTTTTACCTCTCGGACCTTTTGCATTTGTATGTTCATTCTCGAGCTCTCAGATCTCAAGGCACTATAGCCTTCTAACAATCCCTAAAGCATAAAAAAAAACTGCTGGCGAGCGTGCCTTCTCTTTTCAAGCTCCTCTTCTGTGGAATAACCTCTCACAGGACACCAGGTAGGCAGGTTCTGTAGGTGTTTTTAAAGTTGAGTTAAAGACCCACATTTTTACTGTCTCCAACACGCAGTAAATTTTATCTTCTGTTGTTTTATCTGTACTGTTTTTATTTGTCTTCTATCTCCTTGTAATTGTTCAGGGCTTTGTATGAAAGTACTTTATAAATAACGGTATTATTATTATTATTATTATCATTATTATTATTATTATTATTATTATTATGTTATTGTGGTATTTGTTCGTTTACATTTATTCCTCTGAGATTCCCTGGGTTTCTTGTATCTCTGTTAAGCTCTCTCTGTGTTAATTAGTCTCCTTCCCCCAGCTGTTCTGCCTTCCTTCTGCCACAGCTGCTCTACATCTTTTTTGATTACGTTTTTTGATTTGTTTATTTTATCTGGATTAAGTTCTTGACTGCTGGATTCTTCCAATATTTTGCCTCATTCTCTGTTCTAGTTCCATGAATGCCGTTACACCGTCTATTACTCTGCCTATGCTCCAAGCCTTGTTTCTTGACTGTAAGTGTTCTGTTTATTATTAAACCATTCTTCTCAGCATGTTGCTCCAAGTTCTTGTCTGCATACTGGTCCTTTAAAAAACTTATTGAAACGATTTATTGTTTTTTTTCTGCTGCTCATGGTCTGACCTCATGATTTTCATTATCTCCTGTGGGTTTGGAGCCTTCTTCTGACAGCCAATGCCCTCACAAAAATCTAAGCTGTAGCCACCCACTGTAGCATTATGGGTGGCAACAGATGTTGAAATTTACCTCACACAGGCTTTGCAGTCTAGTGGTCAGTAGAAGAGTGTTGTGCAATCGGCATGTGGGATAAATCAGACCGAGTTGAAAGCCACATGAAGCATAAGACTTTTACAGGCACCCAGGTACTGCCTCTCACAGCAGGGGGGCTCACTGTATAAAGACTTGCTGCCCAGGTTAATCGCCCTCTTTTTCGTCCACTGCCATAGCATCATTGGGTAGACCACGCCATCTCCCTTTGTGGAAAAGAGGAGCTGACAAGTTCGCAGAACCGCCACATATGCAGGCTGGATCAAAGCTAAGTCTGCAGCCTATTTGCATCGTAATCAGACGAGGGAGTAAAGAATCCGTCTATGCTGAAACCAGCCTTGTGATTTTTCTCAGCTGTTTACCTTGGAGTAATTCACTGCAGCCGGCTGCCCGTTGCCACAACCATTGACAATATGAAAGGTTTGACAGAGAAATAAACAGGGAAAGTTTAGAATGGTTTACTTAATGTGTTTTCACTGTATTTTTAACAACTGGACAGGCATAGCTCCCGCTAGCTTCTTTGAAACCAAGCTGATGTGGTTTGAGAATGTTTTTACGGTTATAACAAACTTTATTTCCATAAGGGTTTTATACATTGATAGGATGTTAATGTTTTCTGGTCCCCTCATCATGACCAAATAGATCTTATAAGTATTTTTAAATTAGCACCAAATATCCGCTAGCATAGCGCTATTAACTCCCCAGATAACAGTAGTGCTACCACAATGCTTGTTTTCGATTCCCTCCGCCATCGTTCAATAATGCTATGAGCATTATTACAGTATTAATATGGAACATTAATTTCGATTCAATGGTGTGTTGCATAACTTTAGGATTAACCCAGCAAGCGACCGTTTGCTAAAGCGCACCCTAGCTGCCCACAAAAAATAATTGCATTAATAAAGTGTCCTAAAGGTTATTGATTTTCACAGAGCAAATCATTCTTTAAAATTTTAATTTTCTTGAATAATGTTTTGTTTAACTCAGTATTTGCATTGTGAATGGTTTGAAACATATACCAAATGTTTTTCTAAATTAGTCAAGCTAATTTAACTTCATTCCATATTCCAGACTTAAAACTAATGCACACACACATTTCAGTTTTACCATGTTAGAAACCATGTTTCCCTCCACTCCATTTATGCAGAGCTTTGTGTTGTCACAAAAAATCTCAGTAAAATCCTCAGTTGGTCTTTGAGAGACCAACTTAAATACAGAAAATCACATTTAGAATAGAGATGGACACTAAATGGAAGAAAGCAGAGAAACAAAAGAAACCCGAAAACTCAAACACCAAATGATTATAACAAGTGTGGTCTCTCGGGGACAAGGACACAAACACTGCACTGAGAAACCCCTATACTTGTTCTTTTCATTTTTTTTCTGTTTATTAAAGTAGACTGGGCAGAAACGAAACACATTATTGCCACCTAGGAAGTTGTAGTGAAAACTGTAGATCTCTGAGTGCAACATGGTTGTTCAGCTGAACTAAAAATAGTAAGAATAGATGCAAGCCCCAAGCGGCTTGTGTACACAGACAGAGAGGTACAGTATGTCAGGGCCTTGATGCAGTCACTGTAGTGGCACATTCAGCTTTGGTTTGAATGTACTCATCCCAAGAGTGTTTGACACTAAAGAGTCAAAATACAGTTCTCAAGACATGTTCTATATTTAGAGATAACTGAAGGGAAGGGTTTTCAGAAGTAAACAGAGCATTCTCATAGAACAGACCCTTACCCTAAGGTGCTGACACTTCTATCTAAATCCTTATTTAATACATGCAACAAATATCTTTAACAAAACTGCTTCCTTAACACACACACATTCCTGTAGTCTATCTCTCTTCCCCTTCATTCTCCTCCCCCTTTCTTGTCATATTGCCCACATTTGACAGAGTGGGTGGACGGAGAGGCGAGGAGGATGGGATTAACACGAGAGAAGCAGCGGAGGCTGCAGAAAACGTGTGATATGTGCAAATCCTAAGGGTGTTTGGGATCGGTTAGCTACTACAGGACCATACACATTGTTGCTATTATAATGTACCATCCACTTCAATTTGGGAAACCATTGGGGGATCAAAAGATAAAGAAGCAAAAAACCCCAAAAAAAAAAAAAAAAAAAAAAAAGACCTGCTGATATTTAACATGTACAGATGGTTTTAGCAGGAGAAACTCCCCAGAAAGACGCAGTTGGGCTCCTGCCATGAAAGATAGTTTTTCTGCCAGAGCATTCAACTAATTCAACTATTCCTGGAGGCAATGCAGACAAACCTAAAACACTATGAATAGTATGAAAAAGTTCTGTATATTTTTGTCACTCATTCAGAATGTAACACATATTATATAGATTTATTACACATAGAGGGAAATATTCCACTGCTTTATATTTTGTAATTTTAATTTAATTTTAAACCCCAAATTTCATTGTCAGAAGAAATTGTAATATTATGGATATGTCAAATATTAGAAACAAATAGTGTCATGCTCTAATCAGCAAATTAACTCAAACACCTGCAAAAGTTTCTTCCACATGGTCGCACGGTCTGGGCCAGTATTTGACACACTCATGGGGAAGACTGCTGACTGGACAGATCTCCAAAAGACTCCACAAAGAGGACAAACCACAAAATGTTATTAGTAACGAAGCTGGTTGTTCACTGAGTGTTGTATCAAATATAAAGCCGAGTAGAAGGACACTACAGACTACTGCAGGGGTCAGGCTACAAGATCTGATCAAGAATCAATTACACTGTCTCTCAGATGTAAATATCCATTTGCACAAACTTTTAGGTGTTTATTGTAGAATCATGCACATTGTAATATTTTCTTTTTTCCCTTTCTGATAAGTTAATTATCTTCTGCTTTAGAACTTTACTTTAAATTAGCTTTTTTAATTAATATTACTTAATGTAGTGTGTAACTCTGGTGTATCCTGTCTATGTGTTTGTGTCACTGTCCTGCCCAAATTTCCCCATCATTGGACGATAAGGCTATTATCCACAGTCAACACAGCCATCTACTAGTAAGTTTTAGAACCCCTCATGCCTCCTGACAAGCTTAATAGGATGTTAATTTAATTTTTCAGCAGGACTTGATAACGACCCACACTGCTAAAGGTTCCAAAACCTGGTCCAATTACCTTGTTATTGCGCTTGATTGGCCTGCACACCGGCCTGACCTGAACACCACTGAGTATCTATGGAATATTGTCCAGAGGAAGATGAGACCAACAGTGCAGATGACCTGAAGACTGCTATCAAAGCAACCTGGGCTTCCTGAACACCTCAGCAGAACCATAGGTAAGCTCCTCAATGCCACACTGCTAGATGCAGTAATGCATGTATAAGGAGCACAGACCAAGTATCAAGTGCATAGAAATTATCATACTTTTTAGAAGCCGGACATTTCTATTAAAATATTTTTTTTAATTAATCTTATGCATTGTTCTGATTTTCTGAGACACCAATTTTTTTGTTTTTATTATCAGTATGCACCCTTGTGGCACATCACATTTAACATATGCTCTAGAAATATTATTTCTAGTTGTGCATTCTGCAGCTGCATTTTTAGCAATTCCGATTTGATTACACGTTTCTGTTTTCTTGTAAAAACCTAGTATAGCTGTTTCACAGGGAGATTTAGCAACAAAAAGACATTTTAATTTCAGTTGCATGTCTACTGTACAGTGGCACAATGGGTAGCACTGTTGCCTTGCAGCAAGAAGGTCCTAGGTTCAAGTCCTTCCCTTGCCCTTGGTCTTGAAACATGGAGTTTTCATGTGTAGTTTCACTCCGCTCACCTGTTTGTCCATTTTTTTAAACCTCACTCAGTCCTCAGCTACCTGTCGGTTCGTCACACCTAATCTCCCATTTATCCACGTGTGCACTCCCTGTTTTGGTAAGAGCTCCCAGCACCTTGATTCTGTTTTGATAACCTGTTCTGTCTGTTCTGCCCAGTCTGTTTGCCTGTTACCTGTCAAGTGTGCCTGGATGTCCGCCTTACCATCTGTTGGATTCTGTTCTGTTTGCCTGCCTGATTCCCACTCCTCACCTGCCCTTCAGTAAGACCAGTTAAAAGCATTGCAGTGTTTGGCTGAATACCGGGTTCATCTCCACACCAGAACATTACAGCTACACACTAAAAAAGCAGTACAGTACAGTAAGCATCTGTGTCCATCTATGGCAGCGGAAAAAGTGTCTTCATCATCCTATAATGAAAAATACAAGGTGCTCTAATCCATAATTAACAAAACCCTGTGGGGTTTAAGACTACAACTGCATACAGTAGTTGTGGGACTTAAGGCTCCCCAACTGTCAGCAGACCATCCACAACTGATAAGACAAAAAAAAGACTGTTAAATTACACATTTACCCCAGGCAAGTAAATCACTTAATTTGCTGTTTTTGGGGTCTCCCCTCAACACCGTTAGGGCCACATCTAGGGTGCCCAGCAGAGTGAAACAATGTGTTACATTTGACTGGGTCAAATTCTGAAAAATGTAAAAAAATAATTCAACATGCTTTTTTAAAACCAGAGTTGCAGCCATTGTCATAGAGCAGCATTGGCTGTAAATCAAAATACGCTGTGTCCCACATCATGACCAACCAGTTAAATTTCACATGGAGGGGAGCACAATGTGAACAACACCATGAGTCAAGAAACACACAGGTGCGAAAGCCTCTTGCCGATCTATGGACTCAGTTTTATTCACACCGAAAGAAGCCTGCCAGACAGACAAGGGAACAGCGGCTAGGATCAATAACATAATTAATAATATTTAACTCAACACAAAAGTTTAATAATGCTTTTCTGATGCTTTTCTTTTAAAAAGTTAAAATGTTTTTACAAGTTGAATTAAACTTCCAGAAGATTAAATAATGTTTTTTATAAACTTGTGCAAATTTTTTGTTGCGCACTAACAGGCAAAGGAAAGATCGATAAATATAATGTGAGATTTGTGTTAAAATAATGATCCATTATGATGATCCACATTTGGTTTTTGAGATCAGTCACATCACATTTCTCCACTCATACACTGCCACCTTTACTTCAACGTAAAATTATTTATAATTAATATAAAAGTGAGGTTGGCACAAAATGTACAAGAAAATCAGTGTCAACTACAACTACAATACAAAGATATGGGTGTGCACGAGCCAAACACTGGCACAAGGATAAATTACCATATCAGTTATTTCAACAACTCCTTATCCGATTGTTTACTGCATATATTACATATAGCCAATTAATGGATGGTGGGTTGAGGTTAAACATAACAGCTGATAATTACACCCTACCTGATTAAACTGTATTTTTATATTTCATCTTGATTTGCTGCCTCCTTCTTGTGCTTGTCAGGTTGCACCTAGGCACATAATCAATATGCACATCCTCCGTTTTTGGACACTGAATAATGTGAGAATACAGCTTTAATTTTCTGTCAAACAACTCACATTAACTTAATTCTCTGTCAAATAACTCATACTGATTTGTTCAGCAATTCTCTGCTGTTGTTGTTGTTTTTTTAGCAGTAACAGCATTGGCCGTTCTTTCTGATATGGGGCTCTGGGGAACAATCAACTGCATGAAAATCAGGCGAGTAATCAACAAAATACCAAACAGCTGGGGGAAAACACAACGCAGGCAAACTGAGAAAGGCACAACACGGAAATAAACTATACACAAAACATAAACAGCAGATGATTGTGACAAGTCCTTGAATTTGGCCCGAATAAACGTGAATAAATTGTCCAGGGCAGAGGTCTGCAACCTTTACAATCCAAAGAGCCATTCTTGTCCTCAATCCAGCTAAATAAAACTCACATAAAACAGCTTGTGTTATATAACCATTTGACTAAAGACAACTTATATTTTTTGATGACTATAGGACATTTTAAAGAACCACCATTTTATTTCTATTTTTAGGTTTAATAAATAATTCTTAGGTTTGCAATAAAAAGATTGATACATTTGCTTCTATAGGGTGTTGGTATTTGTGCAAATTATATAAAGAAAGCACATAACTTCCAACCTTATGACAAGAAAAATAGATCTAAAAATATTACCAGTACTTCTGGTGTTTTTCTGTTGTGGAAATTCACTGCAATTATTTCATGAAAGTCTGCTAAAACCTACCTTTGTTATTTAATCTGTATTTATATGTTATAATTTTCATATACATAATATTGTGGAAGGTCCTGAGAACCCCTTGTGGCTCTGGAGCCACAGACCCCTGATTTAGTCTAACAAATGTAAATATGAATACCGTCAGCACTAGGTTGAAGCCTGACCTTCACAATTGGTGAACTGTGTCTGTTCAGGGAGTTTGGGACTTCTCTTATAGAGTGGTGCAGACAGTGAAGAACCAATGCTGATAGTTTTTTATGCAGGGTTTAACAGTTTACCATCCTAACAATTCAGCACACCCTCGTAAACATTAGGTAAAATGTAATAAAGTGACTGAACCATATATGACTCATTATAATATCCATCAGAAGGTCAAAGGCATGCATCTTTCAGTCAAAGGTTTCAGTATGTACTATACACTATTATCAGAAACCACTTTATTTTCAACATAGACCTATTGTCAGGACTCAGCCAGCAGAGTCGCGCAGACACAACGGTTAAACCAGGAGCTGGAGACCGCTCTCCGTTGCCTCACATCCACCAATCCCTCTGATTGGAGCTCTTACTTATCCTGGGTTGAGTACGCTCACAACAGCCACGTCTCCATGGCTACATGGTGTGTCCCCCTTTGAGGCCTCATTAGGCTATCAACCTCCATTACTCCCTGACGATGAGAGGCAAATCGCTGTCCCGTCCGTCAACCATCACATCCACCGTTGCAAACAGTTCTGGACCCAAACCAATAGCTCTCAAGCTCTCAATAGAACCGCTGAGCAGAATCATCGATTCGCTGACCGGAGGTGGGGTCCCTGCCCCCACCTACCATCCTGGTCAACGAGTCTGGCTATCCACCAGGGATATCCCCTCAAGATCCACCTGCCGCAAATTATCTCCCCGTTTCACTGGCCCCTACGAGATCCTTTCTGTCTCCGTCTCCGTTCTGACTCCCGAATCCACCCTACCTTTCGCGTTTCTCAGATTAAGCCTGTTGTCTCCAGCCCGTTTTGTTTTTCTCCAGTTTTTTCGTGGTTTGGAACTTTTCACCCGAGTGGCTCTACACCCTGAAGACCAAGCTCCTGGATCCTTACCCGCTCAGATCTGGCTCTAAGATCGATCTCCCTGCTCAAACTCCCTTGGTTCTACCAAGCCGGGTGCAAGACCCCTTCCCTGGATACACCCTGGTACTTATGGACACACCTGGTTCCTCCCGCGGTCCCTGGATCACTGGACTGCCGGCGCTGCTCGGACCCTGCCCTCACCCATGCTCACCTGTCTCACGGAAACCGGCCACCACCTCCATCTGACAAGCGCTGAGTCCGTGCTGCTTCCCCCCAGTCTGGTTGCCGTTCTCTGTGGTAAGCTTACGTTCCCCAGTCATCTCACTTTGCGTTTACCGAGTACCTAGTCACTTCTCTCTTCCCCTCTAGACCGAGCTCTTCCTCTGCGGCTCAGCTGGGGCTGACTTCACCGTGTTCAGTTTCAATCCTGTGTTTACAATAAACATCCTAAAGATTCTTCCTGTTTGCTGAGTGTGTTCCACATGTGGGCCAAACATTTAAAATCAAACATGACACCTATGTTATTTAATACCTTTAAGACAGCATTGAAACTCTTATCATTTTTCTGTTTAGGACACTGTGTAAGTGAAATCAGTATCAGGTAGCAGGTGAAATCAGTTAGACACAGCCGTGCTTCGCCTTGGCAAGTTCTATTATCCTTTGGGTTGGTTTGGGAATGCGCAAACTGATGACGTACAACATAAAATGTAAGCTGGTATGCTGCCTTTCATGCTTGTTCAGACTCTGCAGCTGCACTTGTGGCTCCCAAGTAATAATGCATTTTATTATGATTATTATTATTAATAATATAATAAGCTATATAGCTTATGAGCTTAATAATTAATAAGCTCATTAAAGCCAGAGACCTAGGTAGGAATTATCTGAGCGCTTAAATCTCTCGGGTTGATAAAAGTTTTGTTCAGTGCTGTCAAAAATAAACTCTGACGATGAAGACAAGTGTTGGAATCTTCCTTCCAACTGTCTAAATGGGCAAAGAACCTCAAGGCTGTAGGTAACATTTACAAACAGTAGTATAAACTTGATTTACCTTATTTCCTGCTTCTACTAAAACCTCTTGACACTTAAACATAACAGCAAGTATTTTACTAGTTGAAAAAGTGTCATTATTAATCCATAGAGTCCTACAATTCCCAAGGGAGTCATTGTTTAGCTTCTGGCACATACTGAAAATAGGTATTGTGGAAATCATAGAAAATATAAAATCCACAGGAGAAATACCATAATAACTGCAGCAGTTAATTACCCTAAAATTAAAGGTACTAATCTGCCAAAATTACAGATTTTGCTGATGTTATATTTAAGTTCATGGTGAAAAACCAGGAATCACAATGCAGAAATTATTTTCACAGAGGATAGAATTTTGGTATATTTAGGTTTTATAATAATTTCATAATTTGTTTCAGTGATTTAGTAACCCTTTGGAGTAGATAGAAGGCTTGGTCGCAGTCCTAATATTTCACTTTCTCAAGCATAAACTGTCTTATCAAATTTATGATAAGAAGAGGATGGCATGAATAGAACTAAATAAGACCAGATAGTATTTTGGATATTTTTTCATGCAATCAACCCTGAGAGCAGGTGAGATGGTCTTGAGCATGCACAGTTATTCAAAAGGGACTTGGTCATTTCTTACCTACATTTCTGGAAAAATCATTCTCTCTATCTTTAAGGTAAGCAAACTTCAAACATATTACGTAAATTTACTTTTAACTATCTCTACCCTCTGTTTGTGTACAAATTAGTTTGTATATAAAGTCTGTGTACAAATAGGTTTGTATAAAAAGTCTAAATATTTAGTTATTTTGTTTATGTCACCTTTTAGGAAATGAAGTTATTTTACATAGGTTCGGGAGCTGGACCACGCCTATGTTATGCCATAATAACGCCATGATAAATAATTGATCTCAGATTGAATTCTGAACAGTGGAAGAGTTTAACAAAGGAACTGCACTCTGGCTGCAACATGAGACCCTCAAGGCTTGGATGGCCCTTCTTCTCACCAGGGGTCCTGCTGCTATAACAACCTTCCTCCCACAGACACAGACCCTCTCTCTCTTCAGCTCTACAGCAGCTCTCTCAGATCACCGCTCCAGGACGAAGCTACCAGCCGTCACCTCCTCCCTCCTTTAGACAAAGGAGGAGAGGGAGGCTGGCTGAACCATGAGGCCATATGGCCTCCTCTGATGAGACATCTGAAGGAATGTAGCTGGGCCAGCCACGCTTGATTCAGGGTCTTCTAGACTCAACTGCCTGCTTCAGCAGAGAACCTCTCAATGCCCAGGGAACATGTCCGGGCAAATACAGAGCTAAGTTTGCTGTCTTAACCTCATCACCGGTAGCAGGAGCAAATATCCTGCCTGCCAATACAGCCTTGTGTATTTCTCTTCAGCTGGTTCCAGGCAACGCAGAGCTGAAAAGCCGGCACAGGAGCAACTTCCCCATGCTGAGGAGAAATCTGCTCAAATCGGACTGCAACCGGGTCAGAGAACGTGCTCAGACCAGGCCTCTGAACCCGACCACGCTGTTAGCTCATGCTGCAGGGCTAAACGTTAGCCTGCCAAGAAGAAACCAACGGTTCTCCCTCCTTCAACGCTCCTTCCGTGAATGGCCAAGCTGGACAGAACTGACACGAGACAAAGGACAGGTTTGGGCAGCGAGCTGAGGGTGAAGTTATAAGGTTTATTGAGAAATGTTTTTTAAACCGTTGGACACATAGTGTTTATAACAAAAGGGCTAACCGGTAGCTCGCGATAGCCAAACTGCTATTAGCCTTGCTAACATCCGGTTTCGGACATTTCAAAAGGAGTACGTTTTAAAGCATAAAGCGTAACTGTTCTGCTCCGCCATCCTCCGATGGTGTTATGAGCCTTATTCCCGCATCAATATGGTATATTAATGCCGTTTTTTTAAGGCAATTTTGATAACTTTATGTTGTAACCTCTTAGCCACGATTCACTGCAGCGACCCCTAGCGGCCAGAGGTAGAATCACATAAACAAAGGCAAGCGATTCTGAACTAAATGATTTTACAGGACAAACCAGTCCTCAGAATATTATTTCATAAAATAATGTTCTGGTTAACTTGTGCTTTGCATTGTGAATGATTTGAAACACATGACAAATGTTTTTTTTTTTAACTCGATTCCATGCTTTTGGAATCAGATCTGCAGTTGAACCAGGATTCACTGAAGTATTCTAATGATGATCAACCACTTTGTTTTGTCTTTAGTTTTTTAAAAATTTTTTTTACATGTAAATAGTTCCTTAGCTTAGCTTCTTTTTATCTTCATTTTGCTTAGTAGTTTAAGTTTCACAAGCCTAGTAGAGAGGATTTATTAATCAAAATATTGTGTTAATTCAGGTAAACAGCATTACATAGTGATGTTCTCTGGATGTTCATTTTATTTCTGTTATTAAATTCTTGAACTTGAAAAGAAGTTGTCACTCCTTTATTCTATGTGTGTGCAGGTTTTGCTGTTAAAAGATCGCTAGTGCTCGAATTCATCCCTTTCAACCATTATCTTGATATTAGCTTAAGAGCTGATCATCACCAGACAATACTTAACAGACAGAGAGTTATTTATTAAACATTAAATAACTTTAAACAGTGTATAATTGCACAACACCTACAAACACACCTCGCATCTCTTTAACTCTTCATCTACGTTGATAATTCTCCTCTTCCAGTAACGAGACAAGTTCCAAGTGTAATGATTAATGCTGGTGAACCCAATATTCAGCTGGACAGAGTTACATTTAAGAGATTTATTGTGAAGATGATGAGTAGTGGCAGGTGAGGCAGACAAACAGAACCAGACTAGGCAGATGAATCTTGGCTGAAGGTGCAGGCAGGCTGGGATGAGCAGGAGACCAGAGGATGCAGGCAGTGACAGGCAATGTGAACCGTGGGAACCACCAGAACAGGCAGAGGAAGGTAAAACAAAATCTAAAGCAATGTGTGACCAAGGGCGCTTGGGAATGGGCAAAGGTTGAAGTAGACCACTGGGGGGTTGGTGACGGGACTTGCTGCGGGCACTAACTGAACAAGCTATGACATAGCTCTTAACGTCCATGTATAATGATGGCCACCAGAAGTGTCGCCTGATGAGTGCAACGGTTCGGCTAATTCCTGGATGGCGAAGGAGAATTTTGCCGTGTGGGCCCAATGGATGAGGCGGGAACTAAGCGAAGTGGTGACAAACAACCGATTAGGGGGTCCTTTGCCAGGATCTCATTCAAATTGTTGAGCCTCCAGTACCTGATCTTTTATATCCCAAAATAGGGCCCCAACAACGCCAGAGGAAGGAATAATGGTGGAAACTATGGGCTCCTGATCGCTGGAGAACAGTCTGTACAAGGCATCTGGTTTAGTGTTTTTAGAGCCAGGCCAATTAGAAATGACTAAATTAAAACAGGAAAAGAACAGTGACCAACAAGATTTCCTAGGGTTCAGCCGTTTTGCCTCTTGGCAGAATGCCTTTTTGGCTTCAGGTGACCAAATGAAGGGTTTCTTGGAGGAGGTGAGACTGGTGAGGGGTAGGGCAGTCTGACTAGTTTCTGATGAATCTTCTGTAGAAGTTTGCAAATCCTAAAAACCGTTGAAGCTGCTTACAAGTAGACCGAGTGGGCCTGTTGAGGATGGCTTGAACCTTCTCGGGGCTCTTCTTCACCTGCCAGCTCTCGAGGATGTGTCCCAAGAAGGTATGGGAAGGGGCATGAAATCCACATTTCTCTGCTTTCACAAAAAGTTTGTTCTCTAAGAGTTTTTGGAGAACCTGTCGAACATGCGTCTTGTGTTCGGCAAGGATTCTGGAAATAAATGTAATATCATCAAGGTACACAAAAACAAACCCGTTAAAAAATCTGCAGAGAGAAGTGTCAGTAGATATTTGTTTTTATTAGTGATTTGGTTTAGACCCCTGTAATCGATGCAGGGCCTTATTCCATCCTTTTTTCCAACGAAGAAAAATCCTGCCCCTACAGGAGAGGTTGAAGTACCAATGATCCCAGCAGCCAAAGACTTATTAATGTACTTCTCCATGCTCTTTCTCTCAGGTTTGGACAAGTTATATAGTCTGCTTGACAGAAGGGGAGCTCCAGGGAGTAGGTCTATGTCGCAATTGTATGGGCGGTGAGGTGGAAGGGACAGGGTTTTAGATTTGCTAAAAACCATATGGAGATCATGGTAATCGTGGGAGTGGAAAGTCTGGGAGGGGTGTCACTGCTGACTGCAGGCAGTTTGACAAGCAGTGATTGCTCCATGCCTTCACTCTGTTGCTCCGCCAAACTAGGTGAGGTAGATGAAGGGTAAGCAAGAAATTTTACTGGTTCGGTTCTGTGAGTAATAATATGGAAGGGACTGCCATCAACAGTCGAAACATGGAGTGGGTCAGCGAGACAGTTAACTGGAACCAGCAACTGTTCTGCCAAAGTCTTATCAATAAGGCTTTGCTCACAACCAGAATCGATAAGAGCAAAGGAGGAAATGGTTGTTCTACCAAAACAGAGCAGGGTAATGTCATGCAGAAAGGCTTTCTATTTTTAAAGCTGCCCACCAGTCCCTTCCTGTTTAACTGTTTAGGGCAGGAGGAGATGAAATGGCCATTCTCTCCACAATATAAACAGACTCCTGTCCTCACGCTGCACTGTCTCTCCTCTGGGGATAACCGGGTATGATCAATCTGCATCGGTTCTCCCGGACCCAACTCCGCAGAGCCAGGATTCCCAGGGGAACCTGCGAAAAAAGTAGGGAAAGTGGGTAGGTGTCTCTGTTGCTTAGCTCAGGTTCTCGCTCGAATTCTATTATTAATTTAAATTGCTAAGGAGATTAATTCTTCTAAAGTATTTGGCTCATACCTGTATGTTAGCTCATCCTTTAATAGTTCATCCAGGGCTTGTAAAAATGCCCCTTTCAATGCTTCTGAGTTCCAGGCAGAAGATGCTGCTAGAGTATGGAACTCAATAGCTACGGATTGGATACCTTGTTTAAGGTTCCAAATTTTAAGGTGATATTTTAGCTCTATTCTGCGTAGCCAAAGGTCTGTTTAAACTCAGAGTTCAACAAATCAAATGTGGTTTGGAGTTGTAGATCTTTTTCAAAACTTGCCTTTGCCCATTAGAGGGCTCGTCCTTTCAGTAATCCTACCACAAATTAAATTTTATCCTGGTCGCTAAGGAAAAAGTGAGGAGAAAGGCAGAACACAAGAGAACACTGCAATGAGAACCCACCACACTTCCCAATCTCACCCGAATAAGGCTCAGGAGTGAGGAATGAAGCTAGCTGGAAGTGGGAAGTCATTGGTAGGGTTTGTTCAGGGACGGCGGTTGCGGCAGTTGGGGAACGAGAAGGTTATTTTAAGAAGCTCCTGACAGACCAAAGTGAGTTCATCCATCCATTGGTGGGCCTTTCTTTGCTGTTCAACAAGGGCTTGGAGTAAATTATCACGCTGTTGAATTAGGCTCTGGTCAAAACGAGTAATTCTGCTGGATCAGACTGGCCGGATGATTCTGTCATGTTTTAAGGCAATTTCCTGATACATGCGGAATCACATGAGAGACCAGGTAAAGTGAAGAAGGTTTATTTACAGAGAGATTAAGTAAAGGACTCAAATCCACCAAGGTCAGCTTAGCATTAACAGAGTCCGCTTCGGGTATGTTTTGCCGTAGCTGGTAAAAGCGGGGGAAGGTGTTAGGATTCAGTGCTGCTGGTTATGGGCCTGGGTCCAAGAGTGAGTTCCAGTAAGGTTGCCTTCTTGGAAGTGAACAACATGCTGGAGTGCGGGCAGGCAGATAAGGAGACTTCGATTGTCAAAAAGGGTCATCGTGGGTAATCATCCGGCGAAGAGTGATGATCCTTGACCTCCTTTTAAGCCCCAGTCAGCCTGATCAGGGGATTTGCTCCAGGTGTGCAGGATCCAGAGCTGACTGGACTCTCCAGCAGAGATCTTCTCTAAAACAGGAACTTTCTCTCACACAAGGAACCAAACACACCAGAATCCTAACAGACTGATCCTCATGGTTTGTATCCTTTTCCGTTTGGGGCTGTGAGCTTGTGTATTTTGTGCACTTGAGGGGAAATATGTTTTTCTGGAGGAGTCAGCAAAACAGAGCCCCCTAGAGTCATAGAATTTTGTGGGAAATTATGTAACACGAACTTTATGAACAACACCTTTACTTCCCCTCAACACATGCAATAATCTATTAGAGGCCTTTCTGTAATACTTAGAACAGCAGTCTTCAAAACACAGTTGAACTGCAACAATGCCCACATGGGCAGTGATAAAGTTTACAATGGTATAGGCTGCCATCATAATTTGAAAACAATCATAGTGCTTGACTGAATACCAGTGTGTATCAATGGTATTTTTATGCAGGCTGATTAAAAAAATACCAAAACAAAACAGAATCAGTGACAAAACACATTGGTTTCTGATAAGCATGGCCACTGACTAAAGGCACCAGGTAAACCTGGCTTTTAGCCAGGTTTATCTAATCACCATGTTAACTTATGTGTTACTGCTATTGTGAAAAGCTGTTTCAATGCTTTATTCAGCCAGGACATCTGGAAAATCCCAGCTTAATTTTTTTCTTGGCCTCAGGCAGTGCATGATACTAACTTTTGATTGTGTTTCTGTTTCCAACTGCAGAGAGGATCTCGCCTGTGCAGTGAACACCTGATTGGCAACATATCAAGCTCAAGTTGAACTGGTGACTTGGAAGACCATGTCCATGTTGCACATCCTCCTCATCAGGTCTGTCTGGACTTAGTGACTTGTTAGCTGCGTCAAGGACTAAGGCCTCCATAAATGGGTTACGCCACCAGCGCGTCCAACTTGTTATTGTTGATCAACCCAGAGCAAGAGTAATTTTGTCTAATGTATTTCTTCCACTGTGGAATACCCTTCATGTGGTCTCATTTCTTTAAAATTTTTGTTTCAGATCTCAGCAATACTTTGAGGATATTGGACAGGATATTGAATAAGTTCTGTTGTTCACTGAATGTTTGAATAGAAATAATTTCTTTAAGTGTTTCCTTTGTACTTATTTCCATTTTCATTTGCCATATAGAAAGCCTAACGAACTACAGTCCCTTTTGTGTTGGACTGTATTTTACAGTAAGATTCTACCACAGCTGCTGGTAAAGTATTACAAAGTTCAATAAAAAAAAATATTTGGACTGTATCAGGACTTCTGTGTGTACACTATGTTTACAATATATCTGTGGTTTTAATAGTAATTTTCCATAAACAGTTTACCATTCTGAGGGTTGGAAAAATATTATACCATAATGTGTTGTACAGTACAAACGCATTTACTACGGTCTAGCAACCACAGCTGCCAGTATTTTACTGTAAATTCTAAGTGTGAAGGTGAATAAAAACATCCCATCTTTTTTGCTTTCAGAGAACGCACCATGCTAAGAACTACCTGGTCACGCTGGTAACAACACTCTTCAGTGTGGATGCTGTTAATGAGAGAAGGCGACTCGGTAGCATTGTTTACTTGGACAAAGTAATCAGAATAAAACGGCAGATCGGAATACAAATGTGTCATGTAAACACACCAATAAGAATGTTGTGATCAGATTAAGCTCAATCAGAATGAAATTGTTATTCACATAAGACTGGCGTGATCGGGAAATTTTGTGCATGTAAACATAACTAGTGTTAACTATTTTAGCATTTTGAAAGGAAGCTGTATTGCTTCCTTTTCAAATGACACATCAAGACATATCTATTGATCATTCAGCAGAAAATCACTCTTTCAGCCTATAAAAGGAAGGCTAATAACAGACAAGCAAAGTTGCTGTGTTTTATTCCGATGAGCTTAATATGTGTTACTTGGGGCTCGTGCTATTTAAGAATGTTGGCAGCCTGGTAAGGATCTACATTTTAGAGGAAAATTTGTAACAAGACTGCTGTTTTTGTAACAAAAGCCATCCTACAGTGGTAATCGCTTATATAAGGTGCAAAGGTCAACTTGATGATCTCATGTTTTTGTTTAAAGCCCTTTTATCACAACTTCAGTCTCACATAAAAAAATATATAAAACACTGACATGACAGGAAGGCTAGTTTAAATACATTTAACTATTGTCTGAGATGAAAATAGGAATTGGTTAAAGTCTGTATTGGCAGGTCAAAGCTTTACTAAAACCAAATATCTGGATACCAGCAATAAAAATCTATTTTTTTGCATAATATTCATATTTAAAACATTTTACCTAAAGCCTCCCAAACATGTTGAAGAAAACAATTTTGCTGACGTCAATTTGTTTAGACCCAAGATCATGTACATCAGAACCTCTTACCAACAAGCAGCAACCTGAGTTTTAACTTTTAATATATAGTAGTCCGTGCAATCACCTTTACATGTTGTGGCTTAGTGGGATAATCGTGGGTACGATTTGCAGTTTAATTCCAGGTGAGAACTTCTCCTTTTGTTGCCAATCTCAGCTTCACTCCTAAGCCAATTTAAGGTTTACAGAAAGGTTTAACCAAGAAAAGTCACTTGGAGGTTGCTTGTACAACCTGCATAGGAACTTCATTACGGTGGACCGAGACAGACATGCCTGTGTGTTTACACATAGCAGAGTTACATAGAGCTGTCACTGCTGATGGTTCATCAGCATCAGCCAACTGAAACTTATCAACCTTTTCTCCTAAAAAGAGTGAAATCTTGTAGGTTCTTACTTTGCATTCTCTGCTTAACATTCAGCAGGGGAAATACAGCACTGATGCAACACTTAAAATGCCCTTTAGAGTTGGTAATTTTATTTTTATGCTTCATAACTGCATACATGTCTGACGGATGTCTTTTATTTCTAAAACAGACTGGAAGGCAGTAGATGAGTTAGACTGAACCACCTGGAAGGTGCAGGACTGTGGGACTAGAATTTAGCAGTTATAACTCATGTTTGATTTTTAGTTTGTCAGTAAAAAGTAAACTGAAAGTTAATAAAACCTTTTGAATTTATCATGCAGCTATTCCAGTTGCTACATTGATCCAACAGTGCTAACACTTCGACTACTACAACTACTACTACTCATTGCTAATGTCATTAACTTAATAAGAAGTGTTAGCAAACTATGGGACTCAAGCACCCTAATTCCTAACTAACACCATTCCATTTACCATCAGATTGATCAGATTGCTCAGATTACGTGGCTGCAAGATTAGCAAACTCACTCTGTGTATATGCTACGAGCATAATCTGTTGTAGCTGACTCAAAGATTAATCATGGAGTTAATATAATCAGGGATGTTTAAACTGCTTATTCCTGTAGTATCTAAGATAGCAACCTGTTTCACTGGAAGCTCAGACACATTTATCTCATCTACTAGCTATATGCTCCCATCTCCCCTTCCAACCCCCCACCCACCCACCACCACACCACCACATGCCCACACCTAACACATTCTAACATGTTAGAGACACTCCCAGTTTTGGTCCGTGAGGCAGACACCCTATCTATTTTTAAGACTAATGTTAAAACTTTCCTTTTTGACAAAGCTTATAGTTAGAGTGGCTCATACCCTGAGCTATCTCTATAGTTGTGCTGTGATAGGCCTAGGCTGCTGGAGGACATCAGGGTCTAATTTTCTCACTCTACTGATTTCTACTGTTCTTCAGTCTACTGTTCTCCAGTTTTGCATTGTATTACATTGAAATGACTGTCGTCATTTCAGCTTTTAACTTTTTGCTCTCTCTCTTTTTCTTCATAGTAGGTACACCTGGTCTGGCGTTCTGTTAACTGTGACATCATCCAGAGAAGACGGCTCACCCGCTACTACCATCTAATGTAGAACAGATTACTAGATCAATGTGTGCTTCTGTGCTTGTTTGTCTGTCTTGTTGTGTCTCTGTTCTGTCTTCTGTAACCCCAGTCGGTCGAGGCAGATGACCGTTCATACTGAGCCCGGTTCTGCCGGAGGTTTTTCCTTCCCGTTAATGGGTGGTTTTTCTTCCCACTGTCGCTTCATGCTTGCTCAGTATGAGGGATTGCAGCAAAGCCATGTACAATGCAGACGACTCTCCCTGTGGCTCTACGGTTCCCCAGGAGTGACTGCTGCTTGTCGGGACTTTGATGCAATCAACTGGTTTCCTTATATAGGACATTTTTGACCAATCTGTATAATCTGACCCAATCTGTATAATATGATTGAACTTGACTTTGTAAAGTGCCTTGAGATGACATGTTTCATGATTTGGCGCTATATAAATAAAATTGAATTGAATTGAATTGAATTCCCGGTTCATAGAAATCATCCACCCCCTCTGCCTCAGATGACTCCATTAATCAGCAACCCTCCCCCTCGTCTTTCTCAACACTACAGGTGAGGAACATTCTGCTAAAGACCAAAGTGAGGGATGCTGCAGGTCCGAATGGCATCAGCTCCAGGTTCCTGAAGTGCTGTGCAGATCAGCTTTGTGGCATCATGGAACACATCTTCAACAACAGTCTGAAGCAGGGGAGAGTACCACAGCTGTGGAAGACCCTCTGAATGGTACTGGTGCCTAAGACGGTACACCAAATGTACCTCAACAACTAGAAGCCAGTAGCAATAATGAAGACCCGCGAAGGGTTGATCCTCACCCATCTTCGCCCCCTAGCGAGGTCGTCATTGGATCCACTGCAATTTGCCTACCAGCCTGGCATCTGAATGGATGATGCTATCATCTTTATGCTACACCGAGTTCTGGCTCGCCTGGAGAATCCTGGGAGCACTGTGGGGATTGCGTTCTTTGATTTCTCCAGCGCTTTCAACACCATACAACCATGACTTCTGAAGGACAAACTGGAGCAGTCAGGAGTGGACCACCACCTGTCGCACTGGATACTGTGACAGGTGGTGGTGGTCGACTGCAGTATGTGAGGACACGGGGGAGTAAGGCATCTGGCCAAAATAAAAGGCATCTTGTCAAAAGATGAGTTTATAACTGAATCCATGCCTTTGTTACAACTCAACTAGATTAATGTAATTATTTATACTTGGAGTTAGTAAGTCATCCTTATTGCAGTGGCATATTGCAATATGCTACTGCACGGCTTTTAACCGGAACATGACGGAGAGAGCCTGTTATTCCCATTTTATCCTCTTTGCAGTGGTTTCCTGCCCATTTTAGAATTGATTTGAAAACTCTTATTTGTTTATAAGTCTCTAAATGGTCTTGTCCCTCAAGACCTCTCTGAACTACACCTATACTCCCCTTCTCGGTCCCTCAGATCAGCTGACCAGGTGTTGTTGGAGATACCAAGGACATGGCTGAAGCTCAGGGGAAATCAGGCTTTTGCTGTTGAGGATCCCAAATTCTGGAATATTTTGCTGCTGCAAATTAGAAAAGCCCATTCAAAAGACATTTTTCAATCTGCTCTTAAGACCCACATCTTTTCTTTGGCTTTTCACACAGTGTGAGATGTTCATCATATTTTTTACTTTCTTCTTGTCAGTGTTGTAAATCATGTTGCCGCTTTTACTTGGATTATTTTATTTTGGGAATTATTATCTAATTTGTTCTAAATGTAAATGTTTTTATTTCAAATCATTCATTTCTGTTGTTAAGCACTTTGATCAGTACCTGCTGTTTTTAAAGTGCTTTATAAATAAAGCTGGCTTGACTCGTGTCTCTGATAGGCTGGTCGGCAGTACAGGAACACTGCAGGGAACTGAGCCGGCACAGTTTCTGTTTACCCTCTACACTGAAGACTTCTCCATTAGCTCCCTAGGTTGCCACCTTCGGAAGTTCTCTGATGACTCTGCCATAGTTGGTCTCATCACAGATGAGGAAAACACTGAATACAGACAGTGGATGAAGAGGTTTGTAGAGTGGTGGTCATGTTAAATGCAGGGTAATCAAATGAGCTGGTGGTGGACTTCTGCAGGCACAGATCCACCTCATTGAATCAGGTAAACAAGCAGGGAACTGATGTTGAGATACTAGATTCAAACATCTGAGAGGAAGCAGCTGGATAAACTCATTACGATGGCCAGTTTTGTTTAGGGATGTCCCCTTTGACCCAGTGCAGGTGGTGGGAGACAGAAGGACTGTAAGAAAAATAACATCACTGTTGGACTGCATCCTACATGCTCCAAGGAGCACTTCCACAGCTCAGCTTATCTGAAGTCTTTGTTTGTACAATCATGCATATTGTGGGTTTCTCACATCGTTCTGTAAATCAACCGCTGTCTTTCCTCTATTTAATTTGAACTTTGCATTTTTATGCAATATATGCATTTTATCTGAAGATGCATATATTGCATCAATGAATAATTGCACAGTATCTTCCCTTCTAATAAGTTAATTATTTTCTGCTTTACAAATGAACTTTAAATTAGTTTTTTTATTCTTATTATTTAATATAGTGTAACTCTGGTCTATCTTGCCTACATGTTTTTGCTACTCTCATGCCCAAATTTACCCATTGAGGGACAATAGAAGCATTTTATTCTAATCAATTTCAATAACTTATTAAACTTTACACAATCAAAATGAACACTATGTTCAATGTAAATAAGCACTGTTAGCTTGTGCTGGATGTTTGATGTGGGTTTGGATTGCCACCATCATGTGAGTAGAGTTGATATCCTAAAGCCAAATTTCTGTTTTATGGAGCAACTCAGAGAATCAGAATCGACAGTGTTTGACCTGAGCATGGCTCAGCAGTATTTGGACTAATCTGAGGCAATAGCTGCAGAGGTCTGCATATGCACTCCATCTTTATTCTCCCATTCTCCCTGAGTGTCTCTTCTTTCCACAATGGTGGAAAAAAAACTTTGGATAAAAATTCCTTCCTTGTGGCTGCAATGCATCAATCTCTGTCATTTAACCGGTTACTGACAGTGTTTCACACTTAAAGCTCAAGAGACACAGTTGGCACATCCTACCACATGTATCAGCTTCCTCAAGTAACAATATGTCAAAGTGAAGATTTTTTTTTCTTTTTTTTGTTGCTGCAACCTACTGTTGGAACCCATCTACAGAGAGACAACCAAGCTAAACTGAAGCAAAGTAAGCAGCAGCAATGAGAAACTCTATCATAGGCAGCTGACCACCAGCAGGGTTAGTCAAGAGAATTTCTGCTCTGTCAGATTTTTTGTATTACATTTTGCATAATTCTTATAAGAAATTAAATATATTGCCAGGGATACAAAAATAATAACTTCCCGAAATGTTTTGACTCCACTGCACCCTGATTGTTGTTTCCATTGCTTTCAGAAGTGTGGCTGCTAAGAAAAGGGTGCAGTGCAACAGTTTGTATTTCACAAATATCAATCAATCAATCAATCAATCAATCAATCAATCAATCAATCAATCAATCAGTCAATCAATCAATCAAATTTTATTGTCAATTACAATTTGCATTGCAATCGAAAAGTCAGTTCCAGTACAACCGTCCATCACATACACTTAAACAAACATTTGGGGCAACGATTGACTGAGGCCTTGCGTTGCCAAGGAACGCAAGGCAACGCAAGGATGATGGAAGATATGAAATATCTTCCATACAGGAAATTTGATTAGATTCATGAAAGTAAACAGTTGAAAAGCAAGCATTTATAATCACCAAAAACAGTCTCTCTATTGGAAATACTTTTTGCTCCACGATTATAAATCATTTAAAACCTTGGCTTCAGTGTAACAGAGGATGGCATGATTATGGCTACTGTTAGCAGTGAGTCAGCAGCCAGACCACAAAGGCTGTAGATGTTTGGTAGCGTAATGTTCTTCAGGAAAGAAATTTTGTTTTAGAATGTTTTTTACCTTTTATGTTCTTTTGTTAGCCCAATGTGTCTGATTGTTGTGGATCTCTTTATGTGGTTTTAACCCACACTAGTTAGCTGCTACAACAAATCGGTGTTCCTCAGTGTCTGAGGCTTCTCATGTTTCCTTCTGCTGACAAGCTTTATGGAGATGCTGATTACCTTTCCTAGAAAAAGCACAGATGATCACCTCTATGCCAAGCTGCATTAATGCAGTAATTAATGCAAAAGGAAATGCACATACTTTTCAGAAGCTTGGAATTTCTGTTTATAATATATATTTTTATTCATGTTATGCAATAGTCAAATTTTGTGAGTCCCTGAATTTTGGGGTTCCATAATGATCAAAATTAGAAGAAACAAAGGCTTGAAATATTTCACTAAATATGTAATGAAGCTATATAATATGTGAGAATCACTTTTTGAATTGAGTGTGAGTATATTTGCAACCTTTTTACAGTATTCTACATTTTTGAGATGGACTGTAGATTAGTGTTTCTGTGCGTTTGTTACTTTGATTTCTTACCTTGTGACAGTCTCCTCCAGACAGCACCTCCTGGATGAACACAGCAGGGCCATCAGGCCTGTTGGAGCCTCCCCCAATGACGATTCCTAAACTACTGGATCGTGCTACAGAAATGAGCTGAATCACTCCTTCACCTGGATGACTGAGAACAAAGACACAATACTGCACTTTAGAATAATGAAATATGTCTTGTGTTGCATAGATTTGAGGGTTTGAGAACGTGTACACATTTAACTGATTTTATGTTGAAATGTCCCGAAACAAGAAGCCCATTAAGTAGTTTTGAAGATGTGTATTGTTTTGCAGTAAATCACAGCTAGATTATACATTCCATGCTGGTAAAATTTCACACAACTATCCCAGTTAGTAAGAGAAACTCATCAGATGCTATGATACTCACACAGTTTCCTGAAATTTAATTTCTTAACATGACCAACAATTTGTAAAAGTGACTTAAATCATTGAGCTTCACTCTAAAAGCTGCCCATGACTTATTCCTTTTCATAAAACAAGGCTGCAGTTTTCTACACAAAACGAAGCATTCATACAAAACATTCAAGCTCATTCACATAGCTTTTCAGAGTAATTATCTCCAAAAGAGAGCCTTTTTTTAATTCAATCATAAACCTTCAAACAAAAGCTGTTGAAGGCAGAAGTTTACGTCACACAACATTCATGGAATCAGGCACAGTCCATAACAAACACAGAGGTGCATTTTGCACTTCACATTTTCACAAATTATAAGATTTAAACCCAAGATGTCACTAAGATGATGACAAATAACCATCTGTAGATCAACTCAAACAAATTATTTTCTGTTTTTTAATAATATACTTTACTCATCTGAATAATATGTTAAATTGTATTTGGATTTGATTGGAAAGGGTTTTGTTGTACGGACTGTTGCAAAGTTGGTGTCCACCTGCCAAGTAATTAAAAAACGGATACATTTATACAAATCTGGAAGCCACCAAACATCAGCACTGCCTGCAGTCAGTCTTATGAGGATATAATGCTTGGATGAATGCTAGTCCAGAAATGAAGAAAAATTAATTAATCTTACCTGAGGGAGCGCATCATGGGCCCACCACTGTACATGTTCTGAGAGCTTGCAGGGCTCAGCAGCAATGGACTCTGAGATCGAGATGAGGAACCAGATGACGTGCTGTCCAAGAGGCGACCTCCTTTACAGTAAGAAAACAAATATGTGTGCTTCATCCCAAGCGAAAGAAAATAAGGAACTGCAGTCAGAAGTTGAAAGTAAAGATGTATGTCAATAAGCCGTGCATGGAATCAACTTTGCAAATTACTTAAAAATAAGCTCCTATCATTTTGCCACAGCTGCAGATCACTACAGTGCCTCTCAACTCAAATGTGCCTCCCTGACCTGTATGTCTTGGGCCTGAGTGACACTAAGCACAGAAAATTACCCAATATGCTGACTAACCAAAAACTCCTTGAGTTTTATCTCCAACACTTTGGTTAGATGTCTGCTTCTTTCATGTCCTCTAAATCAAAGAAGAATTTGTATGAGGGACCTAAAAACTCATTTTGTATAACTGCTTACAGTTTAAGTGCTTCCATTTAGTACAGCTGTTTCTGCAAGCACCATAGTTCAATAATATCTTCTTTCATTTCACCAGTAGGCTCTAGATTTTTACAATTTCACTCCAGATACAGCAACACTGGCAACAAACTATCCCAGAACCATTCAGAAACATTCTGTTGTTGCTTTTTGCTTAAACTTGGAAACACATGGTTACCATGGCTGCCTGAAGACTATATACTGCCATATTTAGTAAATCTTTACCAGCTGGCTACTTCTTTCACAACAGATGTTTACAATTGAGTAATATCCAAGTGTATTTGTCCAAAGCCATTTTTAAGGCCAGCTAAATGCAGCAAGTCTTTAATAGTAATATAGTAGTAATAGTAATATCATCTTTATTGTCATTGAAACATACATTACAATGAAATTTGCTTTCTGCATTTAACCCATCCCCTTAGGGAGCAGTGGGCTGCCATGTGCGGCGCCCGGGGAGCAGTCTGGGGTTAAGGGTCTTGCTAAGGGACCCAGAGTGCCAGCACTGGGGATCAAACCGGGTACTTGCATCCTTCTCTGAGTGCAAGCGCGCTGCTCTAACCACTAAGCTTGTACATTTCCCAAACAAAGAAGACTCATTGTGAAAGTGTAAAAGATTCATGTATGCTGGCCTCTTTGGTTTGTCATGATGCTGTCTTCTTTGTGTTTTTGCCGAAGATCTGGTTGGGTGCACTACTATCAGCCTACCTTGCTGGATGGGAGAGTTGCGGGTTGATCCTGTGCTTCCATTGGAGCCATATTTCTCCAGCAGCTCAGCAAATTCTCTCCTTTACAAATAAACAAAAATATTTTCAAGAACATTGGGGGGCATGGAGTGCAAGACAGTTATAAGAACTGTTTTTCTAAAAGTATAAGCAATAGAGTCCTGATCAAAACCTATCTTCATTTCAAACTGCTGGATTGTAACAAGGTTTTAAATCGAACTTCAAAATGCAAAGAAAAGAAACAGAAGCAAGAAACAAAACAAGTTAGAGAGAGCAGAATACCAAAAACAACATTTTACACAAAGATGTTCAACAATTGATCAAGAGTTTCAGACCATAGCACAGGAAAAAAAAAAATTGAACTAGACAGTCTTTAGACAGGCTTACTGTCTTCTAATTTTTGCAGTGCTGAAGGGGTTTGAGAGGTCTTGTCTGTGCAGGTCAACAATCCGAGAATGTGAAGACAAAAAGGTGCTTTGCCTTTGCAATCAAGAAGTCGTGATAATCTAAATCCCTGACAGAAGATATAAATAAAAGCTAGATTTAAGCATAACCTTTGACTAGCTGGCAAACAGACTGAGTTTAAATGCAGTTTTCAGTCATTCTCACGCTCAGTTTTAATTCACCAACATTCAAGGAAAATATTCGTAATTTCTTCCCTGATTTTAAGATTTTGTCATAAGTGTATCATGGTAACTTTTACTATTTTCTGTCCTGTTTTGAAATGCACATAATTTATACACTTGTATTTTAGATTTACTTTTAAGAAGCGTTTAATGCTACATATTATTCACCATTAATGCGGTGTCTTTTCGAAGATGAGGGCAAAACAGACAACTCTGTGATATACAATGTTGAAATGATGCATTGACAAAAATGCTATCATCTTACAAAATAATATATTCACTTTGGATGATTTGTCAATTCTATCAGATTATGACAATGTCATTTGATCCGTGAAAATAATGACATCTTTAATGGATTAAAAACATCCTTAGTCTGTACTTTTTACATTACCAACACATCCAATTACGGCACCACTACCAAGCCAACTCTTAGCCATTGTTTGCGCCAAAATCAAAGGATATATTTACATTCTAGTCACAGACTTCCAAATCTCCCACCCACACATTTATTTTTGTTGATTTTTCCAGCAGGTTGGATGTGTTGTTGCTGTATGAGCGGATGGTGCTGATGTATTCAAACTCATACTGTTGTATACTCAATGAAGCAGTATACATAGGCCTGAATAACATAGGCTAATATGATGTAGCCCTAATGTAAGATTAGTAATTTTACTTTATTGTTTCCATCAAACCTCCTCTGTACCACATTGGCTGCCTTAGGATAAGAATGGTAAAGCTTGTAAGAATATTCACGATGGACAACCAAAGCTGTGCTCTTCCACATACGCTTTGAGCATTGTAAGTTCACAGGTTTAACTGTTTAACCATGGTGAACAAGGACAAACAGGGCAACAGCGAGTTTTATAAGGAGGAAGAATATTTAAAATTCTTTAAAATATTCTTCTTTCTTCCATTACACTACCTGATGCTCCCTTACTCTTATCTGCCATCGTCTGTGTTACCCATATCAGTCTGCCAGTTTCTCTGTCCGCATTCCACGTTATGTTCTTATCATGCCTGGCTGTAAGTGTTGGCCTTTTGTTAATGAGCCAAATTCTACAAATCATCGTGCTGCTCCCGAAGTCTTGTCTGCATGTTGGTTTTATTAAAAAAAACCACACAACCTGACAGGGGGATTTTAACATTCATGTTGAGACATGGCATGAATGGAACATTTTAATGCTATCTTGGAATCAACTGACCTTCCTCAAAACATCCACAGAACTGCTCACTCTTGTCTTCATACCTTGGACCTTGTACTGACATATGGCATTGAGTGAAAACAAATGAATGTATTCCTTGATAACCCTATTCTGTATGCCCATGTTATACTAACTTTTGAGTTAATCCGAGTAACCTGCCTGAAAAAAAACTATTTAATTATAGTAGACCTTTATCAGAAAATGTTGTAACAACTTTTAAAGAATCTGTTCCACTTTTAGTTTACTCGTATCACACAAAAAATGGACAGCCATTTAAATTTCTACTCTTTCATGACTAGTTGTTCATAGTGTTACTTCCTCAAAACATGTGCCACTGAACAATGTAGCTTCCTAAAAAAGAAGATAATTGTTCATAATAAGCTGGCTCCCTGGTATATTTAAGAGCTGAGTACTTTAAAAATGAACAAAAATTAAATGGTTGAGAAAATGGCACTCACTACATCGAGAGGATACATAATACCTAATGCTCCACTTAATCTGAAAAATGCCCAGTGAGTAAGTCATTTTCTTCTGGTTCCTTATGCAGGTGTTACCACAGCAAGTTATTACAATTTGCACATAGCAGAGTTTTGATGCTGGACGCCCTTCCTGATTCAACTGGAATTGAAACCCGGGTCCATATCAAAGACATGAACTTGGCTCAATATACCAGGGAGGGACTAAACTGGAAAAATAGCCCAAGATTGTATTAAAAAACACCTAGAACAAGCTAGAACAGTGTGTTCATTGATAGAGGATAATAAAATAATCATGGGTTTCTTGTTAGTACAATTGTGAAACACAGAGTCATAGCTCTCCTTCCTTTTAGATATGATTAATCTCTCCTAGTATACAGATTTTTACTGCAGGCTTTTAAAATAGCTATAATCAAACCTTTACCTTCTCTTGCTCAACATGACCTAATGTTCCATAAACATATAGCTAATTTTTCATTCTTACCTAAGATTCTTGAGAAAATATTTGCTAATCAGATATGTGAACATTTCCAGAGTAATGACCTGTTTCAGAGTTCAGCTTCAGAGCTTGCATAACAGACTGTCTGTACCTGTCCTGTTAGATCTCAGTGCTGGATTTGATAGAGTAAATCAAAACATTCTTCTAGAAAGACTTGAAGACACTATAGAGATTAAGGGAACAGCAATAGGCTGGTTTAAATCTTATTTGTCTGACAGATTCCAGTTTGTTCAGGTAAATAACAAATCTTCAATCTCCAGAGTTACTTGTGGAGTTCCGCTGGGTTGAGGGCTTGGGTAAGTTCTCTTTACTACCTGAATGCTTCCACTTAATGAAATTATCAGACATTATAGGTTAATTTTCCACTGATACTCAGCTATATTTATTCATAGATCCAGATGAATCCAATCATTTAAGTAAACAACAGGCATTTATTCAAGACATAAATACCTGGACGACTTAAAATTTTGTATCTTTACATTCAGACAAGACAGAAATTGTCATGTTTGGACCAGAGTCTTTGAACAATAAAGGGCTTAAACTGTCACTTAAGCTGGATGGCAGACCTCTCAAATGACCTCTAGTGATAAAGTAAAAAACCTTGGTGGTATGTTTGATCTGAATTCAATCTGAAAAACTCACACGGAAAAAAAAGCAGTGTTGTATAGTAACGAAGTAAAAATACTTCACTACTGTACTTAAGTATATTTTGGAGTACTTTATACTTTTCTCGAGTATAGATTTTTTTATAACTTTTACTTCACTGTATTGCCGAACTTAATTGCATACTTTTACTCCGATACATTTTCAATGTTTGATTTAGTTACTCGTTACAAAAAAAGCGCGCGCGCGCACGCGAGAGAGAGAGAGAGAGAGAGAGAGAGAGAGAGAGAGAGAGAGAGAGAGAGAGAGAGAGAGAGAGAGAGAGAGAGAGCGAGCAAGAGAGCTGCACACACGCAAGTGTTTTGACCTCACCTACTGATTGACTGTGACAAAGTCGGGACTTGCCTTGGCCAGTCACCACCAACAGGATAAGACGCTGGTTCAGTAGTAAAGCAGGTTATATTAACCTTGTGGTATAGGTAGAGCATCTAGTAGTAGAGCCGTGAGTCCTAATTTTCTTAACTAAATGATACCTGCAGGTGTATCTATTAGCAGGTTTACCACTTCCTGTAGGTTAACTAAGCCTGGTTTATCACTTAACCATGTTCTTATTATACACCCCCTGGTCTAAATTTTTCCTGCACTTGGTTGTGTATAATTTTAAAGGGTATAGCACTGACCTTACTTGCAGAAGGAAAACTGAAAGCTTACAAAAAGGTTGTATTTTCTGTCTAAACTTCGTCTAAATTTCTCCTGCACTTGTTTATATTATTTTTAAGTGAATTTGACTTTCAAAGTTTACCAAAATCTATAAAATGTCATTCAAACTGCATTTGCTTTGTTTTACTTTTTACTTTTTACTTTGGACTTTTACCAAAGTCATATTTTGGAGAGGTACCTATACTTTTACTTGACTCTGAGATTTCAGTACTTTATACAACACTGAAAAAAAGACAATTAGAAGAATTTTATTGATACAATTATTAGCCTCTGATTGAATGAATGTAAGTAACCCAGTTTCTTCAGGTGATTTTCCGCCTAGGCTTCATTTAAATACCATATTAAACAGGTTTATGGAATTTCTATCTTTCACTTCTGGAATACTGCCAAAATTAGACAAATTCTGTCCAGAAGTGATGCAGAACAACTAGTATGTGTTACTTCAAGGTTGGACTATTGTAATTCTTTATTATCAGGAAGAACACAAAATGTAGTTACAGGTCTTCAGCTGACCCAAAACACTGCAGCAAAACTAAAAAGAGGGCTCATACTTCCATTTTGGCTTCTTTTCATTTGCTCCTTGTTAAGAATATAATTTAAAAATCATAAGCCACTTCATTTCGTGGGAGAATAATAGGAAGAAACATTCATATTATAGCCCTCTTGATCGCTGAATATTGACTAACTACATTTTTGATTTGATTTCACAAGACACCAAGGCCTGATTACTGTCTTACATGTGAAATCAAGAAAACATGTAAATAGAACCTACAGGACAATATGAAGTAGGCTGAAAGAAGTAAAGAAGGAAGTCTTGAATTTCTAAAGAAATGAAAGAAAAGATGAGGAACTAAGTAATTGAAATCTATCATTCTAGAAAGGGTTATAATGTCATTTTAAGGATTTGGGACTACAGAGAACCAAAGATGGAGAAAATTGAGAAAACTTGCAAGGGTGGAGAATCTTCCCAGGAGTAGTCAACCTATAAAAGTTTCTTTACAGTGATTTAAAAACCTCTCCCTGGGTTGCGACCTTATCGTGGTGGAGGGGTTTGAGTGTCCCAGTGACCCTAGGAACTATGCTGTCAGGGGCTTTATGCCCCTAGTAGGGTCACCCGAGGCAGACAGGTCCTACGTGAGGGACCAGACAAAGAGCAGCCCAAAACCCCCTTATGATGAGTACAAATAATGGACGTCATGTTCCCTCGCCCGAACGCGGGTCACCAGGGCCCCACTCTGGAGCCTGGCCTGGAGGTGGGACACATTGGCGAGTGCCTGGTGGCTGGGCTGTGCCCGGCCGGGCACAGCCTGAAGAGGAAGCGTGGGTCCCCCTTCCAATGGGCTCACCACCTATCGGAGGGGCCAAAGGGGTCGAGTGCATTGTACAATGGGTGGCAGTCGAGGGCGGGGACCTTGGCAGCCGAGGATCGGACTGCAAGGTCCGATCCTCGGCGGCAGAAGCTGGCTCTTGGGACGTGGAATGTCACCTCTTTGGTGGAGAAGGAGCCTGAGCTAGTGTGTGAGGTGGAGAGGTTCCGACTAGAGATAGTCGGACTTACCTTGATGCATGGCACTGGAACCAGTCTCCTTGAGAGGGGCTGGACATTCTTCCACTCTGGAGTTGCCCCTGGTGAGAGGCGGTGAGCAGGAGTGGGCATACTTGTTGCCCCTCATCTTGGTGACTGTGCGTTTGGGTTTACCCCGGTAAATGAAAGGGTAGCCTCCCTCCGCATATGTGTGGGGGGACGAGTTCTGACTGTTGTTTGTGCTCATGCGCCAAACAGCTGTTTAGATTACCCACCCTTTTTGGAGTCCTTAGAGGGAGAACTGGAGAGTGCCCCTTATGGGGACTCCCTCGTTCTTCTGGGGGAATTCAACATTCACGTGGACAATGACAGTGAGACCTGGAGGGGCGTGGTTGGGAGGAATGGCCCACCTGATCTGAACTCGAGTGGTGTTCTGTTGTTGGACTTCTGTGCTCGTCATGGATTGTCCATAACGAACACCATGTTCAAGCATAAGGGTGTCCATATGTGCTCTTGGCACCAGGACACCCTTGGCCGTAGTTCAATGATTGACTTTCTTGTTGTTTCATCTGACCTGCGGCCGCATGTCTTGGGCACTCGGGTGAAGAGAGGGGCGGAGCTCTCCACCGACCACTACCTGGTGGTGAGCTGGCTCCAATGGCGTTGGAGGAAGCTTGTCAGACCTGGTAGGCCCAAAAGTATTGTGAGGGTTTGCTGGGAACGTCCGGCAGAGTCCCCTGTGAGACGGAGCTTTAACTCCCACCTCCTGGAGGGGTCTGAACACGTTCCGAGGGAGGTGAGGGACATTGAGTCTGAGTGGACCATGTTCCGTGTCTCTATTGTTGAGGCTGCTGGTTGGAGCTGTGGCCGCAAGGTTGTTGGTGTATGTCGTGGCGGCAACCCTCAAACACATTGGTGGACACCAGTGGTGAGGGAAGCTGTCAAGCTGCAGAAGGGGCCCTATTGGGCCTTATTGGCCTGTGGGACTCCGGAAGCAGCTGATGTGTACCGGCAGACAAAGCGCCAGGTGACTCGGCTGGTCGCTAAGGCAAAAACTCGGGCGTGGGAAGAGTTCAGAGAGGCCATGAAGAAAGACTTCCGTAAGGCTTCGTAGCGATTCTGGTCCACAATCGGGCATCTCAGGAGGGGGAAGCAGTGCGGTACCAACACTGGACGTGGTGTGCTGCTGACCTCGACTCTGGATGTCGTGTGTCAGTGGGCGGAATACTTCAAAGACCTCCTTATTCCCACCAACACGTCTTCCATTGAGGAAGCAGAGCCTGGGGACTCTGGGTCAGGTTTTCCCATCCCTGGTGCTGAAGTCGCCGAGGTTGTTAAAGGCAAGGCAAATTTATTATATAGCACAATTCAGTACAGAGACAATTAAAAAGCTCCTCAGTGGCAAGGCCCTGGGGTGGATGAGATTCGCCCTGAGTACCTTAAGGCTCTGGATGTTGTGGGGCTATGTTGGTTAATGTGACTCTGCAACATTGTGTGGACATCGGGGACAGTTCCCCTGGATTGGCAGACTGGGGTGGTGGTCCCCCTATTTAAAAAGGGGGACCGGAGGGTGTGTTCCAACTATAGAGGAATCACACTCTTAAGCCTCCCTGGTAAGGTCTATTCCAGGATTCTGGAAAGGAGGGTCCGTCGGACAGTCAAATCTCAGATTCAGGAAGAGCAGTGTGGTTATTGTCCTGGCCGTGGAACACTGGATCAGCTCTACACCCTCAGCAGGATCCTGGAGGGCGCTTGGGAGTTTTCCCAACCAGTCTACATGTGTTTTGTGGATCTGGAGAAGGCATTTAACAGTGTCCCTCGGGGGGTCCTGTGGGGGGTACTCCGGGAGTATGGAGTACCGGGCCCTTTAATAAGGGCTGTTAGGTATGACTGGTGTCAGAGACTGGTCCGCATTGCCGGCAGTAAGTCGGACTGGTTTGCGGTGAGAGTTGGACTCCGCCAAGGTTGCCCTTTGTCACCGATTCGATTTTATGGACAGAATTTATAGGCACTCTGCCTGGGCTCTCCCTTAGAGATAGGGTGAGGAGCTCAGTGATCCGGGGAGGACTCAGAGTAAAGCCGCTGCTCCTCCACGTCGACAGGAGCCAGTTGAGGTGGCTCGGGCATCTGGTTAGGATGCCTCCTGGACGCCTCCCTGGTGAGGTGTTCCGGGCACGTCCCACCGGGAGGAGACCCAGATGGAGACCCAGGGCACGCTAGAGCGACTATGTCTCTCGGCTGGCCTGAGAACGCCTTGGGATTCCCCCGGAGGTGCTGGCCCAAGTGGCTGGGGAAAGGGACGTTTGGGCCTCCCTACTGAAGCTGCTACCCCCGCGACCCGACGCCGGATATGCGGAAGAAGATGGATGGATGGATGGATTACCAGTTATATAGTTGGCAAAATACAAACACTAGATGTCAGCTGTGGTTGCCAAGGGAGGCACAGCTAGTCTTTAGGTTTAAGAGATGATTACTTTTTCATATAGTGCTTGGTCTGTTTGGATAACTAGTTTCTTTTAATAAACAGTAAAGAACCACAGAAATATGCTGGTTGTGATCTCTGATTGTGATTGGCCATATGATACCAATTGCAGCTGTTTTTGCATGAAAATGCCCAAATCTAAACGGAAAAAACTGGAATGATTCTGCAAGTTATTTACAAAGACTGTTTTCCCTCTCATCCTTGTATCTTAGTTTTATCAAGCCGTAACTTTAATTAACACTGTGCGCATTAATTTTTAATGCGCACAGTGTGTATTTATAAACATCTGTTGGAAAATATTTGTGAGACCATGGTACTTAATCTCTATGAAAACTTTATTTGTTTTTCTTTCTGTTACTTGAAATCAAAATAGTCACGCCATGGTTAGTTAAACCTGTTTAACCAGGGGGTTATTCTTGTGTTATCCAAAATTGTTATTTCATAGTAACGTGCACTGCTACAAAAAGCTTTCTCCATCAGAATGTTGGTGTTTGTTTATTTATATGCAACGCCAAGTAGTTAAAGGTGCATGGCACAAGTTTTGAAGTTTTTATACATAAATGCCTGCAGTGTAAAATTAGTTATCATCTATCTACCACAGTTGTCTGTATAGGCTGGATTTGTCAGTTCATTAGAGAGTGATGTAAGTCATATTCTATGGCATGCACTTGAGCCGCTGTGCACTCTTGTTCTTCTGGCTACTTTATTGAGACTCTGTCGAAATCAATGCATTAGTGAGAGAACACAGGCTAAATTTCAATATTTATATTTTTCTTACCTCAGAAAACATTGCATTTCTAAAAAAAAAAAAAAGACCTGTTCAGTCGCAGCGGCAGATGCTTTTCCTTTTCTCCCACTCACATGCACAACTCTGGTGTCATTTATAGTGCAAAAACTAGAACTTGCGCTATGCTCCTCTAAAGCTATAGTTTGTGATGTTGGAGAACTAGCAAGATTTGAAAGTGGCAACTCCTCAGCAGGGCAGAAGAGAGCTGACTTAGCCATTTCAGCACATCTTGGACCTTAACCAAACTACCTCATGTCTCATTAACCTGCAAGTAGACTTGTTCTTCTCTTCTTATCTCTTCTTCTGCTAACACAGTATTTCTGCAAATGGGTGAGATTTCTGTGAAACGTGATGTGTGTTCATGGGGAGATGGGGAGACAAAGGGTGTGTGTGGACAGGACGATACATGAGGGCATCTGATTGGTTCTTTCTATTTGGACTGAATGGCAGGGATTGGTCAGAGTTTTTACAGGCCTGCAGCTCTCACACTGATCAGATTTTTTTGTTCCTTTTTCTGAAGACTTAATGTATTGACAGGATGGATGGACCATTTCAACCAGAATAACAAAAGGTGTTTCTGCACAGGATGACCAACTATAGCTTTAAAGCCAGTGGTATAAAAGCAAATATGAAGAAGTAGAAATCATACAATATCTTTCCTCCACATTCATGAATGATCTGTGAATGAACATAAACCTGTGTCAACCTGTGTCAAGATGGGTCAGGATCTGAGCTTCAACAAAATCTTGTGTTTTTAGTTATTTTATGGATTAAGGGTCTGGGGTTAACTCATCTGCCACAAATAAGACCAGAGCTCACCAGGACCTTCACAAGAGAGCAGAACTTTATGCCAGACAGGTGACAGTGCCATACCTCAGAGTGCTGTTTATGAGCATGTTGCCTATGAAACACTTGATAAGGATACAGATAAAACTCTGAGGAAGATGTAGATGTACACTAAACTTCAGAAAATACATTATCATCCAATACTTTCACATATATTTGTAGCATGACAAAATCCTTCAGTTACATGTTTGTACTTGCATCTTCTCAGCTCACTAAACCTATTGTCATTTCCAGCCAGACATCTATTTGTGCTTATTTCCTATAAGCTGATTGTCCTGATCTTCTTCATACCACCTGGTCCTTTTGTTTTTCTTCAAAGTCCACTGCATCATATGTGTCCTGAGAGGAATTATCCTGCACTTTTCAAAAAGGTTTGATATAGTGAAAACTGAGATTTTTATGAGTCTAATATGGACATGAAGGAGATGAAGGTACCGCCAGAAAGACAGACATAATCCCCATCCTGCTAACTGTGCCTGCTCTCTTTCTCTCCTGCCTGTGTGCTCTACATGACAGGGTAGTTAAAGCACACAGTACAGATTAACACACAAGGCTCATCTCATCAGGAGCCCTGCCCTAGGTTAAGCCCTCCCCCTGTTACTCTTCTGCATGTAAGACAAAGCAGGAGTGTAAGGCTATCTCAACGCTTTGTGGGAAGCCTAAGGGAAAGTAACTAGTTTCAAATTACCACCTGATTTCATATGCTCAACATTCTCACTCCATATTTTGCTGGGTCTCTACAGACCGTTAACTTGTCTAACCTGTATCCTCTCTAAAAAGGCACGGCATAAATCACACCTATCTTAATTAACGAAATACAAGTAGTGAATATCAGGGATGATATGTTCATTTGTGGTACAACCTTTTTCAAAACAGGAATTTCCCAGCCACCTTTATGAACACACATTTTAGGATAACATTGCGTGCAGTGGATTTGAAGGAAGGGTAACGCCTGTGATGCGGACAGCTGGTGCTGACCTTGTTTTTACCCAAACTGGTTGCAGGCAGATTAGAAAGCTGGTTCTACACTAATACTACCCTCCTCCTTAGTCACTAATGCTAGGACTGCATTATAAATGTGGTTCAGGTGTCACATGGTCTGTATTCTCATTCTGATTCAATGTGTTTACCTTCTAGTTACCAGGCATCGTTGTAGCTGACAGTAGGGAGAAAGGTACTCATTTTATCAGACACTGTTTCATTCAGACAAGAGGAGATCCTGACCTGAACTGGAGTTGAAACAACGGTGACCTCATGTGCTCAGAATGACGCACGATGGAATAGACTAGAGTGAAGGCTCTAGATTAGTTCAGAGTTTGAACTAATCTACAATACAATCTCAAAATTGTATTTATCAACCTTTGATAGCCTCCTCAATGGAGAGTTGTATTGAGTAGCAACTGTTTAATCAGTTTGACAAAGGCATATAATACATGTATGCGCACTAAGATGCCACAATCTGGTAGACACAAGATGGCAAAGAGCACCTCAGCCATGGGAGATCCCCACTTTCATAAATGCAATGATGATGTGCATTTACAAAAAACTCTAGGAGTATTAATAGTCACCTTAGCATGTTCTAATCACAAACTTAATTTTATTAGGAAATTTTGTGACAGACCACAACAAAGTAGTGCATGATGGAAAGATAATTATACCCCCTTCACTCTTACACTCCTACATAAAACTGAGGCCAACCACTTTCCATCTGAAGTGACAGGCTTTCTTCCAGTTCCGTTTTATTGGTTCCATCCAACTTTCATTCAAAATTGGTATTTCTCCCTCTCCCGGGTGAATAAAAGCATCCCTACAACATGATGCTGCCACCACAGTCACAATGAGGATGGTGCGTTCACGGTGAAGTGCAAGGTTTTCTGCCAGATAGTATTTTTATGTAGATCACAAAACTAAGTGCAATGCCCTTATTGATACTTTCCTTGCCCGGCCTGTCAGTTTAGGTGGATCTCCATGTTTTGGTAGGCCTGTAGCTGCTCCATCTTTCGATGTTCAGTTGATTTGTTGAACAGAGAGACATGTTCAACTGTAGGACTGCAGTTAGACAGATTTGTGAGACTTTTTTACTTTTCCAACCTAAACACTGCCATCTAAATCCTGTCCAATTACAGTACAGTTGTCGGACACCCAGTGAGAAAAAGGTTCTGCCCAGACCTTGCGTCAAGAACAAGCAGGGAGACCCTCCAAGACAGGACTGAGAGAACAAAATAACATCATTCATGACAGGAGCGAGAAAAAAACTTCTTGTTTCTCGAGGAGTATGTAGCAGCCTTTACACACAGCTGGATTCTTTTCACTAAAAGCACTTGGTGGAATCACTTCCAACTGGGTGGTGGTGTCCTAGTGGTTAGAGCAGTGTGTTTATGTTCTGAGAAGGTTGCAAGTACCTATTTCTAACCCCGCAGACTATGGTTCCCTGAGCAAGACCCTTAGCCCCAGATTGCTCCCCGGGCACTGGGTTAAATGTAGAAGACTAATTTGGAATGTCCAATTGCAATGACAAATAAAGATCTCTCTCTTTTTTTTAGGATTGCAGGGAGCTGAGTAGAAATTCACGGCAAGCATATTTGCAAAAACTCTGAAGATCATATGCTATGTTTCTTCCACTCCATAGTTGTACACTAATTTTCTTCTCTATCACAATTAAATCTACATTAAACACATGGAAGTGAAATAAAAAAAATTAATCTTTAAGAGTCGTTACTGTTGCAAGGCACTGTACTATAGGCCTCAGTTTTATGCCTATCAACTACTGGTAAGCCATCAGAACATTCAAGACTTTGACTGGATAGTCAGAGAGTGGACTAGCCAGAGCTAGCAAAATGCATCTGTAGCGGAAACTATGTGGAGCTTCTTTCTCTCGTTGCTGAGAGCAACACATTACCATGCTGATGTGGCAGGAGAAGAGATCAGAAGGGGGTTAATAAAACACCAGTTGTCTCTGTTCTGTGTCTCTGACACAAGCAACGGAGCGCAGCTCGCACTGGTCCTTGCAAGTGTCAAGGAGTAATACTTCAGGGCAGGGTCGTCTTTCAGTATCAGCTTTGATGGTGATAAAAGAGGATTTCTTAATGGAACTAAAACAGATAATCTGTACAACAGAGTAACTAAACTCTTCTTGAAGAATGAAAGACAGATGGATTTTGCGTAAAAATAATCAGGATTTTTGTGGAGTAAATGCTGCTATTTTACAAAATTGCAGTTCTATGAAGTTATTATCAATGTTTTGTGTGTGTGTGTGTTCCAGCTGTAGCTGCTGTAAAAGAAGACTTGTGGAAGACTTTGGTAAATAATAATCATTGCAAAAATACATTCCTCTGAAATTTGTCCTCTGCATTTAACCTGTTTGTTGTGCCATATTAACGCTATGATCATGAAAATAAGATTGAATTCTGACCACACAGCCACAAAGGAGAGAGAGAGTCATCTGGGACAGCCCTTCTCTCAACAGGACGCTCCTGTGAACCAACCCCTTTACAGATAAAAGGTCAGAGCATGTCTGATCACCCCTCTTCTGCAGCTCTCTCACACTTCTGACCAGACCCTCAGACGACCACCACTTCTCTCCTAGGGCTCCCAAGGAGAGGGAGGGTCTTCTTCCTCAGCAGCCATGTGACTCAAGGCCAAAAAAGCCACATGCTCCCCAGAACAGCCGTTCTGTGGAACTCATCTCCCTGCTTCGATGGAGTGATCAGGCGAAAGGGGGGGGGGGGTTCTCCTCCTCTGCGGAGCGGAGGACCTGACTGAATCCAGAGAAACAACCCACAAATCAGAGTTAAGTCTGCTGTCTTAACCTCAGCGTCAGGGGCGGGAGGAAGGATCCTGCCTGCCAAAAACAGCTTTGTTTTATTTTTCCTCAGCCGTTACTGGGATAGCTTATTGCTAGCATTCGGTACCATGTCATTGTCAAGTGTGTTTTTATGGTTATAACAAAGGTTATCACCACGAGGGTTTCATACATTGATGGGTCATTAATGTTTACGTTATCCAGCCCACTCATTATGAATAACATAAAACCAAGGCTTTATTTGTTAGCGCCGAAGGTCCGCTAGCCAAAATGCTATTAGCTTTTGGTAATTTCCGGTTCTGGTTTGTCTACAAAAGCCCGTTCCACGAATAAAACTTAATCGTTCTGCTCCGCCGTCGACCGATAGAGCTATGAGCCTTATTCCCGCATTAATATTGAATATTAATGTCGGTTTAAAGGCCATTTTGATAACTTTAGACTTTAACCGATTTAGCGACCGATCGCTACAGCGACCCCAGGCGCCCAGAGGGAGAATCGCATTAATAAGATCGGCCATAAGGTTTAAATTATTTTACTTAGCAAATCAGTCTTTATAATATTATTTACTCAAACTAATGCTCTGGTTAAATTGGGCTTTGCATTGTGAATGGATTGAAACACATGCCAAATGTTTTTTTCACTCCATTCCATGCTTTATGGAATGAGATCTGCAGTGAACCAGGATTCACTGAATTATTCTGATTATGATCAACCACTTTTGTTTTGTCTTTTGTTTGTTTTTGCATGTAAATAGTTCTTTAGCTTAGCTTCCTTTTATCTTCATTTTGCTTAGTAGTTTAGTCAAGTTTCACTTGCCAAGTAGAGAGGATTTGTTAATTGAAATATTGTGTTAATTCAAATAAACCGAATTACATAGTGATGTTCTCTGGATGTTCATTAATTTCTGTTATTAAAGTATTGAACTTCAAAACTCCTTTGTTCTATTTGTGTGCAGGTTTTACTGTTAAAAGATTGCAAGTGCTCAAATTCATCCCTTTCAACCATTGTCTTGATATCAGCTAAAGAGCTGATCATCACCAGACAATACTTAACAGACAGAGGGTTATTTAATAAACATTAAACAACTTTAAACACACAACATATCCCTTAGGGAGCAGTGGACTGCCACTGTGTGGCACCTGGGGAGCACTCTGGGGCTAAGGGTTTTGCTCACGGACCCAGAGTGGCTGTCTATGAGAGTCAAACCAGGGACCTTGCAGCCTCTCCAGGATGCAAGCACCGTTCTCTGACCAATACACCAGCACTTCCTCCTTGAAGAATTACCAAGCAGGGGTTGAATCCCTCTCACATGGTAGGTAAGCCCCTTAATAACTCTACAGAGCTACAGAGTGAGACTTCTTTTTATTTAAACTTTATTCTGGCAGCACAAGTTATTTATCTGTGATGCAACAGCTCTTTATAGTTCATTTCTGCATAATAAGATGCTATTATTGCCATAAAATAGTTATTGAGGATAGGATTGATTCAGAGCACCACCGAAGTAAGCTTTTCTTTCTAAACGTCAATTCTCACATGTATAACTTGCCATAAAAATTAGCATTTAAATGGCCTGTACTGATATTGTGCCAGTACTGAGGACCCCAAAGCACTTTACACTAGATTCAGTAATTCACATGCTGATGGTGCTGAGCTACATTATAGCCACAGCTGCCCCAGGGCAGATTGAGAGAAGCTGGGGTGCCAGACAATCAGTGAGACCGGGCCCTCTGACCACCGACAGCCAGCAAAGCTGGTGAAATGTCTTGCCCGAGGGCACACAGACTGAAACGAATGGAGCGGGGGTTCGAACCGGCAACCCACTGGTTACAGGACGAACGCCTAGCTCCTCAGCCTCTTTCACCCCATAACTGGCTGATTTACATAAATTCTAAATAAATTCTAAACTAATCTATAAACATTAAATTAATCTATGAACAAGTTGCAAGTCCTATCATTCTAATTTGAAAAAGATTTATTCAAACCAGTCCGAAAATCAAATGTGAATTATCACAATTTGCTTTCATGCCATATTTAATATAAAGAATGTAGGCCAAATTTAGATGTAGTTTATGAAAACACCATACTTCGGGATCACTAAAATAAATATATGACATATTATGGTTGACTTACTTTGCTTCTTCATCTCTGGCAATAAGAAGGCGCATGTGATTAGTGGCAGAGGCTGCTCTCAAGATATCCACAGCTCTGTGAGACAGACAGACAGACAGACAGACAGACAGACAGACAGACAGACAAAAAGGTCATGCTAATGCTTGAATACTATCACTGTATCAATATAAGGAGTCTACAGCCAGAGTAAGAAGGAACTTTAAAAAAGGTTACCTTTCACTTGTGACTCCAACTAGACTGTCCCCGTTTACTTCCAAGATCTGGTCCCCTGGCAACAGGTTTCCTGTAAATGGTCAAAGATGGGTCAGCTGTCAGCCCTGCAGGCAATAGTGCTTTAAACAGTTGGGTGACGAGCTTGTAAAAATGTGTGCACAGGTAAGAACAAGAGCTTTATTGTGTTGACCTTAGAGAATCTCAGCAAGTCTTCAGCTTTATGAAAACAAGTAAGTAATTTCATATTATATAATTTGAAAATTGATTTGTATTCCTGGCTTTTATCTGTATCAATCCTGATGTTAAGTATTGTTTTATTTCTAGTCTCACTTGCAGTTTCAGCTATTCTTAGATTTTGTTGAGCTTTGGCATCTAAGTCTTGTTTGTGGCTTTATATGTCCTTGCAAATGGTGCTCAGTGCAGCTTTCTCTCAGTAGCTAGCTTTGCTGCAAAACATAGAAAATGTCATACAGAAATTAGAAGAAAAGCTTCATTACTATAATGTCAAAAAACTTTTTCACTCATAATTAAAGGACCAATGAGTGACATTTCCTTATTTTAGATAGAAAGAACTAAAAATACTTTTGTGAAGAACTAAAGGTATCTTTTTTTGAAGGAATATGGTATGACACCATCTCTGTGTTGTTCTCCAGTCTCTTGTGTAAAAAGCCGGGTCGGCTGCACGTGCATGTACTTCCATGTGATTAGCTGCCACTCGGGGCTTAGGCACTATCAGAGCAGCGTTGCGAAGAGCACGGGGAGCACATTCAGCTGATCGAAACGTTCTCTTTCTCACAGCACAATAAAGTTATGAGTTAAAAACTTCTTCACTAGACAAAAGGTGATGCTCTTTTGCTGTGCATTTATCCTGTGCAAATATGTGCATATGAGGCAACAAGTGAGAAGGGAAGTGGAAAGGAGGGACCAGGTTGCAACTGGAGAGGGGATAGAGAGGTGCATGGCCTGTCACACATCTTGTTTTGGTCTACATGCAGTACTCAACACCCCACCTAGTGGGGAAATTTCACTTACTGCTCCTTTAAGAAAAGCAAAAATAACTTTTGACATGCCATTTTATAATGTAAAAACTGTTTTTTTTTATTATTAATCCTACTTTTAGATTAAATAACTACCTTTTGAGAGATGCCTATCGCATTCCCCGTCAGAAACAAAGGTCTAGATTGAATGAAAGTAATTCTCAATATAACTCTACCAGGTGAATGAATAATTTCTATGTTTAAATGTGTCTAGTTAGTAGTTGCATCTGAACTAATTTATACATAAAGTGATTACTTCCATGATGAGACTAAGCATCGCATTTCAAGAGTAAATATCACTTCCCATGGTATCAGGAGTTCCACCCACTATTCAAAGTGTACAGGCCTTAAAATACACAGGTGTTTGGAGTAGTAAATAAAATCCAAGGCTACTGAAATAATTATTATATGCAAAAAGCTTCAGGGAGACTTATATTTAGTTTTTGTTTGTTTATTTGTTTTTAAAACCTTTATTTTATGTAAATGTCTTAGCAAATTCTCACACAAAAAACGATGATATGGTATTACAGTTTCACTTGCAAATCTGTGCCCCATATCTATCATTTATTGCAGAGAAAGTAGGTCGTGACAATGCTGTGTTGTGTTTTATTCATGTTGCACTCACAAGAGAATCTCCAAAAATACTTGTACCATCACTCCAGAGGTATTCAGCCTGACAACTCTGACCACTGTGTCTACATTCACTTTGTTTTTTTTCTAATTCACAAGATGGACATAGAAAGGGGGATGTTTCAGTAAAATTCCAGAGAAAACAGGGAATTGCTTTGTTTGTAGTAAAATCGGGGAATGTTACCGCTTTAAATTATATAAATGGTTTAAGATCTATCCATTAAATGTACAAATAAGTTGTAAGTTACAGCAAGATTCATTGATTGAATGTTGTTTGTATATCTGGAGCATGTAACGAAAATAATTTCCCTCTGGGATTATTAAAGTATTTCTGATTCTAATGCATTTTAAACGTTGTTTTTGGGACTTTTAACCAGAGTGACAAAGAGTGAATGAATGAATGAATGAATGAATGAATGAATGAATGAATGAATGAATCAAAGAATCAATCAATGAATCAATCCATCCATCCATCCATCCATCCATCCATCCATCCATCCATCCATCCATCCATGGTAGATAGTAAGTTGGAAATCTAGTTAGAAAAGTATGGAAATAGTGGAATATTTTTCATATGAGGAAAACTATAATAAATCCGATGTTACAGATTAACTGTGTTCTACAAAAAACATGTAAACCTGCATTTTCACTTTGAAGAACATTGTTACTCAGTGGCTGTCACAGTGACTGGATGAGGGATGCCTGAGTAATGGAAGGAGGCAGAAACCTGCCAGAACTGATTGCCTTTCTTTAAGGAAATATGTTGGCCTCACATTATTCACCCATTATCAAATCAGTTTTGTAACAGTTGAGCACAATCTCTCTTTTTCTTTGAATGTCGCTGCTCCCAGCCAGCATTTTTACACATGAAATGAAGTAGAATTTTCCTTTTGTTAGTGCATCTACAAATGTACCACTGTAAGATCTTTATCCTGCAACGTGTCCACTCCTTAACTTCAAATACAAGAAAATGATTTCATATTTCCTGTTAGTATTTAAGAGGAGTTCCCCAACATGACACATTAGAACGCATTACACTACTGTGACACTACTTACCATCAGCTGCAGCAAGGCCACCAGGTAAAATCCGTTTGACGTAAACTCCGAACTCCTCACCCGTTACTTCTTTCACTCCACCAATAACTTTAATTCCTGGTCAAAGAAATGAAAAAGTCTTGTCAGAGTATAGCTCCTCTGCTTTTGCGTGTAGATACAGACACAACCTTAAGGAACTGAAATTCAAACATTCAGGTGAGAAGATCTTAGTTACATAATCAAGAACTCAGTAAGATTTATTTCTCTTCATTTAATGTAGCAAATTGTCACTATCTGGCTATCTAAGCTACTGTTTCACATTATTTCCACAGACAAAAGGCTGGAAACTCCAAACAAAAGCAATGCTAATTACTGTACAAAAATGAATAATAAATGAAATAATGAATTATGGTGTGCAGATGGGATTTGGAATATTATTAACTCAGGGAAGAAGTGGAAGGTCACTAGTCAGCAGTTGTCACAGTTTCACAGTATCCTGCTGACAGAAGAACAACGGGAAGGTCACAAAGCATAAGTCAGCTCCTGCGTTATTATTTACTTTCCACACCAGAGGACAGCCCCACACTGTTGCATACCTTAAAATGTGCTTTTATTCAGATTAGAACAAATTAACACCAGAGAGTATTTGTAGCCTGGCTGAGAAGATGAACTCAACATAATCCATCTGTCACTATGCTGTATCAGGGGAATTTCAGGGAGGGAGATGTTGTATGGTTTGGAATGCCTGTTTTTTATGCAAACCAGATCATCATAACCAATTAGAATATGTTTATAAAGAAATGTTTTGACCTTACAGAGGTCAGTATGGGCACAGCAGCAGCTTAGAACTGTCAGTGATTCTGGAATGTGCAACACCTAAAGATTTATTGCCCGTTACACACTGCGATTTTGGGCCATTGCAGAAGAAAGATGGGGATCTGTTGGAAAATCATGGAGAAATCTTTGGTCATGGTTTTTAGATCTGCAGCCTTACATCGCACAATGAGACAGGTTCAAGGATATTGTCGTTGTTAGCATCATAGCAATGCGACCAAAGATAACCTGCGATTAATATCTGACAGTGTCAGATCTTTATAATTAATATCTCACAGTGTGACAGCTGTGACGACTTAGGTCTACTAAACAGAGCAGTCACAATATGAGAGGCTCCTGAATGATGCTGCCCTGAAAATACAGAATGAAATAAACATGTTGTGTTTGCTCCTTTCAAAACAAACACACAACATCCAAAGAATCAACCAGGCTGTGAACAGGGGCATTTTATCAGCTGTGTGCATGTCTGATTACACACCAAGCACAAACCAGTGAGAGCTTTCATTGTTGTTCTCCTACTGTGGATGTCATGATTTAGGTTTTTGTTTGTTTATATGGAATCAGCTCTGTCATCTCTCAGCCACATAAACCATCCAATTAGCTCGGTCCACTCCTCAGTCACCAGCCCAGACCAGTTCCACCTGCTGCCACTAATCAGTCCCTACTCTGCTCACCTGTTCCCCAGCCTTCATATACCTGCCCCACTCACCGCCAGATCTTCTCACCTCACTTGTGCTCTGCTGCCATGATACTCAGTTCTTTTGTGCTCAGTCTGCGTCTGGTCAAGTCTGGTTCTGCCAACAACTCCTGGTCTGTCAGTATTGAATATTTCCAATAAACCCCTTTTAAAACATACTCTGTGTTGGCTGGATTTCAGGTTCACACCTACAAACATGACAGTAGAAGCCTAGACCAAGACTAATAAATAACTTGGGCCCCAATGCATTCTTTCTTCCTGTTGTATTTTTCCTACTTTCTTGTCCCAGTTTTGTGCTCTGAACTGGGACATTTTGCCTAACTTATTTTTTTTTTATTTTTTTTTAAATGACATTAATTAAACAGATTTCTGAAAATATAACTCTTTAATTTATTACAATACATTTTTAAATAAACATATTTGATTGTCTTTTTGTTTTGGACAAATTATGGATTGAATAACAGAGCATATGGCTAAACAACTGACTTTATTTGTTTATTTTAAATAGAACAGGTGTTGTAGATGGGTGGCACACGGTGATGAAGTTGCTTATCTTTGTAGGTCTTAAGCAATTTAGTAGTAAACAGGGATTGTACAATGTGCACACATCAAACTTGACATCATACCAAAGATTATTGAATCCAAACAGTTCTATCCTGCTGCAAAGGATACACAGGCAGAAAGGATGGCCCTCTTTCTCTCACCAGGGGTCCTGCTGCTATAACACCTTCCTCCCACAGATAAAGAGCCCTCTTCACTTCTGCAGACCTCCTCAGCTCTACAGCAGCTCTCTCAGGGCACACAAAGAAGGCCTGGACCATGAGGGCCTGGTCGGCCCGGACCGACCCACAAGCCAGCCGCTGAGGGAAGGTGCCTGGACCAGCCACGCTTGATCCAGGGTCTGCTAGACTCGACTGCCTGCTTCAATGGAGGACCTTCCTGACTGAATCCGGATAAACAACACACTGGAACAGAGCTAAGTTTCACTCTGACTGCTGAGCAAACCAGCTGCAAAGTACAGACTGCCGAAATCCAGAGAAGACGGCCGTCTTCGTCTTCATCCAGAGAAGACGGCTCACCCGCTACTACCATCTAATGTAGAACAGATTACTAGATCAATGTGTGCTTCTGTGCTTTTTTGTTTCTCTTGTTGTGTCTCTGTTCTGTCTTCTGTAACCCCAGTCGGTCGAGGCAGATGACCGTTCATACTGAGCCCGGTTCTGCCGGAGGTTTTTCCTTCCCGTTAATGGGTGGTTTTTCTTCCCACTGTCGCTTCATGCTTGCTCAGTATGAGGGATTGCAGCAAAGCCATGTACAATGCAGATGACTCTTCCTGTGGCTCTACGCTTCTCCAGGTATGTATAATCTGACCCAATCTGTATAATATGATTGAACTTGACTTTGTAAAGTGCCTTGAGATGACATGTTTCATGATTTGGCGCTATATAAATAAAATTGAATTGAATTGAATTGAATTGAAACAGCTTGGTTCAATTTTGTCAGCTGTTGCAGGAGAGCAGATGCTAGACGGTGAATGCCTCCCCTCACCAGACAAGCTGAGCGATCAGACATCGGTCCCGACCACACATGCGTGTTTCTGTTAGGCCGCAGAAACCCAAGCATTCCCTCCACACGCTGTTGGTTAGCTCAGGGCTGAAGAGCTAAGCACTAGCCTGCCAACAACAAACCAACAACTTCCCTCCTTCAACGCTCCTTCCGTGAATGGCCAAACTGGACAGAACTGACACGAGACAAAAGACAGGTTTTGACAGGGAGCTGAGGGTGAAGTAAAAGGTTTACTGGGAAATGTCTTGTAAACCGTTGGACACATGCCGTTTAGAACAAAAGGGCTAACAGGTAGCTCACGCTAGCCTTAATGCTATTAGCCTTGCTAACATCCGGTTTCGGACATTTCAAAAGGAGTTTGTTTAAAGTACAAAGCTTAATCGCTCGGCTCCGCCATCCTTCGATGGTGCTATGAGCCTTATTCCCTCATCAATATGGTATATTAATGCCGGTTTTCAAGGCAGGTTTGATAACTTTATATTGTAACCTCTTAGCCACCGACTTGCTACAGCGACCCCAGACGCCCGGAATGAGAATCGCATTAGCAAACTCGGTCGTAAGGGTTTAAATGATTTTACTGAGCCAATCAGTCTTCAGAATATTATTTACACAAAATAATGTTCTGGTTAACTTGTGCTTTGCATTGTGAATGGATTGAAACACATGTCAAATGTTCTGAATTAGTTAAGCTAATTTAACCATGATTCACATTCTTTAAGGTGAACTTTGGTTCTTTAACTAAAACAAAATATTATTTAATCAGATAATGTTTTGTTTAACTTGGGCTTTGCTTTGTGAATGGATTGAAATACATGCCAGATGTTTTTACTCCATTCCATGTTTTTGGAATCAGATCTGCAGTGAACCAGGATTCACTGAATTATTCTGATGATGATCAACCATTTTGTTTTGTCTTTTGTTTTTTTGTTTTTTTGCATGTAAATAGTTCCTTAGCTTAGCTTCATTTAGCTTAGTAGTTTAGTTAAGTTTTACTAGCCTAGTAGAGAGGATTTGTTAATCGAAATATTGTGTTAATTCAGGTAAAAAGCATTACATAGTCATGTTCTCTGGATGTTCATTTTATTTCTGTTATTAAATTATTGAACTTGAAAAGAAGTTGTCACTCCTTTATTCTATGTGTGTGCAGGTTTTGCTAATAAAAGATCGCTAGTGCTCGAATTCATCCCTTTTAACCATTGTCTTGATATCAGCTTAAGAGCTGATCATCACCAGACAATACTTAACAGACAGAGGGTTATTTAATAAACATTAAATAACTTTAAACAGTGTATAATTGCTCAACAGAGTTATGGACAACCCTGAGTGTCCTCTTCAGTAAATTTGGAAGGACACAAATCTAAAGGAAGAACACAAATCTAATGGAAAATGTATGCTTTTTCCCCAAATAATTTATTTTCGATATACTAACTAAAATACACTATGTGGTACTGGTATAGAAAAAAGAAAACCACAGTGTTTAGTTGGTATGCTAGTCTTCAGATATATTCAGAGCATGCTTATTGTTAGAAAAGAAACATGCACTAGACTACACAATTTTATAGTTTTGATAGTAAAACATTTTCATATAAAAATATGTGCTATTTTTATACAATTAAATAATTAACAGTGATATCAAACATAATATACTGTACTAAAACATTTCAAAAGTAGACACTTTACTGATTACAGGCCATTAAATATGAGAAATGTAGAAGAGAAAGATGGAGCTGAGTGAGGTGGAGCTGCAGTTTCTAGCTCTATTATTTGGACTCAAGCATTCAGGAAACTGTCAACTTAGAAAAGAGGTGAACAACTAATTATAACAGACTGTTATAATTGGTTTATCCTTGCCAGCACAGAAATGATATCCACGACAGCAGTCATTGGACTGATTGGTAATATAACATTGATATAACAGAACAATGGCAACATCCAGAAAACTCAGAAAAGATGTAAAAAAGATCAATAATGCCTTTTCCATTAGACCTCAAAAGCCACAAGCTTTTGAAAAGCCTGGGGATTTCAAAAGCCCACCTAGCATTTCCATTTGTGGCTTTCTTTGATGGGCGGGGTTGTGTGCAGAAAGAAAAACTGTGCACCAAAAGGAGCAGTGAAACAGTAAGGAGATGACGAGTTTTTTTCTACATTTGGACCTGTCTGGAGTGGCAGAACAAAGCAGGCTCTCTGCGTTAGTCCTTCCATGGTAGAGAAAGAAGAGGTGGAGCCGAATCTGCTCAGTGCTGCAAACAAAAGTTTGTGGTATTGTACTTAAAAATCCTCCTCGTCGTTCTTGCCATTGCTAAGGAAATAATAATTTAATCCATGACAAAACCTTGGAACAGACAGCTCACAATCTTGACTCCCCTCTCCGCTTTTGTCATACCTCCTATACCACTGCGTTACCTGCACAGGCAGAAAGAAGCTGTGCTTTATTTTAATTTATTTATACAAACAGGGGTAGAATACAGTGGAGTCAGGCAGTGCGAAATAGGGTAGGACCGGTGTAAAAAGATCTAAGGAGACATAACACAATCAGCAAAACCAGTTGTGGGTTATGGATCATGTTTCTCCGGAGTCCGGAAGAGTGGCAGGATGTGGATACAGCATCTCAGTCTGCCTTGTCTGTTTGACCAATACTGTCTTCTTGCTATCTTCATGCCACCACTCCCTGTGGGTACTGCAGTTTTCCTCACAACTTCCCCATACGTCATTGGGCTGTTTTACATAAACGTCCCCAAGCAAAGGGATACGTGTCAAACTTAAAAGCACCAGGCTTTGGTTTACCCTGGGAAACCAAATTCTGAGGCTTTAAATCTGTGGGCTTACAATAGAAAGGAGGCAATTTTTTGGATTTATAAATCCTTGGAAAATCTTCTGAAGCCCCACTCTGACTCCCTCCACAGTTTTTTTTAGACCATGGAAATTTTAAACAACTGCCCAAAACAATTAAGCAAACTGCATGCCTTTCATCTATTAAGACAAACATTCAAGACACATTTTTGTTATGGATCTAGGATCATTTAAAGATCCCATCAACAAAAATCTGTTTACTTTGTTCATTTCATTAAAATATTGCTTGCTTCATTGCTGTTTTTTGTTTGTTTGTTTGTTTAGTTTTTTCATGCATCATTTCTCAGCATGTATCCTTGTGCAGCCCAGAAAACCCAGGCACACCTGCAGCCTTGCAACTGCAAACCTCCCAGAATGGGACCATGGATGGGAGGCCCCAGAATCAACCTGCCTGGTGAGAAAGCCAAGGGAAGTAGAACGTAAGAGTTGCCTATGTGTTTTTGGGTGATGCTGCGAACTTTTAATTTTTTTATCCACACCCCTTTAATAGCACTGAAAGAGAACAACGCTCCACCCCCATCGACTTTCATCGCAGGATGCAGAAAAAAACGCAAGTAAACCTGCTGCAGGGTTGCTGAAGCAACAGGAGGAGGGAATTTTGGCGGGAGGAGTGCAGCGGGCTAGATGCGTGGTGCGCTTCTGTTCAAACAGACTTTCTGTTATGTGAAAGATAAAAAGCATTCCAAATCAATTACAAAGTTCTTTAATTTCCTCAAATTGAGTCTAGTTATGAAATTTGTGACTCAAGTCTGACTCGACTTTAAGTCATATAACTCAAGTCCACACATCTATCGACACATGTTGCCCCTTGCAATCAGTAAGTGTATTGATGAAGGATCTGTTTAGCACTGTAAAAGTGTTAATTTTAGAAAAGTGTTTTATTTTAGAAAAGCTTGTAACATAGGTTGGATTTGTAACTAGTGGTTGAGAAGAAGTAGTAGTAATACTTAGTAAGACGGTTAAGAACTCAGAACCTCCCTGGTACTGGGAATTCCACCAAGCTTGTCCTTTAAACTTAAAATACAAACTTCATCAACACACCACTTCGCTTTCAAACTGCAGGTTTAATGATGGTTCCTAGAGTCTCTAAAAGTAGAATGGGAGGCAGATCTTTTAGTAATCAGGCGCCTCTCCTGTGGAACCAACTTTAGTCCGTGAGGCAGACACCCTTTCTACTTCAAAGACTAGGCTTAAAACTTTCCTTTTTGATCAAGCTTACAGTTAGAGCAGCTTAGGTTATCATTAGCTATCTCAGTAGTTAAGCTGCTATAGATTTAGGCTGCTGGAAGACATAAAGATGACTGTTCCTCATTCTGCTACATTCTCCTACTACTTTCCAAAAACTTCATGTTCTTTTCTTTTTCCTTTCATAAAAGGTATATCTGTTGTTGCGATTAAGCAATTTCTTTTTATATAGTATATTTTCCAATTGCAATATTTTTTGTAAACACAATCTGACTAAAACTATAATGCATGAAGCACTTTTTCTGCTTAAGCTCATTATCTCTTTATTTAGTGCCTTTAAAAAACAGCATCTAACCAACATCTATGAAGGCTAAAAACATTTCATCCCAATTAGTTTAAGATAAAACAGGTTCTTTCCAATTGTTTAACAGGCAAATAGGTATGATAGAAAAATTAACAAAGATGTACAAACTATATTGGTAGAACTTTAAGAGCATAAGCTGCCCCTAGCACAGCATAACTATACTCTTTGATAAGAACAGCCTTTAACCACGGAGCTTCTGCATCTCTTGTACTAAACTCTTCAACTTGCATTTCCCATCAATATACTTCTAGCAAATGTGACACATTTAACTTCAGGATCAGAGCTTGTGCAGCTTGAGGCTGCTGCTGTTCTGTCACCACAGCGACAGAGTGGCAACACTAATTGGGTCTGGAGCGAAGGGGCACCAGTTAATTACTGCCTGTTGGAAAAAGGGGTAATGCACTTCTATGCCGTTGTCCTCCGTCCTTTTGTACTCCCCTCTGAGGAAAACAGCTACCCCCCCCCCCCCACTCTTACTCCCACTCCACACCCCGCCTATCATGAGATAAGAAAAACATTATTATATGTGAGCAGATACTGTGGAGCTATGGATCTCTTCTCCTCTAGATTAACATTTTTCAAATGAGTATTTCATGCTAAAAAAGGGATCAAGGGAATGTTTGTTGCTCAAGGACATAACATTTCCCCAGCTTGAGATCTTGTAAAGAATAACTTACTTCTATTATACCCAGGCAAGTACATTCAAGAGCATTTTTTTTTAGTTTCAACAGCTTAAAGCAGCACCGTGTAAATTTTAACCCGGGATTATCTTAAATTGAGATATATGTATGCAATAATACCCGATGAGGTGTCCATTCTCCAAAATTAATGCAATATCTTACATACTGTGTTTTTATTAGTTAGAGGTGGGAAAAAATCCTAATTAATAGGAAAGAAAAGGCTTTAAAACATCATATCAGTCTGTGATAATCGATATGATGTGCTTCCCTTAGAGGACTGAGTTACTGAACTTAAATTAACCTTCCAATAATATTGTGATTTATTTAATATGACTACATATACATATATATAAAAGGTGGCTTGCCCTCTCCAGTTTGGTGGGGGGGTGGGGGGGGGGGGGGGTGTCCCTTGCCTCAAGTGGAGGAGTTTAAGTATCTTGGAGTCTTGTTCACGAGTGGTGCAGAAAGGGTTGAGCCAAAATGTGAAGCTCTTGATATACCGATAGGCTTGGGCATTATTATTGTGCAGTCAGGAATAAGACAAAAGTAACACATCAACTCGTGAAGTTATGTACATGTACATTTAGGGGAATCCTGTTTCTGTATATTCACCCCCTCAGAAGGGTTTGATTCATTTAACTTGACAGTAACAAAAGTGCTGTAACTTTTAGCTAAATTAACAAAGTGATTATGATATAATGTTCTTAGTATCTGGAGTCTCTGCTATAGTAAAGGTTTTACTGTGTAATTACGCTTTAGATGCTGTGTACACTTTATATGCTCTGTTTTTCATGCGTGAGTTATAAAAACTCTTCAGTTTATTTGTTATTGTCAAACCTGATGGGAGTATCAGGTTTCAAGAACCATGTAGTGCAAACTTTTCTCACTATATTTGTCTGCACTTATATTTCACACACCCCTGCAGAAAATTGTACATTTGGACTGTGATGGCTTTCATGTGTATGATTTGTTGTCCAAGCATGGCACAAACAAGAACATGTGGAAGTGAAGTAAGGATAAAAACAAGCGCCGCTCCTGCATTCTTAACCCATCTGACTTAAGTGGGTTAGGGCTTTGCCACATGACCCACTTCCCCTGATAGACAAACACACCAATGATAGCAGAGGTACTTCTCTGCATAGAAAATCTCTTTGAAAGTAGGATTTGTTTTATTTCGGGCTTTCATTTGGAAGCAGCATCAGTAAACCGCTGATGATGACAGAAAAAGTCGATGCATTAAGAAAAATGAGTTTAACCAGGAGGATATATTTTGGACTTTTTGTAAAAGAATAATCTAAATGTATTGCTGTAGATGCCTGATTTTACAGCGCACACATTTCCCTGTAAAGATGATTCCTCCTGCTGTCTAAAGCCAGAACAGGCTGTCTGTCTGTGACAAGTCGAGATCCAGTCCATCATAAACCCAAGACAGTGAAAGGGAAGCACCGAGTGATGCTGCAGGTTTATTTTGAGAACTCTGAAGCTAAAGAGCCAGAGCAGAAGTGGATACAGATATAGACCTACAGCAACATGTTCTTGGTTGCTGAACAGAAAAAAGGAACTTACCCAGGCCATTCTCACAGTCTGTAAACTCCATGGAATGAACAGCTCTGTCAACTCCATACGGACCCATTAGAGTCCTGTTAGAGGTAGAGGACAAGGAAGACAGAAAGTTGGAGACAAGACAGATGAAAGGTAAATATGCTGAAACAAATATAACTTTGTTTTTTATTTGAAAGACTGAAGCCTTCAAAATACACACAGTCAGATTACCAATACTTAGTGCATAGATGTATAGAATGATTTAACTGTGTATAAGATCCTAATATTACCCAAAGTGCCTTTGTTGCTGCATTTCAAATAAGCATTAAACAAACTGACTCCAGTCAGTCTGTGTAAATATATGCGCAGTTAGTGTAAATGGCTCTAGGATCATTTAAAGATCCCGTCAACAAAAATCTGTTTACTTTGTTCATTTCATTAAAATATTGCTTGCTTCATTGCTGTTTTTTGTTTGTTTAGTTTTTTCATGCATCATTTCTCAGCATGTATCCTTGTGCAGCCCAGAAAACCCAGGCACACCTGCAGCCTTGCAACCGCAAACCCCCCAGAATGGGACCATGGATGGGAGGCCCCAGAATCAACCTGCCTGGTGAGAAAGCCAAGGGAGGCAGAACGTAAGAGTTGCCTATGTGTTTTTGATGTGATGCTGCGCACTTTTAATTTTTTTTCTTCTGACTTTATCCACACCCCTTTAATAGCACTGAAAGAGAACAACACTTCACCCCCATCGACTTTCATCGCAGGATGCAGAAAAAAACGCAAGTGAACCTGCTGCAGGGTTGCTGAAGCAACAGGAGGAGGGAATTTTGGCGGGAGGAGTGCAGCGGGCTAGATGCGTGGTGCGCTTCTGTTCAAACAGACTTTCTGTTATGTGAAAGATAAAAAGAATTCCAAATCAATTACAAAGTCCTTTTAATTTCCTCAAATTGAGTCTAGTTATGAAATTTGTGACTCAAGTCTGACTCGACTTTAAGTCATATAACTCAAGTCCACACATCTATCACACATGTTGCCCCTTGCAATCAGTATTGATGAAGGATCTGTTTAGCACTGTAAAAGTGTTAACGCAGTGTTTTATTTTAGAAAAGCTTGTAGCATAGGTTGGATTTGTAACTAGTGGTTTAGAGGAAGTAGTAGTAATACTTAGTAAGACGGTTAAGAACTCAGCACCTCCCTGGTACTGGGAATTCCACCAAGCTTGTCCTTTAAACTTAAAATACAATATATATAAATATTCAAAGCACACACTGGATTGGTCTGCTTGCCGCCTTATTTGACTTGGACGAAATTTGTCATTTCTTATTTTAAATATAAAAATATTTGATAAATTCCAGCTATTTGGACAGATAGGTTATAAACCCAAATGTTTGTGTTCTCGCCTCTTCTTTTTCTAGAAATGTCTGTCAAAGATGATGCTCACATTGCTTGAGCCTTTGGCTTTGCAAGAAGTTAGTGGGACATTTCTGTGACAACTGGGAACCTAAGGCTGCACTGAAAAAAAAAAAAAAACACAGTGGGAGAGCAACCTCCCACAATACTCACTTATCCCAGGATGTCCCACCAACTAGAGTTCCTGATTCCAGTTAACTGAAAGTGTCCTGAAGAAACAGTGGACCTTATCTGACATCCTCTCCACAGACAGTAAATCAAGGCATGCCATTTTCCCTATTTTATTTCTCTGTGTTCCAGGAGAAGCTCTCCGAACCAAGAGACCCAGACCAATGATCCACTCAGTGCCAATGTGAGGCAAAAAACATCACTTGGCTGTTTCTTCAAGACAGCGGCTTTCTTCAAGACAGCGCCACTCCCTGATTGTCAAAAGCTGAAGAAGCTGAGCTTAATAGCAACTTTTTCCACTGCTATGGACTGTAGCTGCTAGCTACTACTGTTTCTACTATTAACTTGAATATTTATTTTTTTTCCCTTAGTATGCCGTATTATCAAAATTGCGCAATATTTACTCTGAAGTTGTGTCCATGTACAGTTAGATGATTCCTGATTTCCAGTATCCCTGTATGTTTTCACCTTTATTTTTGTTTGTTGTGTTGCCCGTTTCTGATGAAACCTATTGCCTGCTGCTCTAGAACTAATTTTAGATTTGATTAGCTTGTTTCTTCCCTACTATAAACCGTGTGTAACTCTATCTGTGTCTTTGCCATTGCCACACCTGAATTTCCCCATTGTGGGACAATAAAATAAATTTCTTATCATATCTTAAGTATCTCTTACTTGCTGTCCACTGACACAGACAGTGTGAAAGGCCTTTTAGCATGGTGGAAACTCCTGCAGGTTACCTTCTCACAGCTGAGCAAACTAGCAAGGATGATTTGCTATATATCTGCAAGCAGTTCACCTTCAGAGCGACTTTTTAGTACATCAAGAAATACATGCCACTTAAAGGACCAATACATAATAATGACACCTAGTGAACAACACATACACAACAGTCTGCAACTGACAACAGCCTATGCTAATTTCTCAACGACCCGTTGCTGATGTGAAACCCCACTGAATTTTTCAGAATAACAACTTCATGGGTCCTTAAATATGCTGTTCGCATTTAACTTTTCATATATTCACATTCACTCCTTCACATCCACTGGACCTATACATTGCACTGCACTTCTATAAATATTCATTCAAATTCATTCACAGAATGATCATAAAAGAGTTGATCTGGTGCTCTGTGTAACTTTGGGATTAAAAGGGTCAGATGCCGGTTATGCAAGTTACTATTTAACACTTCTTACTGCTATGTTACAAACATGGTTTATGGTTAGTGTTCATTAAACTCCAGTAACAAACATATTGTGTGCTTCGGTCCATGACTACTCATTGGTTCATTAAAATTGTTAAGGTTAATGCAGTTAATTGCTAATTTATGAATTGCATGAGAGAACAACCCCAATTATCTCACCACTGCCATAGGCACCACAAGTTATTATAACAAAAAGATTGAGAAAATAACTTCATAAGAAAACCAAGTTATCTACCTTAATGAACAGCAAGATCCAGCACTTAAAATGGTTTCTGTAAAAATGGTTCTACTAATTTAGAAGAGTCTAACCAAGAAGCAAATATTACATGGATGACACTTATTTCCAAAGCTGTCTTGATGAGTCAGAGTGAACCAAATCATACGTCAAGATGATGGGATTGGAATTTATCAATACATTTTTATAACTGCCATTTTAATTTTTTGTTTAAAAAATGTAAAACAAGAATTTTCAAAGACTGAGTAAATGGAGGACCTGTCCAGGGTGTACCCTGCCTCTTGTCCATTGACAGCTGGAGATAGGCACCAGCATCCCTCGCGACCCCAACAGGGATAGTGTTAGAAAATGGATGGGTGGATGGATAGAAGGATGGATGGATGGATGGATGGATGGATGGATGGATGGATGGATGGATGGATGGATGGATGAGTAAATGGAGGTGACATTCGTTTTGTATGTAAAACAGGACAATAATAATCCAACCAGACTTGGTAACGACAACAGATACATTTGAAATCAAACTCAAGTACTGTACAGGGAACTGAAGATCAACTTGTACCTACACCAGCTGATGATTATGTTTTGATTATCGTACAAGATTAAATTTTCTTACTTATGACTGACTTGTTAGTTATTTTTTTCAAATCTATTTGACCTGAAAGAAATAGTCATCAATTGCATAAATAGTATATTTTTTATTTATTTGATTGGTAATGGTATTGATGTTGGTAGTATATTTTTAAGAAGTCAAAAGATTGTTTTGGGATTTACAGATTGGTGGTAATAAAGTGGATTTATGAAACCAGCTGCATCAGGCATTGAAACTTCCTTTGTCTGAAGAAAAACCTTCTCACTGGAGACGACACATAAAGAATATTTAAGTAGCTTCAGACTTTTGCACAGTACAGTTAAGTACAATTTATTTCCTGGGACCAACTATTTGAAAAAAGGCGAAGTGGCTGCCTTAAAACAGGCGGGAGGAGAAAAGAAGCCATCATTAACCCAAAGAGAGGTTCTGTGCCTTTATCTGGTGCATCCACTCCTCTCTGGGAAGATTATTTTTACCCGTTTTAATCGGGAGGGTTTGGCACCAGGTTCGTAAACACAAGGAAAAGATTTTCTCCTAATTCTATCTTAAACTTTCTGTTTTGGCTGGGTTTAAAGATGGATTTGTCTTTTACATCCAGTTACAAGATGTAGGAGGATTTCATTACATAACATGAGCCCAACACTTCTTTGGACATAAACACTGCCACAAGTTCAACATCACAAATGTTATGAGTTATAAGACATATTTGCAACAGAATTAGATGTAGGTTTGTTCAGAAGAAGTAAATTACCACTAAAGCTACACAATGTAATGCAAATATATCATTATTGCTATATCAGTGTGTGCAATATTCACAAAGGACTGTTTAGAGTACATCAATTGGTAGCTAATATGTTCCAAGTGTTATGATTTTGTCTTTCACAAGCAAATGTAATATTTAACCGGAGGACAGAGTCTCACAGTAGCAGATGCTTTCTTTGGACACAAATGATATTAACCAAAATGCTAAAGGTCACAGATTGATGAAAGCACAGATGAGAAAGAGAGGAAAGAAGATTTTGCACCCGTTTCTGCCGTTGTATTATCCACCATTATTATTGCCATTGTAAGACATTCTATTACCGGACCCAAATGTTCACTTTAAATTACAGCAGATGAGATGTCTAATAAGACAACAATATCAAAGTTATTGGATAGACGAAACCAGGATTTTGCATAGACTATCTAAAAGGCATAACCATTTTTTCCTCATTGTGTGACATTTAAACATACTTTTCTGTGTTTTAGATCAGTCACTGAAATATTTTTATTTGCTAATAATATTTGAAATATGCTGTTTTTGTGTGACAGGTCTCGAGTTGTATTCACATTAAAGTACTTTTTTGGCTAGTTTATTTTGTCTTGGATATCTGCTGATCAAATCGGCCCATTTAAAGTTTAACCAGAAAAAAAGAAAAGAAAAGAAAAAACTTTTACTGGAGGGTGTTCTTCCAAGTAGGAGCGATGGACAGACAGCATGACCATTGCATGTTTTCACATGTTGGCTCCAAATCAGACTGTGGTAAATAGATTTGGACTGAACCAAGTCAGAGATGTAGGAAGTGGGAGTATATTTTGCAAATATTTTCTTCTGTCTGCTTTTAGTTTGCTATAGTTAAAGAAACTGTATTATTAAAATTAATAAAACAAATTTGTCAGATTGCAGAAGGCGATTTTTTCTGAGTCAGAAAGAGCTGGGGGCTAAAAGTCTGTTTAAGTGTGCCTAATGCCACTAGAGACCTATGCATAAGAAAGCTTGTTTATGAGAGGGTAGGTTTAATCTTGATTCAAAACTCTTTAACAACACATTAAAACAAATGGATAATCTTACCAATGTCAGTTTACCAATGTCTGTGCAACAAACTAAAACTTTAATTACTTTGATCCATTTAACAAAATCGTCTGACCAGTAGAGACGGTAATAAAAAAAAGAGGTACATTTTCAGTAACTGGTAATAAATGTGATAATTTGTAAACACAAACACACATCCGTGGAAAAAAAGAGCGTAACTGGGCTGATTCTTTTAAAGAAATGACAGCAGTAAACGTGTACGTAAAGCAAACGCACGCAGCTCCTGTTTGAACGGGAGGCAGCATGCAGCGCAGAGTTCACGGTGCCCAGAATAAACACGCACTCTGCGTTCCTCTGTCTCCTTAAAAACAACCGCAACCAGCGCATTTTCCACTCTTACAGAGGGACCCTTTACTTGCACAACATGCAAACATCTTGTGAGCCCAACTTCAAGCATCCGTCTCCACCGGACAAAGCGTCCCTCTCTCCTCCACCAACAACACCTCAACCCATAGCGCTCCTACCTGCTAATGATCACAGCTCCTTTATACATGACAGAAAAGGTTGGCATCATGGCATGGAGCCCGGTGGTTTGAAAGACGGACGGCGGCGCGGCAGTAGCTTCCTCAACCCTCAGCCTCCAGCCACATGATGCTCCCTGTCTGCGCACAGCCAGCCTCTAATTCCACTAAGGAAGTCTGCCCGCTCAAAACATCTCCACCTTCACCCACACGTTTAATCTCTTACATAACTAAAGTCACCGAAATATTCCGACAAAAAGGGGCACTGAGGACTGGAGTGATTGTGCAGGCGGATTATCTCACACATTTTCCGCTCTGCGGAGCGAATTCCTCTCATTTATTAGTTGTTTGAAACTATGGTCTGAGTGGACACCATCAAATAAGACTCAAATTATCTGTCAAAAATTCGACGGAAAGACTGAAATCTTACTCGTTTCATTCAGTTTAAAAAAATATGAAGACATCTAGTGACATATTAATAACATCAATAATTCAATCAAAATTTGATTGTGTCCTATGGAGTAAAGTAGCAGTACACTAAAAAAATATGTTGTTTTTACTGAAAAAAATTACCAGCTGTTGTTACCAGAATTTTTCAGTAAAAAAAAATACTATAATGCAATATAAAAGCTGTTTGTTTTCTTTATTTTTTACATGTATATTTGATGGCTTTTTATTGTATTTTTTGTGGCACTATTGGCCCTTTTTATTGAAAGTTGGCTGACAGGAAGATAAGATAAGATAGTCTTTATTGATCTCACAATGGAGAAATTCACTCGTCACATCGGCTCATACAAGAAGGTGCAGAGTAGGGAAGGTGCATTCAGCTATATACAGTGAATCTTCATATATACAATGGATCAGAAAGAATACCAAAAAAATACAAAAAAGGAAATAGGAATGGGCATATGATGTCTCATTTACATTCTTAGTGGTCTATATATATATATATATATATATATATATATATATATATATATATATATATATATATATATATATATATATACATATATACACATATCTATATACTTAAATATATACATGTATCTATGCGTCTACTTACATACGCACCTACGCGTATGTATGTGCATATACATTGTATACATTTGTACATGCATACATACATACATACATGTGGGCTGACTTATGTTCAGGTGGTGATAGCAGCAGAAGTCACTACATCAGGATTATTGCACGGGTTGTAGGACAGTGTATTAAATAGATTATTATTATCGGCTGACCCAGGTTCAGTTCCGGCCTGCAGTCTTTTGCCACTTGCCTTCCACCCCTCTTTCTCAGCCCCCCTTCCTGTCAGCCTACTTTCAATAAAAAGGGCCACTAGTGCCACAAAGAAATCCTAAAAGATATATATAAAAGAAGCTGTTAGATATACATGTAAAGATAACAAGCAGTCCACAGTTTTATAATGTAAAATATGCAGGTGGTTCTGTAAACTGGTTTACATTTTTACTGTATTTGTTACTGAAAAATTCTGGTAACCATAGATGCCAAAGGTTTTCAGTAAAAACAACAGATTTCTTTTACAGTGTAGTAATGACCACACGTTTGGGGATTCTAAGCACCATTTCATTTGGGGTACAATTCTGGCTCTTCACTCACCAACATCCTCATTACTGTCCAGGCTTGATCATTTGCACATTATGCATCTGAAAACTACATTTTATTGTCAACTGGTGCCCCGATAATGAAGTCTTTCAATTGCCTGAACAACAAAATGTGTTTAGTTTGACCCGTACAATAGTCTTAATTTGTTTTCTCGGTCAGTCAACATTACAATGGCTAATACTGCCAGCTGTATCGGTCCACATCATCAGGTGTGACTCATCGATCTACCTTAAATCTGCAAAGAGTGGAGTAAATTTTGGGGGGTTCTGAAAGGCTGTTGTGCAACAACATGGAAGATTATATGTTGTTGTCCTTTAATGGGTGTGAGTGATTTAGAAAATATTCCAGTTGACTCCCAATCAGCCATGGGAGGACACAGGGAAAAAGTAAGTAAAGATATGGTAAACTCCTAGCTTCTGAATTTCTTTGCTTTTTTTTTTGTAAAGATTTTCTTTTTATTGGAAATTTGTCAAATAATTCAAATATATTTTGTTTTATATATTCAAAAGAATTGGTAAAAATATTCTAAATTAGACACATTCTTGATAAACTTGGGAAAAAAGTTTTAATTCTTTATTCTGTGCGAGGAATTAAATTGTTTGTTGGCAGTTACATGTTATATAGATCATATCTAAATGATTTAAATATGAAAAGGAAGGCATTAAAAAGCATGATATGTCCTTTTTGAAGCCAGATCACATAAGGATGGGCTTAGATGTCTTTAAATACATACATAAATGCATAACTGCCTTAATCTCCATTTAGAAGCTGTAAACTAATCCGTAGATGATATCCATTAGAACATTCTCATTTGTCATTCAATAAACATTGCACTACAGCACTACAGTTATGGTAATTCAAAAGGTTTCTGTTTTAAAGGAGTTCCCTCTAATCCTTTTCAGGTTTTTCAGACTGTAAACATAAATGCCTTAGAATTTTATCTCTGTGCATCCATAGATAGGAATTATGTTTGTGTAAGAAAATTTTGTATTTGTAGAAATAATTATACAAGCTAAAATTTTTTACCCAAGGTACAATTTTTATTTTTACGGTCTGTTTACATTTGCAAAGCAAAAATTTACTTGTGAAACTCTGCAATAAGTTTCAGCTTGCAAGCACACACGTTGTGATTGGATTTTTCTCCCTTATGTCTGTCACAAATTTCACAATCTAATCAGAAAACAGATGAGTTTTGTCATGATCTTGGCACTAGTGCTAGTCTGATTCACCATTTGACACACCTGTGCAGCTCCGCCCTGTTCTCATCAGCCTTCACCAGATCCACCTGCACCTCTCACTATATAACCAGCTCTCAGACCAGTCACTACTGCCAGATTATTACGAGCCACCGGTGAGTTTGATCCAGCGTTCTGAATCATGCCTGTCTGCCTGCCTGTTACCTGACCTGTTTCTGCCTTCTGGTTCTCTGAGCCTGCCAAACCCATCGGACCTGATTGTTGTGCTGTCTGGATATCTGACCTGCTTCTGTGCCCTGACTCTGACCCCGGATTCTGCTTTGGATTTTCCCCAGTTCTCTGATCACCTCTCTGACCCTGGGTCTGCTCTCGGACTCTGGTTATTCCCCGTGACCATCCTGCCTGTCTTTGCCATCACAGTTCTGACCCTGTGCCTGTCTTTTGACCAATTACCTGCCATCCCCATCATTCAAGTTGCAAAACTGACAATAGATTTCACCTGCTGTTTTGCAAATGAATTAGACAACAGGTGGAAACTATAGGCTTTTAGCAAGACACCCCCAATAAAGGAGTGGTTCTGCAGGCGGTGACCACAGACCGCTTCTCAGGTCCCATGCTTTCTGGCTGATGTTTTACTCACTTTTGAATGCTGGTGGTGCTTTCACTCGAGTGGTAGCATGAGATGGAGTCTACAAACCACACAAGGGGCTCATGTTGTGCTATTACACACTCTTTTAAGTTATTTAATGTTTAATAAATTACTCTCTGTTAGGTATTGCCCGGTGAATATTAGCCCAATCAGCTGATATTAGGGCAATAGTTAAAAGGAATTATTTGTGCACTGGCGTTCTTTTAACAGTAAACTGTGCACACATATAGAATAAATGAAAAAGAATTTATTAACAGAAATAGAATGAACATCTAGAGAACACCACTAAAGAATGCTGTATATCTGAATTAACACTCTATTTCAATCAACAAATCCTCTCTACTTGGCAGGTGAAACTTAACTAAAACTACTAAGCAAAATTAAGAAGGAAAAGAAGCTAAGGAACTATGTACACACAAAAGAAACAAAAAGACAAAATAAAATGGTTGATCTCCATCATTAGAATGTTTCACTGCAGATCTAAGTCAAAGAACCAAAGTTCATCTTAAAAAATATGGAATGAGATCAAATTAGCTTGACTAATTTAGAACATTTGGTATGTGTTCCAGTCGATTTACAATGCAAATCCTGCGTTAAACAAACACTACTTGATAAAATAACATTTTGCTCAGTAAAATCAGTACCTTTAGGACACTTGATTTTATTAATGAGATTATTCCTCTAGGAAGCAAGGGGTCGCTGTAGTGATCGGTCGCTGAATGGCTTAATCCTAAAGTTATACAACACACCATGAAATCGACATTAATATTCCATATTAATGTGATAATAACGCTTATAGCACTATCGAACCTTATGTTTGAAACGAACAGTAATTGTGTATCCGGGAAGAACGGATGTTATCTGGAAGCTAATAGCATTAGGCTAGCGGACATTCGGCGCTAATTTAAAAAGGCTTCAGGTCTACTTTGGTCGTAATGAGCAGACTGGACAACACAAACATCAATACCCCATCAATGTATAAAACCGTAAAACACACTCAAATTATATCAGCATGGCATGGTTTTGAAGAACCTAGCGGGAGCTATCCTGTAAGCTCCATGTGTTTCAAAAACATAGTGAAAACGCATTAACTAAACCATTAAGTTAACCTTCTAAATAAACCGTTTAACTTTCCTTGCTCGACTCTGCCAAACCTGTCTGTGCCTCCGTGTCAGTGCCGGTTGCATCGGGCGACTTTAGATCAGCTCCTCCTTTCTACTTGACCTGGCAGCAGAAAGGAGACCGCTCTGTGCCATCTGGAGTCAGCTTTTCTGCAACAGCTGAGAAAAATCGCAAGGCTGGTTTCGGCATAGACAGATTCTTTATTCCAGCATCTGGTTACGCAGAAGATATAGACTGCAGACTTAGCTTTGATCCAGCCTGCGTTTTTCTGAACTCCGGTCGGAACCTCTGCTCTGCAGAGGAAGATGAGATTGTTCTCCCCTATGCTGCTCCAACATAGCAGCGGGAAAAGAGAGCGATTGTATTAGGGCAGCAAGTCTTATGCAGTGAGCCCTTCTGCTTTGAGAGGCAGTCCCTGGGTGCCTGTAACAGTCTAAAATTTCTTTGCTTACAATTCAGTTTGATCGTTCCTCGTGACTTGATTGCACAGCACTCAGGTAGTGCATCTCATCCAGGATGGTACATCGATGCGAGCTGTGGCAAGAAGGTTTGCTGTGTGTCAGCATGGTGTCCAGAGCATGGCGGCACTACCAGGAGACAGGCCAGTACATCAGGAGACATGGAGGAGGCCGTAGGAGGACAACACCCCTGCAGCAGGACTGCTACCTTTGCCTTTGTGCAAGGAGGAACAGGAAGAGCACCCTCGGAGTCCTGGAAAATGACCTCCAGCAGGCCACAAATGTCCTTGTGTTTCCTCAAACAATCAGAAACAGACTCCATGAGGGAGGTAGGAGGGTCCGATATCCACAGGTGGGGTTATGCTTACAGCCGACACCGTGCAGGACGTTTGGCATCTGCCAGAGAACACCAAGATTTTGCTGCCAATCTCAGATGAAATCAGGTTCACACTGAGCACATGTGACAGACGTGACAGAGTCTGGAGATGCCATGGAGAACGTTCTGCTGCCTGCAACGTCCTCCAGCATGACTGGTTTGGCAGCGGGTCAGTAATGGTGTGGGGGGGGGGGGGCTGCACAGCCCTCCGTGTGCTCGCCAGAGGTAGTCTGTTAGATGCAGAGATGAGATCCTCAGATCCATTGAGAGACCATATGCTGCTGCGGTTGGCCCTGCGTTCCTCCTAATGCAGGACAACGTTAGACCTCATGAGGCTGGAGTGTGTCAGCAGTTCCTGCAGGACGAAGGCATTGATACTATGGACTGGCCCGTTCCCCACACCTGAATCCAAATGAGCACATCTGGGACATCATGCCTCGCTCCATCTACCAACACCACGTTGCACCACAGATTGTCCATTAGACCATCTGCCAGCTCATGAGGAGCATGCCCAGGCATTGTAGGGAGGTCATACAGACACATGGAGGCCACACACGCTACTGAGCCTCCTGTTGACTTGTTTTAAGGACATTACATCAAAGTTGGATCCACCTGTAGTGTTTCTCCACTTTAATTTTGAGTGTGGCTCCAAATCCAGACCTCCATGGGTTAATAAATTTCATTTCCATTGATCATTTTTGTGTGATTTTGTTCTCAGCACATTCAATTATGTGAAGAACAAAGTATTTAATAAGAATATTTAATTCATTCAGTTCTAGGATGAGTTATTTTAGTGTTCCCTTGATTTTTTTGAGCAGTGTATATATTGTTTTGAAAATCAAGTTTTTAACAAGACCACCGTACTCCATCTTTAACATGCGCTACTCTTCCAAAAATTGTAAACATGTCTGTGCAAATTCTCAGTTATCCTGGTCATGGCAACAGGAAACAGGCTCAAATCGGAGGCAACCGGATTTTTGTTCAGTTATTCTGAAAACGTTTTGATGCCTATCCAGGAGGCTTTGTAAATTCTGGCGGCTCGTATTGGGCGGGGAGTGTGTAAGCCCTGAGTGGCAGCTGTTCACGTGTGTACATGAACGTACGCGCAGCCGGCCCACTATGTAAACAATGACATTTCACTTATTATTCCTTTAACAAAACAAATTTGTAACTTGTGAAATTCTTTTTTTAAAATACAAATCTTTTGACACACTCATTGATTCTTATCTTTGGATGCACAAAGTTCTCAGATATTTTGGTCTACAATGTGAAAAAGTGTATTTAAAACTACACATTCTAATTTACAAGCACAACATATATGTGGCTAGAATTTGAGCCCATACTTTAGGTGATAAGACCTAAAACCAAAGAAAAGAGCAGGAATATTTTCAGAATACTGCTTATCTTTAAAAAACAACAAAGCAATATGAGCCACAACTAAAATACAGTAGGCTGTAATTATGTTACTTTGTTGTAGATTATTTGTACCACAGTTCATACCAAGCAGGGAACAAATTAACTCGCACACAGTGGCATACCCCACCAATAACAGACTGAGAAACACGTACACCTAATGTCACAAGTCTTTCATACTACAGTGCTGACCAGAAATTTACATCCACTAATGATGAACATTGTTGCAATATTAATTAAGACCCTTTAATTACGCATTTACCTTTTTTTTCACAACGTAAGGATTACACAATATACTACTAAAGGGAATCCTAAAAGTGTAATTAGGCACATAAGTTTGAATATACAACAAATTAACAATGTTTTAGAACTATACATCTATGATCATAACTTCATACATACCAACGACCAGTAGGTAAATAAACCAGATACACTGAAGTTTATAGTGAGTACATTTTCAATATATATTCAGTCTGACTGGCCCTGTATGCGCTCATTTTCTTATACATCTTACTGCTACAACTGTTAATAGTAACCATGCTGTCATAATAAGCCATCTGAGGACCATTCTAAATGTACACACAGATCCTGTTCCGCAACAAGCATGACATCAACTTTTAGTGGATGTAAGTTCAAGAAAAATCCTGTAGACATATTGAACCTAATTTATGGTAAAGCAATTAAAAGCATACCTTGCGAAGCCAAGAGGCACTTTCAGCCTTTGGAACATGTCAACGCTGTTTGTGAGAGAGTCTGGTCATCAGACACTGGCTGTTACCATTGTGCCAGTGCATTCCATGCAACGCTGCACCACAGCTGCCAAGCAGATATAAAGACCGCCAGTTGATGAAGAGAAGCTGAGCTTATGGAAAAGGATAATGCACCTAAATCCATAAGACATGCAGATATGCTAAATATAGGCCAATAAGAGGCCCACTCAAATGCTCTAAACAGTAAGCACAGATTATGCTACAAGAATAAACATACATACTATTACTACTATTTAGAGTTATTTTGATTTTCAGAGCCAAATGTAGTTCTGTAACGTGCCTTGGCTTCAAGAACATACAGCTGTTACACCCCACCTCCCCCATCCCTACAAATGTTTTGTAAAAAAAATCTACTAAGCGCATGCTTCTAAATCTGCGTTTATTGTTGTTGGACAGCCATTAGGCTCAAAGATCAAATCATAACATGACGATTCTTAAAATTAGGATAGACATGCAGGAGAAATGAACTTTACATTTCCAGCCCTAAATTAAAAACATGTTAGAGTAAGAAGGTAAAGTGACAAACTAAAAGGCTTAGAAAGTTCTGTAGAGTTTAGCAGAACGGGATGGCTGTAATTGGGTACTCCACCATATCAGAGATAAACAGCTTTTGCATAATGTATTAATGTGAACCATTTTTAATCCTTTCTAAGCTCCTGGTACATAGTGAAACTGTCTCTTACTTAACAGGTTGAGGAAATAGACCCAACCAAAAGAACTGTGATCTTTACAAATGGTAACACTTGGGTATACAGGCAAGTAGTTATTTAAAGCAGTATTAGCAACCAGCAAAGGTTGGTAGGTGAGCATATAACTAACTTTTAACAGCATTGAGGCAGATAGCAATCCCAAAGACTAACTCAATTCAATTAATTTACACAACTCATTTCATGTTGAGACACTTTACACACTTAATTCTATCAAACCATCCAGATAGGTTGGTTAAAAGGTTTATATCCGAGGAAACCCAGTAGATAACATCAAGTCATTGACGTGCAGCATTCATTCCCATGGATGGCACCATCTTTGATTAAACTGGCTATGGTCTACATGCACAAAATTTCACAAACAGATTGAAATGTACTTGTATTAAATAATCCGATTGCACCGTTTATATGGGCACAAAATCAATTAATCCGATCATAATGTGCATGTACTGTATATGCAACTGCCTTTATTCCGAATGGAGCCACTCTGACATGCGCAGTTATCAAATTCCCTAAAAAAAACAAAGAACAACCATAACTTAAGGTCAGAAGGTGGACTCTCCCCAAACCAGCTTTGGGTTTTGTGTCACATGAAGAACCCTTGTGACTCAAATGAAGACCTGCAGGTTTATCATAGCTCCCACTTGAAGCAATGTGTACAAAGGCAAAGTGTAGTTAACAGTTTTTAAATGGAACATGTGGAGGCTGTGGTTTCTATAAAATTATTTTATTTTGAATGAGTTTAATATCTGCAACAGTGTGGAAAAAGTGAAAGGCTAAAATTCAGAAGAAAGTTGTTGAATAATGATAAATAAGCATGTGCGGAATACTTTATTGAAGTGCTTACATAAAGAGCAAGTCAGCAAAATAAAATGATGTGTTTATATGTCTATATTCTGATTGCTTAAGCATATGCATTTAACTCTGGTTAAATGTTTTTTTTTGTCATTGCACTATGCTTCTGTAGAGCAGTGTGTGTTTGGCATTGTTTTGAAAATAGTTAATTGTCATCATTTGGCTCTGTTGTAATATTTACCTGGTTCTACTCCGACACTGGTGATTCACCTCGTACTATGACGCTAAAAACATTAAATTATGACATAGGCAGGTATTCTATGAAGCTAAGAAAAGGTGTTTCATACTATTTATTTATTTATTTATTTATTTTTTTTTTTTTAGAATATGGAGTTATATTGACTGGGAGATGTTTGATGCTGTGCATGTGGAACCATATGGAGTTTAAGTGCAGGAAAAGGACTGTCCTCTGAATCTGTATATCATGGAAACCGTACAGTCAATAATAAATCCATTGGCATAATCATATTCATTTGGCAGAAAAAAGGGCTTTGACATCTGTTTAATTTAACATGAGACAGGAGTCCCAATAATTTGTATGGAATACGTTCCCTTATAGTCATCAGAATTAGATCTGCGGGAAAAAAAATCATTGCGGGTACCCTGAAGAGTAACATAGAATCACAGTCATGGTTGAATTTCAAAATAATAACAAAGTCCTTCTTTTCGTTTGGCAGAACAGGCTTGTGTTGTTGTTCAGTCATCCACTGCATAATGCGTCCTACAGTCAAGCCTTCTGAAGTTGTGCTGTTGTTGCTGGGGCCCTAGTCTACTTTGGAAAAAAAAGTATTTTATTTTGTATTTTAATTTCGTCAAATAACATAAATACAATGTACACTAATCATACTGCCGTTTTTGAGTATAAAATCATTGGTTGAATCAAGGCAGAAAATATATAAAGATTTTAACAAAAGCTAAATTTGTTTTGACTGGATGACAGAACATTGTGGCAATATGCTCTCAGACACTTCCACATATTGTTAATAAATATGCAAGTCACCTATCTTTAAGTATTAATTGGCAACGGGGGGCATTGCATTATGCAGCTCGAAGGAGGAGCAAAATGTGGATGTACTATATATATATATATATATATATATATGTATATATATATATATATATATATATATATATATATATATATATATATATATATATTGTATATATATATTATATATATATATATATATATATATATATATATATATATATATATATATATATATATATATATATATATATATATATATACTATTTTACTATGATGTTGATTTTATGTATAGCTCTTCACCTCAGGTGTTGTAAGACCAACATTAGGTCTCAAAATAAAGATTTTATATTTTGCAGGTCAGTCCTAATTAATTAGCACAAGCCACTTCTAATGCTACTAGCATTGTCAGCAGCGTCTGTAAGTCCAAGAACTGTATATTATTTAAATAGTACTATTTTTGAAATAAACACTGTATACACACGTTATCGACATTAAGTGTGACACTTCATCCGAGCTGGTAGATCCACTAAGTCCACTGTTGTCTGCCATCTTTGAATTTGGAGCTTCGCAGGTCATTTAGTTCATAGACATAATATAAGAGTAGACCCTGCATTGACTGTCGCAGCGCAGGAATTACGGAATTATGTATATGTACGCATATAATATAATATGTGTATACATGTACAAATGTGTTTGTGTATATGGTAATAAAAAAATTATAAAAATGTTTTAGTGGCTGTTTTTTGCAACATACATACAACCTGTCAGAATATTCCATTACTTTTAACTCCACTAAGATTATTTAAATGCACTGGACAATTTGTTTTAATAGCTATAGTTTTAACGTTTTCAGCAAAAAAAAAAACATGAACATTAGTTCAATATTCAGCGAGTTTTAGTTGATTAAAATTGATTCTGCACCTGGTCAACACATTACACTGAGCTGAGCTGTCGACCGCCCCAAGATGGCACCCCTAAATCTCATCAGCACTCATAGGCGAAAGCGATCGATGTGGGGTCTATTCTTATATTTAGCTCTTTTTCTTCTTCTTCCTTGGATTTTATGGCTTTTGGCTGACAACCTTTGAGTGTGCATTACCGCCAACATCTGAGTTGGAGTGTGAACCAGAATGGAGACCCTATATCCGAATAAACAGTTCAGTTCTTAAAAGAAACTGAAAAATAAAATATGCTCAGAACTTAACCAAAGTAATTCGTTCAAGTTAAACTCTACATTTTATGTCTTTCTCTATGACATCTTATACAATCAATAAGCACATCTTCAACTGTCTCTTGTGACTGACCACACACACATAGTCCTGTAGGATGCTTTCCTATTTTGTTCAAACTCCAGTTCAAATAAGTATGACCCAATCTAAATCTTGATAGAATATCATCTTCCCTCTTCCTCCTTGATGTTTCCCTCATCTTTCCTATGCTGGTGAAGATTCTCAGTCATCCAGGTCATAGTCATTTGATTTTTTTTGGGGAAAACCTCATCTTTCCCACTGTCCTTTGAATAGAATAGAAATGTCTCCCTTTATGTTCTTTATTCCTTCCGGCCATTTCTTTTTCATTTATTCCTTCACTATAGCTTTTATTTCTGATTTATTATATGAGACTTCCAGAGTGATTTCTGATTTCTTAGTAGCATCTTTAGCATACCTATCTGCAAGCTCATTACCAACTACTCCTATATGGGATGGGACCAAAACCAATTAAAATTCCTGATTTTTAAATTCTGTAAACCAACTGTAAAATGTTTATTATAATATCCTGCCTGGACTGCGATTGTCCAAACTTTATGCTGAAAATTGTACTACTGGAGTCTGTGGCAATAACGACACATTTAGGTTTACTGGATTTAATCCACATTAATGTCAAGATGATAGCGACTAATTCCCCATTATAAACAGAAGCCTTATCACTAATTCTATGATTTGACATATGACCTGATTCTAGTTCAATAAAAGCAGCTCCTACTTTATCACCAAGTTTTGATGCCTTTGTAATAGATAAGTGTCAGTAGATACTTCCTCCAAGGTACAAAGGTGGAACTACAGAAGAAGGTACTGTGGGATTTATAGTGATCAACTTTAATCTTTCTTACTAATTTTGTAATGGTCAATCCAAACCTCCTAAGCTGGCATTTTTCTTTCTCTTGACTCAATTCTATCATCTTCTCTATAGGATGGAAAACCTTATGACCTTTTACATTAGCCCAATACACCATTGCTTCCTTCTGAGGTGAAGAGGCATTTCTCCCATCTCACCTTGCATTGCAGCCACTAGCGTAGATTTAGCTGCACCACAACACAATCTTAAGGCTTGATTTTGAATCACATCCAATTTTTTTTTAAATAAAATCTATCTACTGCTGATTGATATACCAGATATCCATTATCCAGAAAGGATCTCACTAGAGCTATATATTAACAATCTTTTTGGCTTTATCAAGATTTTTTTCAATATGTACTGTCCATGTTATTTTTTTATCAAAGCAAATTCCCAAATATTTGATAGACTTCTCCACCTCTAACTGCTCTTCATACACTTGATTTATTTCAATTGGCTTTATCCTCTTAGTAAATACCGCTGCTTTAGTTTTTGACACTGATAATCTGAATCCCCATGCCTTTCTATCTCCAGGAGTGCCTCTTGCATTTTCTTAACCATAATTCCTGATTCCTTCCCCTTTTCCATATAACTCTCTGCAAACAATGAAACTCCAACGTTCTGATCAACACTAGGAAGCACATCATTTATCATGATCGAGAAGAGGACTGGGCTAACTATGCTTCCTTGTTGAGTACCATTTTCAACTGTATAATCTTAACTCAAGTCAGCACCCATCCTAACACAAATTCTTCTGTGTGTTAAAAACAATTGATCCAATTATTAATTTTACCCCTTATTCCAAGATTAGATAATGTAATCATGAGTTCCTGCTTCCACAACAGGTCATATGTACGGAGCCCCCTAGGGGACATGGCAATTTTTGTTTTGTTTTGCATTACCTTGGACAAGTATTGAACTCCCTCGCAATACTTTTGTGTTCCCTCGCAAAATGTTTTGTGTTCTCTTGCAATATCCTATTAAACAGTTCATGCAGCATATTGAATACTCAAAGTCTTTCTGCTGCAATATATGTTTTTATAAGGTTTGTCCATGTATGTTAGTATCTAGTTAGTGAAATATCTGAACTTTTATATAAATTATTTAGGATACGAATGCACCACAAACTTATGTGCAAAATGCTAAAGCAAAACAATTTAAACATGGGCTTTCCATCTCTTTCCATCCCTTCTAAGACAAACATAAACTTTCCATAAGCAGTAAAGAAAGAAAAAAAAATACATTCACGCTATTTGAACTGTTTTTGACACAATTAGTCTGACTAATAAAGAGCAGTTTTCATGCGCAGTCCCATCTCAACCTTACATGAACAGTTTTTGTGTACTTTGTACTTTTTTAAGTAGTTTACAAAACCTGGACTTTTACTTGTACTTGAATATGATTCTAAATCACATACTGTACATTACTCTGAAAACAAAAATTAAAAGAAGAAACAAAACAAAAACACAAACAAACATTGGAAGCAACAGCAATGATCAATCGGCTGGGTTTATGGTCAGAGTTATCAAATCCCAACATGGAGGATAGAAGTGGCACAAGAAAAACTTGACCACCAATCAGAGCCAGACATTTCTCCTGGCTCTGATTTGTAGTTTCTGACTGTGAGCAGAGAATTTCCGCAAATGGCCACCTGTAGGAGCCAGAGGAGCACGCACGCACGCACACACACACACACACACACACACACACACACACACACACACACACACACACACACACACACACACACACACACACACACACACACACACACATTATCTCATATTTTACTGTGAGGACATAGTGACAGTTTTAACAAATATACACAAAATACATTTGTACAAAAGTTAGCAACTGCAGCTTCAAGGCCTTCCAAAAAAGCTATTTATTGGTTAAAGACAAAACACTGCCAGGACTGATTCATAGCGCTGGCTTCTGTGTTCAGCCTTAATTTCAGTGTGGGCAGTAACACATCGGCATTGATTGGTTACTATACCTGGGGGTGCACAGTAAATTAACTTGATTGAATAGCTGTCCATGTGTGAGTTTGCATACAGCAGAATGATTTTACAAACCAATTTCTTTATCAGAAATGCAACACTTACACTTGTCCAGAAAGAAATAGAATACTGGTCGCTACATCCATGCTTTAACATGCACATAAAAGCTGAAAGATGCTGTAAATCTGTGTAGAAGTACAGGAAGTCATTGAGATCCCACATGTTCTAATCAGGAGGAGCTGGAAAGCTGCTGTTAAAACCAGCGTTAGTAGCTTCCGTTATCCTAAATCAGAGCAGTTTATAATTGCGAAAGTAATAAGTAAAACACATAAAACTGACTAAAAAAAAAAAAGCAAATCCAAATTGGTTTGCAGGAAGCTGGTGCGTAGTTATAATATACTGTTGCTGCATATATATATATATATATATATATATATATATATATATATATATATATATATATATATATATATATCATAAATTAATTTGAACATTACCACCACTGTGGGTTTGCAGGAAGCTTGATATTTGTGTTGTGCAAATATGTAATAATAATGTTCAGCATGCAGAAGTCAGCATGAACTGATGCCTGAATCGGTTTTAACAGCCTTGAACAAAGCTAAAATGTGACCCTTTTAAACTGTGTCAAATGCTTAGGTTATAGCCCTGGGGTCTTTATGTCATGGTTGTTGTGAATGACAGTCAGATGATCTGGAATAAGCAATGAGGCATACCTATTGCTGCTCTCCATGAAGACCACATTACATCCTTTAGAATACATTTTTATTTAGGGTACTTAACTTTGGTGTTCAACTTTTGTTTTCAGCATGCAGTGAATATATGCATTTGACCTGCAGCTGTTTGTTTTTGTGGGGACAGATTTTAGTCATTTTTATTTTTGACATTTTGTATTTATCATTAGATTTATATGAATATTTAAGAAATGTTTTACTTACCATGACATCTGTCATTTGAATTGCATATTATGTCTGATCAGCTATGTGGTATTTATAGAAGAATCTTAGTCCTCCATTTCAACCAGCCTGCCCACAACAGCAACAGCCCCTCACCATATTATGAGTCTTGACTGCTACAGAATTTCCCTTATTGTTTCCTTACTTCCAGTCTTAATCCTAATCATTTTGTTCCTTCCGCCTGTCAGGATACCACCAGCTGTAAGTTTTGGACAGAAGCCCCATGGATTTTCCTCCGGGAATGAAACAGAAAAATTATTATCATTAATAATAATTCATTATAATATTCATTTGGAGCAGATCTTCATTTAAGAAAAGTTGATTTTTGTGCATACTGCCATCTTGTGCATTATTGGCACAGTTGCATTTAGTAGAAGTCTGATTATTTGCTGAACTGTGTCACCAGCTGAGCCCTGGGGTTGGTTGCAGAGGTGGAAACATTAATCTGAGCTTGCTGGTCTCCCATAGAAATATATTTCTCATTCAGTGTAGTGATAGTCTGAGTTTTGTGTTTTTGAGAAAAACAGCAGTCTGTTTTTCTTTTTCCTCTGTCATGGGACTCACCATCTCTGGACTATAAGTGCTACATTCATCTCCTTTCCTTCCATATTTATGTGTCAGTTCGTTTGCATGTTTGGGCTAATCCACGTAAAAAGGCGTTCATTGAGCATTTGATTTAGGTGACTTGTATTTTCTTTGATCAGTTGCAGGATTACATAACATATGAAATCCTGCATTTTCTATCTAATACCTAGAGAGGCTTAGCAGCTCTTCAAAGCATATTTGTAGGATGCTTTCAAAAACCACAGAATGCTTTGAACCTGAATCAAAATGCAGAAGGCTGAAGGTTACTGGCATATATTTGCAACATGACTGCTTAGATCAGACTGTGCTTTTGGTTTTGCTAATGTTCTTTAAGGTGCCTTAGCTGCACAATGGTTTTCATTCTGTTCATCTGGAGACTGCAAGATATTTTGTAACTGGATGTGAAGGGATGTTTTCCATTTATGTTGTGTGGGAAATCTTTGGCTTAAAATTAAATACACAACAAGGATGAGATTTTTTTTTCTTTTTTTTTTTTTTTTTACAAAACCCTAGCGTCTCAAAATTCAAGCACAGCACTATTTTTGGCACTATAAATCCTGCTATTAAAACCTCTCTGCTCAAACTGTGTCTACAGAGTGACTGTTAAGCATGTAGCCTGATATCAAGCTTGGAAATGCTGATGCTGGCCATTCCGAGTATTCTTTCCAAAAATAGAAATTCCAATTAGCTATGCCTAAATTTATATTTGCAAATGCTAATTTTTAATTTCATACTTCCCCAAAGCAGGTCTGCTTGATAACAACTAATGATAGCAAATATGAGGACTAGGGAATGGTAAATTCACAATGAATAAGTAATTAACAAGAATCTAAATATGTCATTAAACAACAAAATGTTATTTCCACATAACTCTTAATTTGTCTGTAATAGTCTGACAGATGCTGAAATGGACATGTTTGATTTTTTCCTCAGAGAACACTCCCCACTAGTAACCAGTAATTAGTTGTTGCCTCCCTTTGTATATATACCTCCTTGTCATCCTGACTTCAATAATTTAGGCTTTGTCAAATCTGTACCATTTTGGCTAAAAGTCCAACCCTTCACATTGCATCCAATATTCACAAATCACTACAAAGTAATCAATCAATCAATCAATCAATCAATCAATCAATCAATCAAACAATCAAACAATCAAACAATCTTTATTTGTCAACTACAATTTGCATTAGTAATCGATATTTCAGTTGTAGTACAACCGTCCATCACATACATAAACAAACATTTTGGGGGGAACGATTGACTGAGGCCTTGCGTTGCCAAGGAACGCAGCCAGACGGCCGATGCAACTCTGCACAGCCGTTAGGCGCATCCCTCCAAACTGCCCCAGACCCCGCCTTACGCGTGCCCACAGGGCGCTGCCCTTGAATCTGTGGAAAGATAGATTTTCACAATGGGGGAGGAGAGGGAAGATAAAAACCTTATGCTCTCACGATACGGTGTGAAACATCCGACAAAAAAACTCATTGCACGAGAAGCACAAATATAACGAGACACAAATAGCAGAAGGATAACATTGGAGATTAACATTAGTCGCGTCTAAGTTCGTGAGATAAATGAGCATCAGTAGTGCGTGTGTGTTCGGTGGAGTATTGTGTGTCCATAAACGCCATCCGGCATGCAAGTGTCCTTGATACGTTGGAAAGTCTTTATCACTTCACGGCCCAGCTTGACGCATCCACAGATGTTTGCTGGGGAGGAGGGAGCAGGGGGGAGTAGTTCTGTCCAATTTCGCCATAAGCCAGGGGAGAATTTAGATAGTGGGAAAGTCCGATTAGAATATACATTTTGTTATGAGAACAAGCTGAACCACTTTTCCTTCAGCTTTAAAGTCTTTTTCATCACTGGCTCCAAGATCCAATATTCCAAATTAGTGTGCTATTTTCGCGTCGTCACTTACAGATGTTATCCCATCTCACCTCTGAGTGAGATGGGATAACATCTGCAGCCAGTTTATTAAGCTTATTGTTCTGTTCATTTACCGCCCTAGTGGTTGATGGCGTCGAATTTGGCCTCATCAAGGCCAAATTCACCGCCAGCAGTCTCTGAAGTTGCTGATACATCAGAAATCCTCTGAATCCAATAAGAAGAAATCCAATAATCATAAATCTAAACATGTATACGTCTTCTACGTCTTCGACGGAAAGAATTGAGAGGGACACCGTAGACCATTTATCCCACTGATCGAAGGTGTATCCCGCAAAAAAAGTCCCATCGGGACAGGCACGCTCCCCCGTTCTTTTGCTTTCCAGTTGCAAAAATTTTATCAATAGTGTTGAGAGACTAGCTGACAAGATCCATAATTTCCTTAGCTTTCTTAGCAGTTTCCAAGCTTTCAATTGCTATGAAGAAATTGCACAAAGACACAAAAACGGAGCAAAAAGCAGGAGTGGGGGGGGGCAGGGCAGGGCAGAGCAGATAAGGAGCTGAAGAGAGCTGAAAACACGACCGACCTCGAAGAGAGACAGAACAGAACTTAGCTTTTAGATTGAAAACTTTATAACTTTCTAATAATTTAAATGTCTTTGTAAAGTGCCTTGTGATGATATTTGTTGTAGATTTGCGCTATATAAATTGAATTGATCTGAATATGCCTAAATCCTATATTTTGAGAAGAGAACATTGATAACGAGCGAATTCCTTTACAATATTCTACAGAGCAGTGGTTGAGAGAGTGAGCTGAGTGCATTGCAGTGTGATGTTCATGCTGCAATATGGCAAAAAACAGAAGATAGTGAGGGAAGCTGAGAGGGCCATGTGTCAGGAATCTACTCAGCTATCTTGGTTTCCCTCTGTTTCTCTTATTAATTTAGCCAGTTCACTGTGTCTCACCAGCTGCATCTGCTGATTGGCTCATTAGCCCCACCTCATTCACCTATATCTCTGCCTTTACATATGAGGTTTCCACAGTCAGCTAGTGCCAGATTTTTGAAAGCCATAGTGTGAGTAGATATCCAGCACTTTTTTGGCTGCCTTGGTTGTTTTTGAGCCAGTCTGGTGTTTTAGGATTCCCCTGTGCTGCCTTGCCCTTGATATATTTCTCCTGTGTATGACCCACACAGGGACCCTACAAGTCTCATCCCTTGTTCCTTTCACTGAGATCCAAGCAGTCAGCTCTGCTTATAGTGATGCCTCCACCCTTTCTATCATCACTATCAGGATCCAGTCAAAGCCCCAGTAACAACAGATTGGATTCAGTGCACCCTCCCAGTCTCTGGGAAGATTAGTGGCTTTTGTTCTGATTTTTCTGTCTCTCATCGAGTTCTCCACAGCCCCTAACCTGTCCCTTTCCATTTCAGTTGTTCCTGTGAGTGCTCCTGACAGTTTTCTTTTTCCCACCAGATGATTCACTTTAATAAAATGCTCCCTGTGTGGTCAGTGGTCCAGTGTGACATTATCTTTGGTGGGACACTTGATATGTTGTCTGTATTTTGGAAGTTCATTTGTGCAGCTGTCTCCAGCTAATGATGTCTGTCATTAGCTCAGCAAGTTGTTTTTCAGGCTCTGCTGTGTAGGCTTGTGGTATGTAAACACAAAACGAAGAGAACTCTCTCATGATTGACTGAGGCTTACAGTCTATTAAAAATTACTCGAGGTGAAATCTAAATGCCCTATGCAAGTAAGAATTGAATAATTGATTTAGTTCTTTATTTCTGTGACAGCAACTGAGGAAGCATCATGCTGCAGTGGGAAGAAATTACTCTACAGCGTCTGCAGCCATTTTAAAAGCAATTTTAAACTAATCCGCTCTGTAGCCCCCCCCCCCTTTGATCCACTTTAGTGTGATTACCGCTCCACAGAGGACACTATCTCATCTGCACTCCATCTTAGCGTTGAACACCTGAAGAAGAACAACACCCTTGTGCACATGCTGCTTCTGGACTTCAGCTCAGTGTTCAAAACAATTATTCCCCAGCACCTGGGCCCCGTTTCAGAAAGAGTGGCCGACCTACCTTGAGTAGAAAGCGGCTACTCTGAATAGTTCTACCCCAGTCTTTCATACTCAGTGTTTTCGGTTTCAGAACAGGTGATATTATTCAAATAGCTAAACTCAAAATCCAATCAGCTCTGAGTTGAGCAGGAGCACGAACATGAAAGAACCTCTCATCAATGGAACGCAGATAACGCGATTCACCATGTTAGCGGCAGTAAATAAGAAGCCTTAAAGAGCACATTTCTCATGAGTGGAATTAGAAATTTCTGATGAAGGCATATGGAGAATATTACAGTTTTTATTGATTGCTTTGACCTGTTTGAAAAAACTTGCAACCTCTCAGTTTTCATCATTACCATCTCAGCAGAGCAAAAGACACCTCTTGCAAATGAGTTAACCCATTCTCATTGGTTTGACACAATTTTTCCGCCCTTTTGCAAAACAGGGCGGATGTAATTCATGCAGTCCAAACTCCATTGATTTAGCTGTGGTAGTTAAACAGAAACCATATGTTCCCAGCCCTTAGAAACTTCTTGATTGGAATGAAATCACTGAGACACCTGATTGACACTTCTTTACACAATTTTTCAATTTGCAATCAGTTTGCAGGCTTTACGTAAAAGGTGCCATATTGTGTGTTGTTCTTTGCAAGCATGGATGGTCTAACGCAGATAAGAGTCAGAATAAGAGGTAGATGGGTCATGGGAAGAAGATTATGAGGAAGAGGAATCCGTGTGCAAGGTGGAGGTATAACTGGAAGGGCTCAAGTTACAGATGAAATTTGGGCAACTATGATTGATCATGTGGTAAATCATGGCCTTTCACTTAGAGGGGCGGGACAAAAAGTCCAACCTGTTATCAATAGAAACACGGTTGCATCCATTGTAAGAGTTTTTCGACGGGAGAGCAGGTATTGCTGCTATACAGTATATACATCTCTATCTATTCTTATAGGAGATTCTTCAGTGCATGGAGATGGAAGGTATATTATCACCTTCCCTATGAGCAGATGCCCTCGCTCAATGCAATGACTGCTGCCGCCCAAGATGTAGATGCAGAGGCATATCAAGGATGGATCAGGCATGCAAGAAGATTTTTCCCTAGGTGCATCGCAAGGGAAAATATTGAGTGTGATGAAGATGAGGCCATGTGGCCTATTCGTCAAGAGAGAAGAGACTAGAAGAGACAGACAGCTCTAGTCTCTTCTGTTCGAATATTTCATTTGTAGCCACAAGCTGGGAAAAAAGAATGAATAATCAATAAAATTTGGATCACAGCATATTTGATACTGGCTCCATTTTTTGCAAGAAGGCAAATGTGACTACAAATGACACTGACATGTAAGCTGCGTACAGTCTTTGGCTACAATAAACCAGCAATGCTGCACTGATTCACATTGAGTGTGGTGTTTTGTATTTTGTTGCCCCTTGTGTAATGAATGATTGGAAGGGCTCAAACATTTGTGTGCAGGTTGTGTTGTTTGAGGGCAAAATTTGCTATTGGTTCATATTTTAAATGTTTTGGCAGAGTTGGAGCCTTTTGAAAACAAAATGTGTAATTTTGAACATTGTTCAGAATCAGAATCAGAATCAGACATACTTTAATAATCCCAGAGGGAAATTACTTTTGTTACACGCTCCAGATATACAAACATTTATATATATATATATATATATATATATATATATATATATCCATCCATCCATCCATCCATTTTCCAAACCGCTTAATCCCTCATGGGGTCGCGGGGTTGCTGGTGCCTATCTCCAGGATTCACTGGGCGAGAGGCGGGGTACACCCTGGACAGGTCACCAGTCTGTCACAGAGCAACACAGAGACAGACAGGACAAATAACCATTCATGCACACACTCACACCTAAAGACAATTTGGAGAAGCCAATTAACCTAACAGTCATGTTTTTGGACTGTGGGAGGAAGCCAGAGTAGTATACACAACATTCCACATATATAACTCTCTCTCTCTCTCTCTCTCTCTCTCTCTCTCTCTCTCTCTCTCTCTATTTATATATATATATATATATATATATATATATATATATATATATATATATATATATATATATATATATAACTATAGATCCAAATAAAGTGATGTTGTGCAAGAACAGTGCAAAGAATGAATGAAGTGTCATTTACAGGGGGGGGGGGGGTCTGAATCACTGAGGGAGGCGTTGTAAAGATTTATGACCACAAGCAGGAATGATTTCCTGTGGCGCTCTGTGGTGCATCTGGGTAAGAGGATTCTTCTGCTGAAGGAGCTCCTCAGCTAGGCCAGTGTGTCATGGAGAGGGTGTGAGACATTGTCTAAGATGGACTAGAGCCTGGTCAGCATCCTCCTCTCTGCCACTGCTGTCAGAGTATCCAGCTCCTCCCTCACAACATTACCGGCCCTCCTGATCAGTTTGTTCAGTCTGTTGTTGTCCGCAACCCACAACAACAGACTCATAAAACATTCTCAGCATCGTCCAACAGATGTTAAAGGATGTCAGCCTCCTCAGGAAAAAGAGTCGGCTTTGGCCCTTTTTGAACCACATCATTAAGTATGCGGACGACAGTGGTGGGTCTCATCAGAGACAACAACAAACTGGCCTACAAAGAGGACGTGAAATACCTGATGAACTGGGGTGCCAAAAACAATTTTATCCTGAATATCAACAAAGGAGATTGACTTCCGGAAAAATTGCTGCTCACAGATGATGCCTGACCAGGGTTCCTACAACCATGAAATACCCCTCCCTCCCCCATCAGGGACTGTTCACCCTTCTTCCCGCTGGCAAGAGGTTCAGCAACTTTAAATGCAGAACAACCAGATTCCCCAACAGCTTCATTCCACAAGTCATAAGATTGCTGAACAAAAATAGTCACTTTACATGGTCACTGTGAACTCTGTTGCCCCGAGTAACTGTACTATCTGCCTTATCATATGTCCTGTTCATTGCTGCAATACACCCTGCTGCTACATGTATTTAGACTACTCATATGGTCTTACACAATATTGGATTTCTTTTGGTACTGATCACAAGACAGTAGCAATATGGCTAATCCATATATTTCTAGCCATAATAAAATTGTCTGTTAGATAACAATATTTAATTTTATGACACATTTCTAAAACATACATATCGAGCAGTGTTACATCAGCAACCTGAGTTTACTCTACAATGTATCACAAGATGTAACAACGTTATAGTTATTTTAGTGATAAGACACAGACCAATGAATGATACACAATAATATGTATCCTCATTGTCCTAAAACTGCAAACACATTGTCCTCATACACACACAGATTTACTCCCATCGTTTTTCATTTGGCAGCCATGGCAACAACCATTTGCCTCCGAACTTTAATCACTAAATCTGCACAGTGTGTCATTATCAGATTAGGGGATTATCCAATCCACACTGAGAAATCAAACAGGCTCAGACCCAGTCACAGAGTGACACACACAAAGTTTTAAATCTTGTCTTTGCATGTGTGTTTTACAGAATCCAGAGCAAAACAAAGAGAAAGGAAAAAAAAATAGTGCTGATCCATGTCTGTTCAAGTCTTTCAATGGAAAGGCTGCCCTCTATAATATGAATGCTTTACTCAAAAACAAGCATTTTATTCAGCAGCGGTTTGCTCATTCTTTGTGCAGCTGAAAGAAGATCACAATAAATTTTGTTGTGGCTTTGTTTCCAAAGAGCAGTGTAACGCATAAAATTTAGCTAAGGCAATGCAAGCATACTTGCTGACAAATGTTACAAAAGCAGCAACAGCGAGAAATGTTTTTTTCCCCCCGGCACTAATTACAACTGACATGGCGGAATGTAAAAGTAACTCAAGCATTCTACCTATATTTGAAAGTCAATTTAGATGACAGAGATGCAGACTCGAACGCTGAGCAAAACAAACTCTGGAACAAATCTTTAGTCACAGAAAATGTTCAATTCAAGGATTAACACGGTGCATGGTCAGTATAGATACGATATCTAAAGTGTATAAAGACCAATGAGAAAGCCCTTAAACAATTTTCATATAAAACCAGTTTATTACAATGCATTTTACTGGAATTTCATAATTTAATATAATGTATTTTAAAGAGAGTTTATATGCATCAGTTCTGTTTCTGGGCATGGAGATTTGTTAGAGAACATAACAGAACAAACAGAATCATGAAGTCCAAGTAACCGAGCAGACAGGTCAGGGAGAATGTTGTGGAGAGCTTTAAAGCAGGGTCAGGTTCTAAAACAATATCCTGAGCTTTGAACATCTCACAGTTTAAACAATGACCTAGCCTTCATAGCAGAAAGGCAAGAAGTAAGTCACTGTTAAATAAAAAGCTACAGAGGTTCCTCTTAAAGTTTGCCACAGGCCATGTAGGGAACAGAGCAATGTGGAAGAAGGTGCTCTGCTCACATAAGATCTAAACCATAGCCGAAATGCAGAACATTATGTGCCATCAAGCTTAACACACAACCTTTCAGTTAAAACATGGTGGTGGCAGTATCATACGGTGGGGATGCTTTTTCAGCAAGGACAGAAAAGCTCGTCAGAGTTAATGAGAAGATGGATGGAGCTAAATCCTGGGTAATTATGGAAGGCAAGCTGTTAGAGGCTGCAGAAGACATGAGACAGGGATAGAGGTTTACTTTACATCAGGACAGCCACCCTAAAATACACCCAAAGCTGCTTTGGGATGGTTTAGATCAAATTCAGTTGTTAGTTAGTTCAAACTTAAACCCAGCTGAGAATCTATGGCAACACTTAGTAAAAAGATGTTCCCCATCTAACCTGACCGAATATGAAATTTCAATGCTAACCACACTGTGATCTAAATTGATTGCTCTAATGATAGTTTTGTTGATTACTTTTTCTACCCCTAGTGTCATGAAAGGCAACTCTTTGCATCACATTTTAGCACCTGAAGCAAAAATCAGCAGGCGGAGTATACCTGCTGAATTGAAACGAATAAACAGATTTGAGCTGGATACGTCTGACAGTCTTAAACTGAGTAACAGGGCAGCCAGCTTTGTATGGAAACTTCAATGGTATGAAGGAGGACAAATCAAACATCAGCAACAAGAATAGTTTCTCGAGGGAAAAGCAGTCAGCAATCTACCTCAGCGTCCACATCTTCTGTCAAGGGAAAATCAAAGTCAGCGAACTCCTTCCTTACAAATTGATCATCACCGGAGGGAATTGTGACGAGAGTGGGCGATAATGAGGCAACTGGAATTTCATTACAGCATATTGATCTTTTCGGACAAGAAAGGATGTGCCACTTTCTGAGTGTCTTGTCTGCAAAGAAATAAACACATAGGAGGAGAAAATAAAGTAGATTGTGAGTGCAGAAAAAATTTAGCAAAAAGGTTGAGGTCAACCTGAAGTAAGGGCAGGTTTTAGGACCTTTTAGGTTTGAGGATTTAATGTTTGAACAGTACAATATCTGAATGTACGAGGGACAAAATAGATCAAATTCCATCTTGAGTAATGCATTTCTGTAAAGAAGCTGCTCAACATGAAGGATGCCTCTTCTGACATTGAGAATAATTTCATCTATAAATGTTGGTCAGAGACCTGGACAGAAGGAATCAAGAATCTTTATTGTCATTATGTCAACAAACCTAAATTCAATCTGAAATACTCACACAGAAAGAAAAGGCAATTAGAAGAATTTTATTGATACAATATTTTAAGAGTTTGGCGCTCAGACCACAGCAGGAAAAATTCACGCTGAATTATACTTCACTATGCATAAGCAGGCGTATGAGAATAGGGATATTTCCCCCCAGGTCTGAAACTGGTGGTGGAGTGGAGATACATAAAGTTTGTTCAGTTCATATGCTGAATTGTTTGAGCTAGATGTCCAACTTGATAAACACAGGTTTGCATGAACTGTCCATGATGAGCAAGCATGAAGCAACTGTGGAGAGGAAAAACTCCCCTTTGGGAAGAAACCTCTGGCAGAACCAGGCTCAACATGGCGGTCTTCTGCCGGACCGTTTTAAGGAGTGACAGGGAATTCCATGAGAGTCCAGGAGGAATTACACTCTGATAGGGACAAGGTTGAAGGAGGACCGTAGGAAAGCCAGGCGAAGCTTGCTACGATGGTGGAGAAGGGGATGGAGGTGGGTTGAAACCGGTCAACAGAGTCCAAACCGGACACGCGCAGCCACTGCTTGCTCGCTGAGGACAAGGCCGAGACAAGGATGTGGAGTTCTTTTAAGATGAACCCAGGATGCTGATTGGCTTCGAGGAGGAGCAGTTCAAAGCTGATTGGCTTGTGTCGGAGGCGGATGAGTCCCTGATTGATGGAGGTAGGCAATAGAGTTTCTTCAGTCTGAATTTTCGCTTAAGCTGCATTTTTGCTGAAACACCAACCCAGATTTTGCACCGATTCACATTTAACACACAAACCTAATAATCAGAATTAGAAGCCTTTATTGTCATTATGCAAGACTGTACAACAAAATTTAAAAAACAGCAACTCTCGAAAGCATTGAAGGCAAATAAAAAGAAAAATTTTATGTATATATAATGTATATATATATATATATATATATATATATATATATATATATATATATATATATATATATATATAGGGTAGGCCCACCAGAGACCTACCCTCCACCCTGCCACCACTCTCACCCACCACTGACCCATCCACACCTTCAGTCCTGTAGAGGACGCCATCATCTACCTGCTGCAGTGGGCGCTCACCCACTTGGAGACCACTGGGAGCACTGTGAGAGTCATGTTCTTTGACTTCACCATCAGACTGGTGCTGCTGAGGGGGAAGCTGGAGGACACTGGAGTGGACAAACATCTTGCTGCCATCAACTACCTCACTGACTGCCCTCAGCCCGTGGCTCAGTTCATAATGACCGCTCAGTCATGATGAACTTGTGGACTGGTGTGAGAAGAACCACCTGTGTCTAAACACAAGCAAGACCAGCATATATATATATATATATATATATATATATATATATATATATATATATATATATATATATATATATATATATATATATATATATATATACATATAATTAAAACGGGACGTTAAGAAAATGATGATCAGAGTTTTGATGAATCTGTGGTGTTCAGGGCAACAACAACCCTTCTGTAGGCTGCTTGTTTTTGGGTTTAATGCCCTGAAACACCTCCCTGAGAGTAAGAGTTTGAAGTGGCAGTGGCCGGGTTGTGAGGCAAGGCAAGGCAAGGCAAGGTAAATTTATTTATATAGCACATTTCAGTACAAAGACAGTGCAAAGTGCTTTACAAGATTAAAATATAGCAAAATAAAACAGAATAAAAGCAAGTTGGAATAAAATGTAGAAACAAAATAAAACATGGAAAAATATAAACTAAAAGCAAACATTAAAAACAGTTGGACTACAAAGTTGAACTAATGATGTTTCAGTAAAACAGTTTAACTAGGACAGTCGAAGGCAATCTTAAACAAATTAACAACAAGTTTTTAATCTTGATTTAAAAGAACTCAGGCTTTCAGCGCTTTTACAATTTTCTGGAAGTTTGTTCCAGATAAGCGGAGCATAGGAACTAAATGCTGCTTCTCCGTGTTTGGTTCTGGTTCTAAGTATGCAGAGCAGGCTGGAGCCAGAAGATCTGAGTGGTCTGGAGGGTTGATACACTGATAATAAGTCTGTGATGTATTTCGGTGCTAAGCTATTCAGGGATTTATAGACTAACAGAAGTATTTTAAAGTCTATTCTCTGATATGCAGGGAGCCAGTGTAAGGACTTCAGAACTGGGGTGATGTGCTCTATTTTCTTAGTCTTAGTGAGGACACAGTCAGCAGTGTTCTAAATCAGCTGCAGCTGTCTGATCGACTTTTTAGGCAGACCTGTGAAAACACCGTTGCAGTAGTCAATTTGACAAAAAAAAAAAAAAAAAAAAAAACCCGTGGATTAGTTTTTCCAGATCCTGCTGAGACATTAGTGCTTTAATCCTGGAAATGTTCTTCAGGTGATAGAAAGCCGACCTTGTAATTGTCTTTAAATGCTTTTGGAGGTTCAGATCAGCATCCATTACTACACCCAGATTTCAGGCCTGATCAGTGGTTTCTAGCTGAAGCTGTGTGCTAACTTTTTATCTTTCCTCTATTAGTCAGAAATATTTGTTTTTATTCAATTGAAGAAATGTTTGGCACATCCATGCATTGAATTCTCCTAAGCATTTACTCAGTGCTTAAATGGGTTCATAGTCACCTAATGACATGGTGATGTAGAGCTGTGTCGTCTGCATAGTTATGGTAGCTGATGTTGTTTTTTATGATCTGAGCTAAGGGGAGCATGTTGATATTGAATAGGAGGGGACCCAGGGTGGACCCTTGGGGAACCCCACATGTGATTTTTGTCATCTCTGATGTAAAGTTACCTACTGACACAAAAAAGTCCTTGTCTTTAAGTACGATTTAAACTAGTCAAATGCTGTACCCGAAAAGGGCGACCCAGTTTTCTAGGCGCTCTAACAGAATGGAGTGATCAACAGTATCGAATGCTGGTTCTTTCACAGTCTGTATTTATATGGATATCATTAAATACCTTGAAAAGGGTGATCTCTGTACTGTGGTGAGCACGGAAACCTGACTGGAAAACGTCAACGTGGCTGGGTCATAGTTAAGAAGGTATTTAATTGCTGAAACACAGCTTTTTTAATAATCTTACTGATAAAGGGGAGGTTTGAGATGGGCCTGTAGTTCTGCAGCAGTAGTTTGTCCAAATTGTTCTCTTTCAACAGTGGTTTGATAATTGTCATTTTTAGGGACTGGGGTAAAACACCTGACAGAAGGGACGTGTTTATTATCTGAGTCAAATCAGACACTATGACAGGCAAAACTTTCTTAAAGAAAGCTGTGGGTAGAACATCAAGGCAGCAGGAGGAGGAACTTAGCTGTTGCATGATCTCCTGTAAGTTAGTGATCTCCTATCACTTAAAAAAGTTTGATATGGACTTAGGAGGCCTGTAAACATTCAGAAACATAGCTTGTACTGAGCTCTTTACCTGGAGAGCCAAATGTTCAAAAGAGTCGAATTTTCCCAAAAACACCTTTTTACACTTTAGTGAATCATTGAACAATGTTGCCACTCCTCCACCTTTCCTTTGCTATCTGCTCTCACAAAGAAAATTGTAGTTTGAAGGAGTCGACTCCATCAGAATAGCTGCTTAATTAAATTCATGTAACCCCCTTTCTGTTAAAAACATAATATCAAGATTATTGTCAGTAATGAAATCAATAATTAAAAGGGATTTTCCTGACAGAGATCTAATGTTTAATAAAGCCAGTTTATATAACTTAGTGGTTGATATTGTCTCTGTGGCAGGTTGCATCTGACAGTTTATGAGTTTTAAGTATGATTGTCTATTCCTGTTTGTTGTCCTTTTGTTTTTCTTATTTCTGCCATGTATCATATTGGGTATTCCATATTCCAAAATCTCCGTCCAAGAAGGGCCCGGTGTGTATTACAGAGAAGTTATGTGAAGGTCCTGAACAACGGCATGTTCCTTTATACGTAGAGGAGGAGGATCTGGGGTTCTGCGGTCATTGGAAGATGCTGGTTTAGTCACAGAGCTGGGGTTGCTATGTGGAGAGGGTGTCAACTGTAGGTCAATCTTAAAAACTTCTTATGTTATGAGTGTATTTCAGAAAGGGAACATCTGGAGGTTTTGGGTTCTCATTGGAAGTTAAAGGGGAGTCCTCTTTTTGTCCTGTTGAGATCTGGGATGAATCTTACTGTAATTCTGATGTAATCTCTTTCTGTGTCATCTTTCTGGCTTTCTTTATGTTGGCTTGTTCGGGCTGTGCTGGTATTATCATTTGTTCTGGCACTGGTTGAGCTTTGTTTTGGGACAAAGCGGATGGTGCATGGTTCACAGAATAGAAGATGTTTGAAATTGACCTATTTAGAGAGAAACCATCACTCTTGAACAGATGTCTCCTCTCCCAAAAGATGTTAAAGTTGTCTATAAAGGTTACCCCTGTTTGTTTGCATGTTTTTTTCAACCATTTGTTTAGCAACAGAACTCTTGAAAAAATCTCATATCCACAGTTAATGGGTGCACGAGGGCTGCTGAGAAACACCTTGACATTAGGACTAGTGTTGCACCGATACCAATACCAGTATCGGCCGGGGTGCCGATACCGCACTAAAATGGTGGTATCGGTATCGGCGAGTACCAACAAATAGGGCACAGATACCATTTTGATGTTTGTATGTCACTTGAACGCAGCCTTCTCTCTCCCGACACTCACTAGTTCTACTGGATTCACTTTGTATTAGTCTTTTTTCCTGCTTTAATAAGGTAGCAGCTTGACAAAGCCACGATAGCAATTATTTTACATCCAAGTAGTATGCTGTTCTCCATATATACACACACACATAAATTTCAAAGTAATGGTATCGGTATGGTATCGGTATCGGCCGATACTGCACAGCCAGGTATCGGGTATCGGTATTGGGGCCAAAAAATGGCATCGCCGCAACACTAATTTAGGACCATCAACTAAATTTAGCAGACAAATGTAATCCTCTTTCAAGACTACTAAATTTTCTTCTTTTTCCTATCCAGACTATGGGTTTTTCCAGGAACGGGCGTTCTTTCATGATCCTTGGAAAGATATCAGATACATCAGACACCAGGCCACAGTTCAAAGAGTTATAAATCAACACCTCTGTGTTTTTCTTGTTACATAAATGTTTAATCCCATTTACAAATCCATTGCATAATATTAGGGTCCTTGGCCCTATGCCTTGTTTTTTCTCTGGTTGCTTAGAGCAAAAATTGTTGACATACCCTTGATTGTTGTCATGATCCTCCTTAGTCTCATGTTGGAGTTGAGCAAATCTGTTTTGTAGCAAAACTCCAACATTTCCAGCATGTTTACTCCTATCATTTGTTGTGAGAACAGCCTGTTGTGGTTTCACTTTTCTTGGGACATTTCTCTGTAGTATTGGCGAGTTTTCTTTGTCTAAGTGTGGGGTTCATTGATCTTTTTGATTCCTTTCCATACGCGGCATTTACATCATAATTCACTTCGAGTCTGTGTTTTTTCAGCTCCATAACATCTATTTTCTGTAGAAGTGTGTCAAATTCCTATGTGGTGAAGGAAGGCATCTTTTGAATTGGGTGGTTCTTCTCTATATCCACTTTATGACAAATTATTTCCATAACAGCGTTTTTCCTGAGAACTGACTCCTCTGGGGTGTTAAGAGGCATCCTGTGTGGATTAGCTGAAAACTAAAATAATCCACAGGGGGGGTAACTAAATCCATGGAGTAGGGCAGCCAATCAGTGTCTGGGCAGTATTTATGACCTTCTGGAGCTGTTTCCTCTCTACCCCAGTACAGCTGGAGAACCACACCAAGATGCCATGGCTCAATACCGACTCCACAGAGCAAAGATAGAAGAACACCAAGAGCTCAGTTCTCAAGTTGTTCTTCCTGAAAATCCTCAAGAAGTACAGTTACCGCTGTGCCTTCTTCAGGACTAAAGTGGAGTTTGCATTCCCTGTTAGGTGCTCACTAATGTAGGTGCCCAGGAACCTGAAATTTGACACCATCTCCACCCTGTCCCCATTTATAATGATGAGCTCAATGTCTGGTTTACACCTAGTAAAATCAGTTCCTTTGACTTGGAGGTGTTTAGAATTAGGTTGTTGGTGGTGCCCCGGACAGACAGTCATTCAACCTTCACTCTTTACGCAGTCTCATCTTCTCTGGAGATGAGCCCCACCACCGTGGTATCATCAGCAAACTTTTATGGTATTGTTCGGGTGGATGGAGGGTCATGGGTGTAGAGGGTGTAGAGTAAGGGGATTAGGACACAGGCTTGTGGAGAGCCAGCACTGGTGCTCAGTGCTGAGGACAGGTGGGATCCTACTCTCACTCTCTGGGAGTGGTCCCCCAGCTTGCTCACCTATCTGCTCAGAATAATGGTGTTAAAAGCCAAGCTGAAGTCCAGGAAGAACAGCCTCGAGTGGCTCCTTCACTGTTTCATGTGTGTCAACGTGGTGTGCAGAGCAGTGGCGATTGCATCTTCTATAGACCAGTTGGTTCTGTAGGCAAACTGGTGAGGGTCAACTGTGAGTGGCAGGTATGAAGTGATGTGACTCCGAACCAGTTTCTCAAAGCACTTCATAAGGATGAGTGTTATTGCCACTGGTCGGATATCATCGACACTGCTAATATTGTTCCTTTTTGGCAGTGGGATTATGGTGGAACACTTTAGGCAGGGAGGGATGGAGCACTGGGTGAGGGATTGATTAAAGATGCTGGCAAAAGCCCCAGCTAGCTGGTCCGCACAGTCCTTCAGCACCCTCCCTGTCACACCACCAGGTCCTTCAGCTTTCCATGGGTTCATTGACCTCAGGGTTCTCCTTACTTCCTGTACCTCTACAGTGGTGGTTTGGCTGTGGAGAGATGACAGCTACAGTATGCCTCTGTTTAGAGAGGCTCAGGTGTAGCTGTACCAGTCCCTGTCTCCAGACCTGAAAGCGCTATTTCTATCCCTCAGAAGTTCCATGAAGTTCAATTGGGAAACACCCAGATGTGCACTGTGACAGTGCTAACACAGTGATGGATGTAGCCCAGTACTGCTGAGGTGAATACCTCCAGGTCCTGGTAAATGGACTGAACTTATATGCCGCTTTTCTGGTCATACTGACCACTCAAAGAGCTGTACACTAGAGTCACATTCACCCAATCACACTCACTAACACACGCACATTCATTCACTGATATACAGATCAGTAGGCAACTTGGGGTTAAGTGCCTTGCCCAGAGGCACATCAACATGTGACAGGGGAAGCTGGAATCCAACCCACAATCTTCCAATTGCAAGATGGCTATTGAACCCATTGAGTAGTCGTGGGCGACTGGTGGCAGAAAATGTTGCAGTCTGTCCTTACTAAACTGTCCTGCAACTGCTGAGTGACTCCAGCCAAGATTTCACAGTCTGCATTTTGAGGGGTGCTCGCTTCTTCACATATTTGTATCCTGGAAAACAGGGGCATGCGCATGTACACAAACGGTCCGGCACGGCTATGTAACAAAGGGAATGGAGAAGAACATAGAGAGATGCAGTGTCACTTCATACCGTAGTCCATCTAAAATATCACCTTGTGAACTTCATATACCTATTTTTTAGATATTTTTTCTTTCCTTTATTTTCTTTTTTCAAATGGATATCACATGTACATTGGACAAACCAGATGCAATGCTTGAGTGTATTAGCAGATGTATTAATTTTCAACACCAGCCCATAGGAGGCTTTTAGAAAACAGTTAATATTGCACAGTACAGTACAAATAATTACATACAATAGCAGACAATTTAAAATGCAAGTGAACATATAATTGTATACATTAAACTTAAAACTAATTCATGTATTGACATTGTTATGTGGACATCTCTGTCCTGACTTCTGGCTCTGTTTGAATCCTCTATTAAAGGTGTTAATATCAATCTGTAGTTTCAAGTCAGTCAAGAGAGAGTTCCAAAGTCTGGGTCCCTTAGAGGAGGAACTGGACTGTCCAAAAGATGTCCTGAGCATTGGGACTATTATAGGAGTTCAGATATGTTTTAGTTTTTCATGGCAGAGGTAATATAAGGAAAACTTTGCTGAACTTGGTTGATAAAAACAATATGCATTCAAAACACTGGAGACCCTCCTGATGATTAAGATTAATGTTTGGCTGTTTGCTGTTTTTCACAGTAGAACTGTTAATAAAAATTCTTTCCAAAAATGAAAAGAAACATCTGTTGGGATACGTGACTGGTCACACACACCCATGTGAGAGAACAGGCCTTAAAAGAGTGAGTCAGACATATAGGTCCAGGACTTTTTGCTGATTGTAACCTTAAATGTGCACCTGAATAAAGGTCCTCCTGGTGACAGATAGAAACAGCTTTGTCTCGTTTCATCCTTTTTTGAGTATTTTTAAAATGTAATCCTCTTCCACACTATACAGTCCCTATTGGCTGAGGCTCAAGAGGATGGTCTAAGTGGGCCTCACAATAAGAACAGAAAACAGTGGCGATACAAGATTGTTCACATATTTAAAAACTAGTTACTGTGTGCTAAAACTGCTATCTAAAAACTATTATATTTCTTTTTAAAATAATGACATTTCAGTTATTGCTCCTTTAAATACACCAACAACACTTTGTGAGAAGATAAAGTGTGGAAATAGTTCTTAGCATATGATAAGATTTAATGTTTGAGTCAAAAAAGGTTGATGGCAATCAGAACGATGTAAATCACTGTGCATTTGCATGAACGTATTAGACAAAACACTCCCTAAGAAGTTAAAAAGTGTGCAAATAGTCAGTAACAAAAATTTAAATGTTTAAGTTCAGGGATGTCCTGATCCTGATCTTGAGATCGGATCGGCCTGATCTTTTCCTATTTTCCGGTGATCGGAGCTCGGCTACATTAGCTGACTAGTCGTGCCAATCTTTACGGCAACTGTCGTCAAGTACCCGCTAATTACGGTTGACGGTAGCTGCGCAATACAAACCTCCATGGCGGTGCAAAGCAAGTATGTCAGAAGTGTGGAAATATTTTACTCTCGAGAGTGAAGACTGTCCTAAACCTATTTGCAATAACTGCAATATGGCAATTTCAAGAGGAGGTAGCAGCAGAGAGGTTAGTCGAATTTACTGTTCTTGACACTAGCCCATCTCAGTAGTCGAGAATGTCAGACTTAGACATCTTTTGGAAGTTTTGGACCCACGCTACGCTCTGCCATCGAGACACTACATTGCCGACACAACCACACCACAGCAGTACAGCAAAGTAAAAGAAACGATGCAAAGTCACTTGAATCGGAATGCTGTTCTTAGTTTCACTACTGATATTTGCCCGATGTCCCTACTGAGCCTCATGGCACACTGGGTCGATCCCGAAACTTATGATTTAAAGTGTGCCATACTGCATGCTTATCTGTTCCGCGGGGCTCATACAGCAGAACATGTCAGACAAGCCATTTCGTAGATACTGAATACGTGGGGAATAGACAAACAACATGTGCCATTTTACGTGACGACGCGAGGAACTTGAAGAAGGTAATGGATAAATTGGGCGTGCCAAGTCTAGGCTGTATTGCTCACTCACTCCAGCTAGCTTTGCATGAGGGTTTGCTCTCACAATGTAGTATTATACATGCACTTGACAACACGAGAAAAATCTTTAGTCATTTAAAGCACTCAACTTTGGCATACTCAAAACTACATGTCATCCAAACTGAGAGGAAAGTACCTGTAAAGCGCTTACTAAAAGATGTCCAAGTAAGATGGAATAGTACACTTTACATGATGCAGCGCCTCTTCGACCAAAAGTGCACCCTGAGCGTTTATACTGCAGAGCACAACCTCCCAGCTACTCTAACAGTAAACCAGTGGGGACTGATGGAGAGGGCAGTCGAGATCTTAGCACCATTCGAGGAGCTAACAAGAGATGTCAGCGCTGAACTGGCCACTACAGCTGACGTGATTCCTGCAAGTGAAGCCCTGAAGGCAGGCCCCAAGAGCAACAGTCTAGTAAGCCATGTCTCAGCACCAGCCTCGCCAGTGTATTTGAAGAGGTCCTGCAAGAAAGTGAGCAGGAAAGGCGATCTGTGACCTCTTCATCTGTACTGGTTCAGGTGCAAACTTACCTCACTGAGCAAACCATTCCACGGTCTGCGAATCCTTTGACATATTGGAGGGACAATGCTGCCCGATTTCCCTCACTGGTGGGAATTGATCAAAGGTATCTCTCTGCCCCATGCACAAGTGTGGACAGTGAGAGACTCTTCAGCGCTGTGTCCAACATAATGGATGAAAAGATAAACCGTCTGTCAGCTGACAGGGTTGAGAAGCTGGTGTTTCTTAATGAGAACCTTCATTTCACTTTGAAGTGACTAAATTAAGATATGTGAGTGAGGCATAACTGGAAAGAGCATTATGGTTATTTTGACTAAGTATTCAGGTTTAGCTGTTGTTTTTAGGGCTACGTATGTGTTTGTTCATGACTGAAGCATGGTGTTGTGGATTTTGATTATGATCACTTTTTTTGTAAGTAGCAAATTATGTAACAGCATTGAAATGGGTAAGTCTAATACTTGATGTGATGTTCCTCAAAACACAGGCCTGATGCTAATAGCTCGAATAGCCACTCTAAGCTTCAAACAGCTAAGCTAACAGCTCAAAATGGCAACTGCTCAGGTGATGAGCTAACCCTTTGCCAGTTAGGTGACACAAGCACATGGAGCAACCGAGGGGTGCCTAACTGGAGACAAAAACTACTAGCAAGACTCAATTAATGAGCTTAAAACAAAATCTGTATGAAATGTCAAAGCAGCCGAAGAGAAAGAATAGAAGAAAGAAAAAGGGGAGTTGGAACCTGACAATAACGTTCAGAATAACCTTGGAGCCGACGGCACGGCTAGTTCATGATAATAAGGATAAGATCCCCAGTAATGACCAACCATCGGCACGGTGGTCTCAGAGCAACCAAATAAAAGGGAAATACAGCAAGCAGCTTATCACCTGAATTCCGTCACAACATGTAAAACACTTTTAAAAAACAGTCCAACAAACTCCTTCTGGAGTAAAAACATTGGCATTAAACCTATTTCTAAATAAATTCTGCACAGCTAAATATTGATTTCTATATAAGAAATAAAAAGGGAGTCTTTCGTTGCTTCCGTGGAGGTGTGGGGGGGGGGGGGTCAGTCAGGTCGTAATGGCTCGTTACTATGTCTCGCCTTCTCCAGCAGCGGTGGAAGATGGATCGGTGGGTCCGACCTGTATGGAGAAGGAATCTCTTTATTAACTTCTTAGCCAAACACAAAAAAATGTGCCACCTCGTCTGTTGATGGAAAAGGGGAAATAAACTCCTTGTTCCTCTTTGGTTGTGCAATACAATCTAATTAAAGTCCTGGACCTCTCTTGTCAATACCACAACAAGAGGTAAGGTGGTTTGGGGCTTTTTCCAGCAAGGAGTCGACCACCGTTTCCAATACATGTCCAGACGTGAGGGATCTCAGCTGATAAGGGGGGTTTTCCATTACAGTGCAAACTGCAGGAAGAGATGAATGGAGGTAGACTCCATCAATGAAGAGACACTCTTCATTGAGGTATTTTAATTTAAGAGTAGCTCTCTTTAGTTTAATCAATTAGTTGCAAGTTGTTACGATCGGAGACTAAGGACCCAGAATTCAACCAAGACAGACGGGTGACGTTTAAAGACAGTTTTTTAAAGCTTAAACCTCTGGAAGAAGAGAGCAGATAAGTGATCTTGATGACACTTCGGGACCAATGTGATTGAGGGGAAATGATTACTAATCTTTGTAGTCTGGGGACTGGTGGAAACAAATGAGTGCCGGTTCTTGCTGGTTGGTAGGCACACCAATGATTCCCGTTGCGGTCGAGAAAACCTTTGGTGGGCTTTGGCGGTTACTCGGTTGTCGGGGAACAGGCAGAAGGTCAGATCCGTTACGACAACAACAAGCAGGAGGTACAGAGGGAATTTCCAGTTTCTGTGTTCCGAGGTACAATCCGGGGTCAGAGCCAGGTGATCAGAGGTTCGATGAGAATCCAAGGGGAAATCCAAGGCTGCACAGATCCGGGTCCGGTAACAGGCTGGCTTGACAATAAACAGGGGTCAGGCAGGCTCGGATATCCAGAGGCAGAACGGGTCGGGCAAACAGGCAGGCGGTCAAAATCAGGCAGGGGTTCAGGCACAGAGGACAGATCAGGTCAGGAAACAAGCAGGCAGGATAACAGGACAGAACGCTGGATCGATTTTATCCAGGGAACACTAATCCTTTAGTTATGTTGTAGTGTACTTGTGTTTTATGTTGCTTTTATTGGGATGCACTTTGTGATTTTAATGTCTGTAAAAGTTGCTATACAAATAAAACTTACTTTCATCCTTAATCCAAGGCTTCCAAGTGCCTTATCTTATCTTCTTCCTTTGCTCTTGCACTCTCTCAGTTCTCTCCAGTCATTCTCTTCTCTGTCAACTTTTTATCCCCTCTTGTCTCCCTACTCCAAGTCTGATAAAAAATAGACTGCACAGCCCGCTCCTTAGCTATGTGTCCACGTATTTTGTTTAGGGCTGGACGATATAGCAAAAAAGTTTATCGATAAAAAAATGCATATTGATCGATATCGATAAATATTGAAAATATTTAAAAGTATTTTTTATGTGCAGCTCTGCCTGGACATTTTATGATATTGCCAAATTATTTAATTTTAATAAAGAACACAAACACAGAATTCCAATTAAATCTTTATTTAACCAACTTTTTTAACCATAACAGATTTTTTTTAAAGAAAAATAACTTAAGAGACCTGAGTTATGTTATTAAATACTGACAAAGAATAAACTAAAGTGACCAGTTAAATGACCAAAATAAATATACCAATACCATTTTATCACAAAGAAGGGAGCCCAGTTTAGCTGCTATACCTGCTTTGTTTCGGAAGAAGCTCCGTAAGATTTCCCTGAAGATGACGCGTGGTGGCGCGGGGCTAAAACGGCTCGCGCTGCTGCGGGTGTGAGCGGTTTACATGATGAAACAAGTTGGTTACGTTACCAGACTTTGTTTTTACTGGTTCCTTGCAAGTTTTACAAATCACTGTGGTTTATTTCTGTCAGACTGGTGAACTAGTAAAAAACCCCGTTTTGGGACCGTTTCCTCCGCCGCTACTTGCTGCGACATATTCACGTGCTCTGTGTTGATGTTTTCAGAGGGCGGCGCTTTATGACGGCGTGCCTGGGTCCGCGTTTACGATTGGTAGTAGTGACTGTAGCATCAACTAATATGATAGGCTGAAAGGAAGGAAGGAAAACTGTCTATCGAAGTTTTAGCGACCCTGTTTTTTCCTATCGCGCCACACGTCTATCAATCGATATATATTGTTATTGAATTATCGTCCAGCCCTAATTTTGTTGCTTTGTTTTATTATTGTGTTATTTCATCATGTCACTTTTCTGTCTCTGCGCTGCCTTGCTGAGGCCATCCCATCCACATTTGCAGCACATTAAGTTGTAATAGAAAACCACCCATACCGAACTGAAGTCATCCAACTCACACTGCACCCAACCTCAACTCCTAGGGAATGGATCCTTGCAGTGGTGACCTGTTGCCTTTTTTTGGCTATCCTCATCCGAGTCTCGGGAGCTAATGGTCAACCATTTGTTCCTGATTGTTGACAAACTTCACAGCATTTTACTGGGAATTGATGTAATAGCTCAATGCAAAGTAAATACAAATATTTTATTAACTTTTTTCAAAAATAAAAATCTGAACAAGGCAGTGTACATTTGTATTCGGCACCCCTAAATAAAACTCTGAATTCCCCCAATTGGTAAATTTACGCCACCTCCATAATTTAATCCTAATCTAAATGCAGCTGTTCTGTGAAGATCTCAGAGGTTTGAAAGAGAACATTATTCATTAAACAGAGTCATGAATACAAACACAACAGGCAGGGCAGGGAGAAAGGTGTGGAGACGTTTAAAACAGAGCTGTGTTCTAAAAGTATTTCCAAAACTCTAAACATCTCCTAGAGATCTGTTCAATCTTTCATCTGAAATTAGAGACAGCATGGACCATTTGCAGACCTACCAAGACATCCACCTAAACTGACTATAGGCCAGGGGTGAACTGGGATAACAAATTGTCCAAGGCATTTTTGATTTAGGCGACTCACTATGACAGGGATCTTCAATTTCAGTCCTTAAAGGTCCAGTGTCCTGCAACTTTTATGTGTCCCTGGTCCAACACGTCTGAGTCAAATAATCAGGTCCTTAGCAGGACTCTGGAGAACTTGACTGCATGCTGATGAGCTAATTCAGCCATTTGATTCAAATGTGTTGGACCAGGGACCCATCTAAAAACTGCAAGAACCTGACCTTGAGGACCGGAATTGAAGATAACCCCTGCACTATGATATGTCAGAAATGATCTCTACAGATGTTTCTCTAAAGTATGTGTACTCACATTGGTATTATTAAGAATCAAAATGCAGATTACATCCCACTGGAGCACAAACTCTCTGTTATAAGAACTCTGATTTATCGGGCTGACATTACATTTGCCACAGAGAAGAAACAAAAAGAACACAAGCAAGTCAGGAAATCGCTGCAAGCTTGTGGTTACCCAAAATGGGTGTTTATTAAACCAGCCAACAAAGCTAGCAGAAGAAACAACACAGCATCGACAACAGGGGAGAAAACAGAGATGCAAAAATATTGTCATATGTCAACAGTTTCTGAGAAGATTTTCTCCAACTTTGCTTCTAGCCCTGCTGTAGGCCACTCATTTTCCAGATTCAGCAGGGACCGCACCGAGCTGTCCACCCATGGTTTCTGGTCAGGAAACGGTCTGATTGTCTTTGTGGGTAGGACAGCATCAGTGCAGAAGTGGATATAGGAAAGCACAGATGATGTGTAGCTTTCTAAGTCAGCATCCTCTCTAAATACACTCAACAAAAATATAAACGCAACACTTTTGGTTTTGCTCTCATTTTTTATGAGATGAACTCAAAGATCTAAAACTTTTTCCACATACACAATATCACCATTTCCCTCAAGTATTGTTCACAAACCAGTCTAAATCTGTGATAGTGAGCACTTCTCCTTTGCTGAGATAATCCATCCCACCTCACAGGTGTGCCATGTCAAGATGCTGATGATACCATGATACACCTGTGCACCATGATAGTGCACAGGTGTGCCTTAGACTGCCCACAATAAAAGGCCACTCTGAAAGGTGCAGTTTTATCACATAGCACAATGCCACAGATGTCACAAGATTTGAGGGAGTGTGCAATTGGCTTGTGATTATCATAGCCGCTTCTGGATTACTGTTCCTTTGGCCAGTAACAAAGCAGTAGAGTTCTTCAAGAACTCGCTTAGCGTTAGCTCTTGTCTGGATGTAAACAGCAATGATTATCACAGAGCTGACCTCTATAGCCAGTTTAAATGGTCTGCACTTAACTGAAAGGTATTTCAGGTCAGGTGAGCAGAAGGAGATTTTTACCGAAGTGCACCAGATGTTGTGAGTATAGATCATCAGACATCCTCCTTTGCTTTTCTACCTGGCTGCCGTTTGATTGGCCCTGAACTGCATGCATTTCTCCAATCCTACAATCCACAGTTCTGTCAAAATTGCTACACAGCTGTCCATCTTGAGCGCAGCGATTCTTAACCGGATCTCGTTAAGTTTGTTGGTGAGGGATCTTATGTTGGCCAGAGTCAGGCACAAGAGTTGGTCTGTATGGATTAGCTTTTAGCCGATTCAGTAGGCCATCCCAACAGCCTTGCTGTCTCCTTCTTTGCTGACCTCTTTTCCTGGGTTTCCGGGTGATACAGTGGAGCCTCTGTTGTCCGTTGCAGATCGGGGTAAATAACGTTTGTGAACTCCCGGGTTGGGTCGAAGTTCCAACAACTCCTCTCTCCTGTATTGTATTAGAGTTTGGAGTGGTAATAACACGGGTGAAAACACAAAAACAAACAAAAGAGCCAAGAGCACCTAGGCGGCTACAAGTCCCAGCACCGCCGGCATCTTGAAGCTTATGAGAAGAAGAGAAAAGCATTAGAAGAAAGAAATAAGACCAGTGTATTTAGGAGATTCTTTAAAACAATCCCCCAGAGAAGCAGAAGAGCAGGTAAGATGGTCTTGCGCATGTGCTGTTATTCAAAAAGGGACTTGAGTGTTTATTATCTACATTTCCAGAAAAATCGTCCACTCTACCTTTGAGGAATAATGGAAGCAATTAATAATGTGAATAACTATAAAGCTGGTCATCATTTACTATTAATTATAAATTGAAACAAAAATAATATATCAACTAACAGTCTTTTAAAGCAGCAATAAGTAATAAATGTATTGTAAAATTAACCAAAATCATTCTTATTTGTCACCCAGGGTGAAAGTAACATCCCCTATAAACAATCAGTCTTCTCCATGAACAACTCCTTTAACAAGTTTTTCTCCTTCCAAACTAAAAGGTATGGTGTGTAACTACTTTGGTGCAGTTTGTAGCCCATGTTTACTTCCTGGTTCCTGAGCCAAATACATAGGAGTTCCAAGGGCAAAACAAAGCGCAATATTTGGTATTTTATGTTGGCAAAAGTGCAGCAGCCTGCAAATATACAATAGAAGCCAGTAAGAGAAGCGGAGCAGAAACAGAACAGAATCCAACATCATATACCTATTCAGTGTAATTAAAGTTTCACAGCAGCAACGGACCGTTGAGGAAACAGCATAGTAGGCTGTTGTCAGTGGCAGGCTGTTGTCCCTTTTCCGCTATCTGTTTTGTGTGTTGTTCCAATTTGAAACAGTGGTCATTAGTACATATTGCTCCTTTAAACACCTAAGTGTTACAAGAAAGAATGGATAGCACACACAGAAGGAGAACAGAAGGGCCATTTGTGAGGTCTAGAAAACAGTGGTTAGAGAAACTATATCACCTTTTTAAGTTACAAAAGTATCATGCAAAATTTAATACATTACTCATTTAAGAATAGACGATGTGGGAACTGATGATCTGAAATGCTCCATAGGTTCAATCCAATGTACCATTACCTTCACAGATTTTACTAATGTTTGAAGAAAAAAAAAGGATACAGCTTTGATCGGACATTGGTTTCTTATTACCCCCACCCACCAGGCTGAAGGTGAAAGTGCAAAATCAATTGTGAAAAAGTGTTCCAGTATCAAGTAAAGCTAAACATGTTCTAAAATCTAGCTCACAGAGTGCTTCACATTCTGCACTGTTCCTTATTTTTACCCTATCTAAGTTATTGTGCCAAAATTTGGAGCAACAATCATATTAAAAAAAACTATACAACCAAAAGGTGAATTAAAAATTAACAAAAAGAATAATTATCCAAGTTGTGTCATGGTTTAGTTTTGGTCTGGCTTTTTACCCTGTTATTTTTCAGTTCCTCCTTCTCTTACTCAGCTCATCAGCAATCAGTCACACCTGTTAGGCACTAATTAGTCAGAATTCACTCCAACGGCCAGCCTCCCTACAAAAGCCTCCCTCAGTTTTCACTTTCCCGCCGGCTCGCCTTCAGTCTCTATCAACACCACGCTTGTCTAGTCCTGTTCTCATCAGTCTCCACTCACTTCACGTCTGTAAGCCTGGTTTGTTCCCTGTTTTGTTGCTGGATTTGCTGCCTCCTCTGTGCCTCAAGTAAAGCCTCTGCTAGCTGCTGGATTTCTTGCCACCTATGTGTTTCAAGTAAGGCCTCTGCTAGCTGCTGGATTTACTACAGCCCCTGGATCTCAAGAACTGTCCCTGTGCACCAGGTTTGCTCTCTGCTCTGTTGCTGGACTGCCTGCTACTCCTGTGCTCCAGGTTTGCTCTCTCTAATATATATGTCAGCTTTAACGCATTAACTTTGTTAGACCATAACGCCGACATTTTTGCTGATGCGTGTTAATGTTTTTTTCCCCGCAGCGCTCTCCGGTCTGTGATTTTTGTTTTACCCTTGACGCTTTCCGTAGTTTCAAGAATGCTAGAGACTGTAGCAAAACAGACCCGCACTCACTGTTGCCAAATCCACTTGTTTCATGCGCTTTTGGGGTTCTATTTTCTAAAGTCGCTTGTAAATTTCATGAGTTGCAGTTTTTTTGGGCTTGTTTCTGAAAGTAAAGTTGCTTAAATAGGGCTATAAAATAAGTGGCGCTGCCACACTACAGACACAGTGAATAGTGGAGCGCTCCACTGGTTCTATAGTTCTTGTGCTGTCTGGCAGTGTAGCTTTAAGAATTATTGTCTTAATGCCAAATAGAGCCCAACAGATTTTACTTTCACAAGTGGAGCATTACTGTTTTCGCTATAGTGCTTAACTTGATTTATATATGCAAAAACCTTTATTAGATTTTATCCTGGGACTATTTCAGGTTCAATGGACACAGAAACGGGAAGGTAGAAGAGGAAAAAAAGAAGAGAAACAGATGAGACAAAATGCTAAAAGGGAGAAAAGGTGAAAGAAAAAGAGGAGAGGAAAGGGAGAGAGTGATATAACGTCCTCTGAGTCTGCTTCTACACCTGCATAGAGAGATAAAAAAAGGAAAACCAACGGATAAAGGGTACAAACAACCAACACCTTGATACCATATCTGAAGAATATACAGTATTATTTAACACAAAATGTAAAAAGCGACAGCTAAAGACAATAATAGGGGTTTTCTGTACAAGAAGTGATTCTGGAAGCACCTGGATCCAAGCTCCTGTAGGTATTTGTGAGAGTGCACTTGTGAAAGAAAAAAAATATCAATACTGGTTGTGGGGAGTCAAAGACCTGCCCCCCAGAGCACCGAGGCGGAGGCCAGGGGAACCAGAACCCCAGATGCCCAATGGGAACCCCCAGAGCAAAGGTGCCCAATCTCCCCATCCAGCACATTGCACACCTGTTCTGCATCTACCCATCTACTTTATCCATCACCTTCACTAACGCCATCAATGTCGTCTTTATATGGCTCAGCCCTTTGGTACACTGGCCAGAAAGACATTATTTGCAAGGCAGCATGCCCCATCAGTCATTAGCCATAGAAGCTAAATTTCATCTGTAGTCCCAGGGTAGGTTGATGTTTACAAAATGGAAGGCCACACAGAGAAAAGAAAAAGAGAGAGAAATTAAAACAACAGCAATAGACAGTAGCAACAAATAGCATCAGTATATCAGGAGACAAAAAGGACAATTAATGCAGACAATAACACAGACAGTTCAGACATAAAATATTATTTAAAAAAATACACGTGTCAACACTGTGACTGCAGATCTAATTATCCAGGATTATCATCAAATTAATTTCATGTGTATCTGATCTCACATCTTTCATACTACATTAATTGGATTGGAGAATAATACATACATTTTATTAGAGGAATTTCCCAAAGCCTAAATGGCAAGAATATTCATTAAAGTCCCTTTTGCTAGGTGTAGGATACAAAAGAAATCCATTAAAAATAACTGTTTGCCCTATAAATCAAATAGCTTTGGATAAAGCGCTTTCACTTTAATCAGATTTTATCATTTAGATAAGACCTACACTTTCACCTATTTTATTATTATAATAAGTATAAAATGAGCAATAACAACACTATAGATCATTGTAGTGCCACCAAATCTGTAGAACACATAGCCTCACCTATCTGCTACAAGTTTGGTGGCACTACAAAGATCTATAGTGTAGTTATTGGTTATTATATGATTATAATAACAATGAAAAAAATCTATAAAAATAGAGTTTAGCACATTTTCCCAAAATAAGAGTTGAAGTATGATCCAGGTGAGGATATCTATGTATCCTACAAGTTTGGTGGCATTACAATAATCTATAGTGTAGTAATTGCTCATTTTATGCTTATTCTAATAATAAAATAATAATAAAATCATTTAGATATTGCTTATCTAAATGATTAAATCTGATTAAAGTGAAAGCCCTTTATCCAAAGCTATTTGATTTATAGAGCAAACAGTTATGTTTAATGGATTTCTTTTGTATCCTACACCTAGCAAAAGGGACTTTAATTAATATTTTTGGCATTTAGGCTTTGGGAAATTCTTCAAAAAAATGTATTATTTTACAATCACTTAAATGTGGTATGACAGACAGGAGATGAGATACACGTGAAATGAATTTGATAATAATTCACCTCTCCTTGGCGACGCTATTGAATATTTCTCTATAATTATTTTCTGGTGTTGCAACTTGCAGACGGTCCCTAAGCATTAGCGGACGAGCGAGCTCTGCATAGAGTCCAATGTAATTCTCCCAGCGCGGTGGGAGACTAGTTTTGAGGAAACTATTGTTGTAGCTCACTGGCTACCTTGCTATGGTTGCAGAGAGGTGTTGGTTTTGTAGAAGAAATTATCCGCCGACGAGTTATTGATCTGGAAAAGCCGAATCTGTGAATATCTTTCTAACTTTACCGAAGTCTCGAAACGGCAGAGTTTTACCCCTTAAGACACAGCCCACCTCATTTGCATAATGAGGCAGAAATGCATACAAACAACAGGCAGAAATAAATAGCATTGAAGAAATAAATAGGGTAAAAAATACAAAGGAAGTATAAAACTGACAAAACTATTATAACATGCACATAAATAAATACTTAAAAAAATAAGTAATTAATAAATAAAGTTGAAGATTATAACGGACAATAAATAAATAAGGTAATTATTACAAAGGCCAATAAATAAAGAAGCTAATTAAAAGAGATATTTACATTTATGTCTCGCTGTATAATTTAATTTCTACCTACATTTATTTGTTTATTGTATTTTTGGTGGCAATTAATTGTATGCGTATTTATTTATTGAGCATTTATTTATTTCTGTATTTATATTTAAATATGGTAGAGCTGGTCCTCCGTGAGAGAGAGAGAGAGAGAGAGAGAGAGAGAGAGAGAGAGAGAGAGAGAGAGAGAGAGAGAGAGAGAGAGAGAGAGAGAGAGAGAGAGAGAGAGAGAGAGTCTTTGAAATAGCAGAATTGTTACCTAACTTTACATTTGTGTCTGTCCGATTTACATAATTTTAAAATATTAAATCAGATGTTATGATTAGTTACTCAGTACTTGCGAAGACTTACTTTTAATACTTTTTTTTACTCTTTCATGAGTAATTTCTTGGTTGGCTACTTTTTACTATTACTGGAGTAAAAATATGTCAAAGTACTAATATTTTATTTGAGCACAATTATTAGCTACTCGACCCACCTCTGCCAAAATTCCCCACCTAAGTTCCTCTTTATCAGAGAGAATAACAAACTGCTGCTGCACAAGGTTTGTTAGTTGTTTCTCTGATTAACTGCTTTTGATGTTGCAGACTGAGGATGATGTATATCTCTTGCATTTACAGTAGAGGATGTTACGGGTTAAATAAAATACAAGTGGGTTCCAGATGAAGAGGCGACAGATGCTTACGGCAGGTGACTTAATGAGATCATGTTGTTGTTCTCTGTCACACAAAGACTGAAGTGATGTTATTTGCCACCAGAGGCCTGAATTACACAAGACAGGTCTCTAGTAAATAATCTGTCAACATGCATCAAGTCCCACCTGCCTCTACTGACACAGCCTACAGTCAAATTCAGTCAAGATGAACTCAAGGACAGAACTCAAAAACAATAAAACCACCAACTAACTTTTGCACTTTTTATGTGGTTTAGACAATGTTGCAGAAAATTTTAAATCAATTCCTCACAATGAAAAAATACTATTTTTCTAATGAAATTATTTACCTATTTTTTAAACGAGTCATATGCACCTTAGATGTTGAATCCTTGTTCACAAATATTAATTATCAGGTAGGTCAGAGTCACTGGAATATTTTCTTGCATTTTTTATATGCACAAACAAAGAAAACATATCGTGCAATGTTTAATACTCAACTTGAAATGTACATAAATGAGCCTTGTGTGAAAGTGTTTTTAAGCTGCCATGAAAGTGAATGGCAGCAACGCAAACTTCTTTAATGCAAACTTCAATGCAAACTTCTTTATTCGACAATAACAAGCAGCAAGGTTCTAAACCTCACCTAAACACGCTGAAATATGACTCAGTTCAGTTCTGTTTAACTAGGGAGCATCAAACCCAATGTTTTTTTCATGAATTTGAGCTGTTGTAGGTTAAACTACATGTAGATGTAAATGAGCATTGGTCTTTGTGCCGATGTGCATGAAAGTGCCCCTTGGATGATTTACATGATGTAAGGGAAACTTTCGTTCTCAATGAAAAAGAGAATGACAGATCTGCAGATTAATTCCAAACAAATCAGGTGTGATGGATTCTAAGGTGGAGACATTTACACATGTTCATAAATAGCTGATTAAAGGTGCACATAATTGTGTAATGGCAGCACTGGTCACTACTGGACAACATTGCTGATGGAAGAATGCAGAGGATGTTTTCAGAGATCGTACTGACCTGTTGCCACATGGTGATGAGTGGCTTATTACTCAGATTGCCCAAGGAAATTATTGTTGAACTGGCCCCAGTGATGCAGAGGGAAACTAGGGGGAACCAGGGGGAACCGTGTTTCACCGATGCCGTTTCAAGTTCGAACTAAGCTGGGGTATTTGCAACTGGTGCTATTTAGAGAGAGCTGACTGACAAGTCAGTTATTTCACAGTAGAGTCAGGAATTCCAAGGGTCACGGGATAAAAAATTACAGACACACACAGACATACATATACAAACGTGGTCATAACAAGTCCGAACCGAAGGATCAGGGGTGTAGTTGCTTCTTGCTTGACCAATTCTAATTGGATCAATTGATTGACCTATCAAAAATCTCAACAATTGTTCCCTGCAAATGATCGGCTTCATATTTTTTTATGCACACAAATAGTGCTTCTTTGTGTTAAGTCTCATACATGAAACCCAAATAAAATGTAATGAAGTTTAAATGTAAATTCAAACTGGAAGACTCACCCCAGGCCCTTCATCATCCCGACTGTCTTGTCATGTGCCAGTGCTCCAGCCAATCTGCACCAAGTCTCTATCCTTCAGCCAATCATCCTGCAAGACTTTGCTTATAAAGCTCTACATCCATGGATTCTCCTGATCTTAAACTGAGCTTTGACCACCTCCACCTCATCTCCTCCTTCATGCTTGCAGTCTCCACCTGGCTGGCTTATCTCCTCTGGCCTCCACCACCAGTATCTGGACCCGGGGGGAAGACTTCACTAATCCTAATCCCAAAATCAACACCCAAACTCATAGACATTCACAGTTTTGACGTCTTCTGCCAGGGTCTGAGCACCGAAGAACTTTCTGATTTATGTCAATACATTTTTCCAAATGAATGATGAAAATCAGTGCCTCCAAATCCGAGACCATGATCTTGAACCGGAAAAGGGTAGAGTGCCTTCTCCGGGTTGGGGAGGATGTGCTACCCCTAGTGGAGGAGTTCAAGTATCTTGGGGTCTTGTTCACGAATGAGGGGAAGATGGTGCAGCGTCTGCTGTGAAGTGGGCGCTGTACCGGTCCGTTGTGGTGAAGAGAGAGCTGAGCCAAAAGGCGAAGTTCTCGATTTACCGGTCGATCTACGTTCCTACCCTCATCTATGGTCACAAGCTTTGGGTCGTGACCGAAAGAACGAGATCCCGGATACAAGCGGCTGAAATGAGTTTTCTCCGTAGTGTGTCTGGACTCTCCCTTAGAGATAGGGTGAGGAGCTCTGTCATCCGGGGAGGACTCAGAGTAGAGCCGCTGCTCCTCCACGTCGAGAGGAGCCAGTTGAGGTGGCTCGGGCATCTGGTCAGGATGCCTCCTGGACGCCTCCCTGGTGAGGTGTTCCGGGCACGTCCCACCGGGAGGAGACCCAGGGGAAGACCCAGGACACGCTGGAGGGACTATGTCTCCCGGCTGGCCTGGGAACGCCTTGGGATTCCCCCTGAGGAGCTGGCCCAAGTGGCTGGGGAGAGGGACGTCTGGGCCTCCCTACTGAAGTTGCTACCCCCGCGACCCGACCCCGGATAAGCGGAAGAAGACGGACGGACGGACATTTTTCCAATTGCCTCAGTCTGTGTGAGTCTCTCCAGGTTGAATTGAGATTTCTCCTTTTTGGTCTCTGAACTGTGACAGTATTAAATTTGAAATTGTGTGGTTGATGTATGCTTTTGTCAAGTTTGTCAAGCATTGTTTAAAAAAGAAACAAATAATTTTCATTCCTTTAACATGGTTTTCTTTTGTATCTTGCGTTTTGTTTATGTTCTTTAATGAGGCATGAAAAGGAATGGAAAAAATAAGATGTATTTTTGCCTGATTCTAAATAATATTTTTTCGAAATCCTGTGCAAGATTTGTCAGACTAGCCATCAATCCTACATCTTAATTTTTTTTGCAGTATACTGAATTCTTTTAGCATGTTTCCGCTAAGGTGTCACAATATCCCATTTTTTATTTCTTTATTTTGTAGAAACCCTTTTGATAGGTAAAGAAATTCTATGGTAAACAAAATTGTCCAATTCTTAGTTGACAGGCCCAGCCCAGAGACTGACTGGTTGTAAATGTGAAACAATTTATTCTGATCAACAAATGCAATATACTGCCAGGTCATTCTCTTGTTTGGATGTTGTTATGTTGTCCATTTTCAAGACCAGTGAAAAATATGTGACATCAGTGATGTTTGTAATGACACAGTGTTGTTATTTAAAAAAAAAACCTCTATTTTCAAGATGTTAAAACATATGTAAAACATGGGGTGCATTCAGGCTGTGAGGTAGGTCTTGCAGTAAAAAACAGGAATGTTAAAGAGTACAGCCATATTGTCCTTTAAAGCTCTCATCCTTGGTGTAGATGTATTATTGTCCAAATCCGAATTTGCCAGAACTGGAATTGGAAGGTCAGATCTAAGAGAAACTGAGAATTGGTTTTAGCCACTAAAAACTTGATTGACAAAAATATGAGGCACAAATGTTGGATGTGAGTTTGATTACAGACAGTAATAGATCATGGCATGTTACTGAGTTTTGATCAAACTCAGTACATTGTAATATTTGCAGTGTAATGAGACTTGACTCTCAGCTGCTGTAAACAGTGTTTAACTATTATGAAAACATAACATGCAGATTTAGCATCAGCAAACAATCCGCACAGCTTCTCTGATTGGAAGGACTAGATTTCAATCTGCATGATTTAAAAAACATTTCAATATTATTGTTTTTTTGTTTGTTTTGTTGTTTTACATGAGAGCTAAAAACCTATTTGTAGTAGATAACCAACAGAAAACCACAGATCAGGGTTTTTACCCAACTTATTTTATTTATGATGGCTTAAGTTAACAACTTATAAACTACACAAATTAAAGTGGATCAACTCAGTTCAATTACTTGTTACCAATTGAAGCACTTAATTTAAGTTGGACTTGCATTGTCTTTTTGGAATCTCTTACATGGTCCGCCTCACAAAGGTACTCACTTTTCAATTCTGAGACCTATGCATGCTAACTTGATGCACAGAGCTCTTCACATAATTGCTGATACATGATCATATTCTGCTATAAATCCTCTAATGTCAGCGTTAAACATAAAAACTAGACACATAACTTTTAGTCAAGCCAGAAAAAAAATGTAAACATCACTTTCTCTCTCATCGCACCTACCTTGGCTTTATGGTGGGATTCATCCGTAGAGGAAACAGTCCCAGGTCTATATCTTTGCAATCGGGATTAAACTCAAGGGCCCCTGTGACATAAATCAGAAAGTAGTCCCAAAGCTCGGGTAACTTCTTAGAGGAGAGAATCATGAGGGTGGCTTTAGTGGCAGACTCTGTTAGCGGGAAGAGAAAATGCTCGCAGAAGATGGGAGACACACAGGGATGGGGTCACCCAGCAATGTTGTTCCGTCCCTCCAGCTCGCCTTTAAGCACTCCTGGCTGACCCAGCTTCAACCGTCCACTCAGCACCTACATTTAGCTGACGGACTCTTCCCCGTGGGACAAAACACAAGCACAAACTGAACTCTCCAATCTGCCCTACCTCCACCATCAATCACATTTGATTTGATTTAACTGACTTTATTTGAGAATCTCTCTTCTGATTGCATGAAATGTGATGTGGCCTTCAGATGCAACAAGCTTCAAGTTAGTTTTCAGCCCTCTGTCAACATACTCTGTGGTCCCAGTGTGCTTCAGTTGAGACAAAAATGAAATAGTCGTTTTACATCCACAGTTATTTTACTGTAAAATCCAAATAATGTTGAATCTTAAATTCTGAGCTTTGTATTAATTTCTGGTTACCTCAACTCACATGTGCATTCTGCTGTTGTTCTTCATTATATCTACTTTTAACTAGTGATGTATCAATTATTAGGTCAGAGGTTGAAGATGACAAGTTAAATACAAAAAAAAAAATGGATTTTGTTTTCCTATTAAATGCATCAAAACTAACCATTTTTGCTCTATAAATGCGCCAACAAACTGCATGAGCTTTGGTGCACTTTTTTTCATGTGAATAAAAAATGGATAAAGATTTGTTTGGAGGCATAAATGGGAATAAATCGGGATATCCTAATTCATCTTTTTAACTATACCTTTATCTCTTTTATGTGTAAGAATCTTCTGGATAAAAAACAGAATAATTCAAAATCAGAAATGATCAGAACTCTACGAAAACCGTATTTCAGTATATGCCAAGAAGAGATGGAACAGTGCAACACAACTTTTAACTGTTTCGTTTCAATTTGGAATTCAGGTCTGGCAACTGGAGACCCCTACAAAGGTGCTGGTGTCCCACTAGCCCATTTCAGCCCCTAGATGAGAAGGTAGACAAGTTTCACTGAGTTCCAACATTTAGTCATTTATCTGCCTGTTGTTTATGCATGTCCAGCTCCCTATATGTAATGACAATACAACACAACTCATAAAAGTTCTGTCATGTTCTTGCGTTTTTGTTGCGCTTCCCTGAGATAATCAGTAGCCCCCGATAGGCCACTCCTTGAAAGCTCTTTGGAGCCGCCTCTGCCGGGTCTCTCTGAAGCCAAAGTAAGTATGACGCGCTTTCAGAAACTAGAGTGGAGTTCATCAATAAAGACGTCTCGCACATTATAACCACCAAGCAAAATGGATTTAAGAAACATCTGAGTAAGAATTAAGATTTTTTTTTAAGTCGAGCAAACAGCATTAGTTTTGTTTTGTTTTTTCTAGCAAAACTGAATTATTCTGTTAATTTTCCCGCAGAACGACCATCTCAGCTGCTGTTCACGTACCAGTAAATGAGCGACAGTCCGTCGAAGCGCTCGAGCTCTCTCCCCCGCTGCTTCAGCAGAGACATGTCCAGCTGTGGTCCAGGTGCTGCGGCTGCTGCTGGGCAGGTCTCAGAGCGGAAATCAAGCGCCCCTGCCCCAGAGACTCATTAGTCCGCGCGCCCCTCAGCTGGCCTCGCGCTGTGAGGCAAAGCGGGAGCCGCGCGAGCCTCTCTGCGCGGACAGGATGTGTCAGCACTCATTCCCCTTCAAATCAATGCGACGGGCACTGCTCTGTTCGGTAACGGGGACAGGGCCCACACGTGCAGCTTCTTCCTGCTGACTGACCTTAGCCGACAGTTCTGGCAGCTCTCAGCAATCCGCGCACAGCAGCTCGGGCTTTGGAAACCCGCTCCTTGCATACCATTTCTTTTATGAAAAAACACGATTAATAACATTGTTAATACCTTAATAATATTAATAATGCTTTCAATTTATTTTTTTCCCTTTTTTACCAAAAGGGCCCCTGTGGGCATGGAGGAAAAAGGGGCAGGTGCTCCAGCCCCCTCCACCCCCACACCCCCTGCCTGTTGTGACATTGCTTGTTTTACGGAACTGTGTAATGTTCAGATTAATGCCCAAAACTATGTTTTGATGCTAAACATAGGCATGTTTCGTTGTGTTTAAACAATGAGAGATTTTAAAACAACTAAAGATAAGCAAAGTAATCATGTCACTTTAAACCTGATAGGTATTCATGCCAATTAATAATGTCCACAGTTGATTTCCGTATTCAGCCATTATGTCAGTTGCGTTTGCCTCCTTGTGTAATTGTGCAAAACTCGACTTCCGGGAAGATGGCGGAGGGAGCAAACAATCGGTTATCCCTCTCTGGATCAAAACCCTGGAAAATATAAACTGGATTAAGCACTAGAATGAAACAATTTCTTCTAAACACTCAATAGGCCCTGTTTGATTAGACATCAAAAGCCCCAAGCTTTGAACTGCCTGGGGCTTTCTAAATCACTTTCCCCAGGCTTTACTTTCACGAGGAAAAGGCTTGGTCTGAGGTGGGACAAGCCTGGGGCTTTGTTCGAGAAGGGTATAACTGCAGAGCGTAAGAACGCCCCCACTGTCGGAACGCCCCCACTGTCGGAACGCCCCCACTGTCGGAACGCCCACACGCCAACGCAAACGCTGATTGGTTCGTTGATTTGCCCACTTCAATACATATATTTTTTCCCTCCATCTCCTTCATTCAGCGGGACGGACGAAAAATGTCCGTCCCGCTGAAAAAATCCGTCCCGACGAAAAAAATCCCTATCGCAGGGTATTAGTTTTACCTAGGGACCACATGTGATTTGTAATAATAACGGCGTTGTATGCAGACAGATATTAACCGGCTCGCGGTGTCAGGAGAAAGCAACAGCGCGAGGACTATTATGACTATTATATGTAGTAGCCTACGATAGAATTCTGTCCTGTCAGGATAAGGGCTTCTACTGGAGAAACACCCCAAATATGCGACTGCACGTTCAAAAATAAAGCTAAAAAAAACAAAAAAAAAAACCAACAACTCACGAAATTTACCAGCGACTGTAGAAAAACAAAGAAAGCATACAGAGGCAGAGTTGACAGCGCTGCTTCTGTCACACAGCTGCAGCGCAGCGTATTAATTACATGTAATCCCAGTTAAAAACCAGATCCGAGCGAGTAGGCGATTGGACATTTTGCTGCATGGAGCCAGGCAAAGTTGGAAAAAAAAAATCCGCTTCCTAGCATAAAGCCTGAAAAAGAAGGACAAATATGCGTGTGGGGCATTCAAAATCCGGACTGTCACCTGCCTTTCAACGGACGAAAGGTTCGGATGCTTTTGTGTAACTCTGCAATATTTTTCAATGTATGGTTTGTTTAATAAAAAACAAGTGTCCTAGTGTCCTTTTATTTGCGCACCCATAAGCGGAGCAAAAATCGGGCATCCTCGGACGGAGCTCTGGAAGTTTGCTTACTTTCAATACAAATTCGAAATAATTTATTAAGTTAGACAATAATTGAATTCAATCAATTGGTCCTATGTAGCCCCTAAAGGGGTGACGTTTTCAGTCAGTTGATTTATCTGGAAAACGGGTGAGAATTCACCGGATTCAGTGTCTGAAAACATAAAGTAAATTTTCCTGAATTGACTTGTATTGTGTCTGACTGCACCTTGGTCTGACCTAAGATGGCCGCTCTGTCGGAACGCCCCCCCAGTCGGAACGCCCCCCCAGTCGGAACGCCCCCCCAGTCGGAACGCCCCCACAGCTCTGCAGTTACTCCTTACTGCTTTGTTCAGTGGGTGGGGTTGTGTGCAACTAGAAAAACTGTCTGCCACAGGTAGGGGCAGTAAGGAGCAGTAAGGAGATGACGAGTTTACAAACCAATGGATTTTACACTCTTAATTTATAAGAAAAAGTACTTTTAAAATCTTTATTAGAGAATCTACACCTCCAAACTTCACCTGTGCAGTCAGTTCATCTGGGTTATGAGTCAATTTTGATTCTGTATCCGGATTGGTCAGGAGCGGCAGAGACCTGCTGAAAGCCTGGTCTCATCAGGGAGCTGCAGCGGGAAACCTCATTGCTGCAGCATTCAGTCAGCCAGACCACCTGGGATTTCCCGCACACTGGATCTGTTTGTCGCAGCTGAAAAGTGGATAGAAAGCGTTTGTGGGAAAATATCCAAGTATCAAATGTGAAACTCTTCGCTCCATGTTTTCGGCATTTTTAAGTTATGCCTTTTTCACTACAGTTAAGTAAGTAGACTGATATTTTAGTGCTAATGATCAAACGGAGCTCTTTCACTTTCCCTGTAAACAGACAACACTTTTCCGTAAGACTGACTTGATGTGAACCCTTGATGTGAACTCTATTACTATTTACAAACAATGAACCACGTCTGAAGCCAAAAAAGAAAAGATAAAGGACACGTCAGCTTTTTAGATGCAGATGGGCCCGCTGTATATGGAGGACTGGCTCTGACATTATTCAAGAATAAATATAGAAATCCATCCATCCATCCATCCATCCATTTTCTGACCCGCTTAATCCCTCATGGGGTCGCGGGGGTTGCTGGTGCCTATCTCTAGCATTTACCGGGCGAGAGGCGGGGTACACCCTGGACAGGTCACCAGTCTGTCACAGTAAATAGAGAAATAAATATATGTTCAATAAATACATAAGCATAAAATAAATACACAAACATACAGTGTTGTGCAATTATACACTGTTTAAAGTTATTTAATGTTTATTAAATAACCCTCTGTCTGTTAAGTATTGTCTGGTGATGATTAGCTCTTAAGCTGATATCAAGACAACGGTTGAAAGGGATGAATTCGAGCACTAGCGATCTTTTAACAGCAAAACCTGCACACACATAGAATAAAAGAGTGATAACTTCTATTCAAGTTCATGAATTTAATAACAGAAATAAAATGAACATCCAGAGAACATCACTATGTAATGCTGTTTACCTGAATTAACACAATATTTCAATCAATAAATCCTCTCTTCTAGGCTAGTGAAACTTAACTAAACTACTAAGCAAAATGAAGATAAAAAGAAGCTAAGCTAAGGAACTATTTACATGCAAAACAAACAAAAGACAAACAAAAGTGGTTGATCATAATCAGAATACTTCAGTGAATCCTTCAGTGAATCTGGTTCACTGCAGATCTGATTCCAAAAAAACAACATGGAATGGAATTAAAAACATTGGGCATGTGTTTCAATCCATTTACAATGCAAAGCCCAAGTTAGACAAAACATTATTTGATGAAATAACATTCTGAGGACCGGTTTGTCCTGCAAAATCATTTAATTCAGAATCGCTTGCCTTTGTTTATGCGATTCTGCTTCCGGGCACTAGGGGTTGCTGCAGCAATCGTTGCTAACCTGGTTAAAGTCTATAGTTATCAAAATTGCCTTGAAAACTGGCATTAATATACCATATTGATGCGGGAGTAAGGTTCATAGCACCATCGAAGGATGGCGGAGCCGAGCGATTAAGCTTTGTGCTTTAATACGAACTCCTTTTGGGTGGAAGAAATAAATGTGGGGGGATATATAAAGGAAAATTAAAACAGATAAAAATATTGAAACATAGACAAAATAAATACATTTTAAAACTGCATCTCCTTTTGGCTTGTGTAGCGGTCATGGGCCCGTGCAGGGCCCATAGTGTGAGCAGCTTGGAGAGGAGAGCGGGTCGCAGAAGAGAAGAGCAGGAGAGAGAGTCTGAGGAGATGTGCTGTGACTTTTATCTGTAGGGAGTGGTCACAGCTAACCTCCTGCTGAGAGAGAGAGTGAGAGAGAGGCTTTCTTGCTGTCTCTCTCTCACTTGTGGCTGTGTGATCAGAATTACAATCTGATTCAGTCAAACCATTTTGATGATCATGGCGGTAATATCACAACAGCCGCTAAATAAATGTAAGCAGTAATTAAATTATACAATGAGACATAAATGTACTGCGACAGACTGGCGACCTGTCCAGGGTGTACCCCACCTCTCGCCCATTGAAATGCTGGCGATAGGCACCAGCAACCATCACAACCCCACAAGTGATAGATGTGTTAGAAAATGGGTGGATTAATTCCTCTTTTTAATAATCACCTCATTTATTTATTTTTCATCATGATTGTCAACTTTATTTATTAATTACTTAGTTTTAAAATGTATTTATTTTGTCTATGTTTCAATATTTTTATCTGTTTAATTTTCCTTTATATATCCCCCCACATTTATTTCTTCCACCCTATTTATTTATGCCTGCCCTTTTTCTATTTCTGTATGCATATTCTGACTCATTTTGCAAATGAGGAGGGGGCAGTCTTATTGGAAAAACTGCTCTCTATTGGTTGGTTTGCATCAGTCTTCCTTAGATGGAATCTTCTGCTGCTACCAGCAGAGGCTGCTGCTGTCACCGTGGCTACCAGGTTATCAGTGAACTGAAACATCGCTGTAATTCTGGACTTTATTATCTGTCGTGTGGAAGTTCTTACTGAATGTGTGTTTCATTAAGTGGCTCACATGGATGCAGATGTTAGCAGGTGTCATACCTGAGCTAGTGCACGAGGTTGAGAGGTTCTGACGAGAGATGGTCGGACTTATCTCGACGCATGGATTTGGCTCTGGAACCAGTCTCCTTGAGAGGGGTTGGACATCCTTCCACTCTGGAGTTGCCCCTGGTGAGAGGTGCCGAACAGGAGTGGGCATATTTGTTGCCCCTCATCTTGGTGCCTGTATGTTCGGGTTGTTATGCCATTTTATGACATGACAAACCACATTTCCCAGCATGCAACATGGTCAAAATGGCCACCGGCTCCCATCATGCAACTCGGTCACTGAAACCACCGACCCTAGCAACGTTATCTCGTTGCTAAGAGAGGATATAAAACAGCCTGGTGCGACCAACTCATTGTTCTTCACTGGCACCGTGGCAACTGGCAAGACACGCAGCTGTTTCATCCCGCTGGGATTTCCCCTACATGGCATGTGTTCGATTTCTCGCTCTACCGAGAACTTCCGAATCAAACTTTCCCTGCTTTCCTATGCAGGAGGTCGACTTTAAAAGTACTTCGAATTCATTTTCGATCCTACTGGAAGCCTCCCAGTGATCGTCAAACTCCGCTTTTGTTTTGTCCAAACAAAGCGTCAGACAGAGCCCAGAGACCGAGTGGGGTTTTCCCTTTAGCTTCTGCGTTGCCCACCCCTTGACGGATCCACCGCTGACCCATCTGATGGAGCCACATATCCGCGGATCCGAAGCCAAGATCTCTCCACTGAGACAACACAAGTAAACGGGAATCCCCCCCCCCCCTTTTTTTTCTCTCTTTTTCACCCATAAGGTGATATATTTTGTGCCTGGGCAGAACCTATTAGGAATTAGTTTAATGCTTAATTACTCCGAGACGGAGTTTGTTTAACTGTGGTGAATATTCCTGATATTGTGCATGTAATAAGTGATTCTGCTGTGTTTGGTTGGTTACACCTTGGCTCCGCCGAGAGCCGATCTTCATTTTTCCCTTTCTATCCTTCTCTTCATCTTTTCTTCCTTTGTCTTAAAGTTTGGTTCCCGCATTTTTGTTCAAAGTCCTTTGTTCAGGAATAAGACTAACCTGACTCCGCCAGATGGATTTGCTCCGCATATCCATCTGGAAACCTTCCATTGAAGTAATTTTGGGAAGGGGCGAAAATACTGGTTAGCTGATTGGCCGATGTTGGTGATAGACGGGCCAAATAAACCAATCAGATCAACGAAGCATATGACGTACTAACAGCGACGACGAAAACACAACCACAAGCTCTTGCCGAAACCAGTCGGGAGAAGAGCAAAAACATATTTTCCTCTGAGAAAAGCCTCCAGAGCAGTGTTTTGCTCTTCTTTCAGTGAAGAAATACTCTGTAATTCCGATAAAACTTGCTCGATAGCCACGCTAACGCTAGTTTCATCGGCTGATGCCGCCATGTTCTTTAATCTGAACTGTCGCGCTTCTCGTTGCGTCACACCTCAACCCGCCTCAAAGCCAACGCTGATTGGACGTTCGTTTGGTAACTGCTCCAAATTTTCTTTAACGGAAAGTAGCCAGACTGATCTGCGAGTGAAACCTTGAAAGCTCGCGAGATCAGGATGGTCTCACGAGGCTAGAATAAGACCGCCTCCTGATCAAAACCCGCTCTACACTAGCGTGTGCAGAGATGCATTAGAGGTCATTAAGACCTCCTTCTCATGCACCACGCAAGGTCATAGGTCATATGTCGTCATAGTCGCCATCTTTGAAAAGGGCAAAGGAGCTTATTGTGGAATATAAAGTGTCTTCCATCTAGCAGATCTGTTTTCTCAAAGCTATTTTGTCTTTCAATACTGCTACGTCAAAGTGCCGATGTCTTGAATGTGATGTTTAAACAACTGTGAGTTGAGAATTGCTACCTCTCATTTAATCCATTTTTATTTGTTTTATTTTCATTTATTTTCTTTTGCATTGTATTTTAGTAGCGAGTAGTGTTTTCTAGTTATTATTGAATTAGAATAATTACTGTAACAGGGGATTGTTTTGGTTTAATAAATAAAAACATGCGGAATAGTAATTGTTTGTTTATTTTGATCCAGAAGTTGGATGGTCTCTAAGAGTAAAGAATTACCTCTTTTTGAGTTAACAACCGAATCAACTGAGACATTTTCATTGGTTTGTGATAAGGAAGCAAGGGTTAAAACTCCAATTGCAGTTATAATTTGTGTTATCAGCATTTGCTGGATAAGTCTGATTGGTCACAACCGATCAGATCACACTCTTCCAGCATAAATAAGTTCATAACAGCTAATTGATAAATGCATTGTTTGTTAGTAATTACAGGCTTGTAGCCCTTGGATCACAACCATTTGAATTACATTTGTTATAGCTACCATTTGAGTTTAAATGATCTATTATTAAAATTATAATATAATTATATATAATAATTAAATACTCATAATCAAACAGGTTTCTGGCATAACAGGGTTTACCCCGGTGAACGAGAGGGTGGCCTCCCTCCGCATATGTGCTGGGGGACGGGCTCTGCTTGTTGTTTGTGCTAATTCTCCAAACAGCAGATCAGATTACTCACCCTTTTTGGAATCCTTAGAGGGGGTACTGGAGAGTGCCCCTCCTGGAGACTCTCTTGTTCTTCTGGGGGACTTCAACGCTCACGTGGGCAATGATAGACCTGGAGGGGCGTGGTTGGGAGGAACGGCCCTCCTGGTCTGAACTCAAATGGTGCTCTGTTGTTGGACTTCTGTGCTTGCCACGGATTGTCCATAATGAACACCATGTTCAAGCATAAGGGTGTCCATATGTGCTCTTGGCACCAGGACACCCTAGGCCGTAGTTCAATGATCAACTTTGTTGTTGTTTCACCTGACCTGTGGCCGCACGTCTTGGACACTCAAGTGAAGAGAGGGCGGAGCTCTCCACCAACCACTACCTGGTGGTGGGTTGGCTCCGATGGTGAGGGAGGAAGCCGGTCAGACCGGGCAGGCCCAAAGGTATTGTGAGGGTTTGCTGGGAACGTCTGACAGAGTCCCCTGTGAGACGGAGCTTTAATTACCACCTCCGGGAGAGCTTTGAACACGTCCCAAGGGATGTGGGGGACATTGAGTCTGAGTGGACCATGCTCCATGCCTCTATTGTTAAGGTGGCTAGTCGAACCTGTGGCCGCAAGGTTGTCAGTGCATGTTTCTGCGGCAAACCTTGAACACTCCGGAAGCAGCTGATATGTACTGACAATCAAAGCGGCAGACAGCTCAGCTGGTCTCTGAGGCAAAAACTGGGAAGAGTTCTGAGAGGTGTAGATATTAAAACCGGTCTGCTCCTGCTTATCTCTGAAGGCCCGTCTTACCCCGGTTTAAGATTTGGCAGTAAAGGAGAAACAATGATCAGAGTCAAACATTTAAAACATATTTGCATATTTAATTCATTTAGGATTCCAAAAGGAGACAGAACTTACATTACCATTTCGCTGCATTCATTATATTACACGGCCTCCTGCCTCATGGTGATGCAAGTGAGTCTGTCTGTCTACACTACTCTGAAGACATCTTTTAAAAGGCTGACTGCCCCTCCTGCTTAGTTTTGGGGTGTGTGGTGGCAGACACAGCGGCTCCAAACTGTGATCAACTCTCAAAGTTCCCATGCAGTACGGCTAATTTATTACTGAAACTGTCTTATCAGGGGTCAAGCCAAATGACCTTACAAACCATAAACCGGCTCTCAACACATCCTGCAAGCTGCGTTTTTAGTTTGCCCTGAAAGGGAGACAGTTTTAAAGATGAGGCATTCTTTTTATTATTCTCCATACAAATGCCTGATTAATATAACAGTTCGTTTTATTTTCCTCAACACAGGCCATGGAGAAAGACTCTGGTCCCACTATCTGGTGTCTCAGGAGGGGAAGCAGAGCCTGGGGATTCTGGGTCAGGTTCTCCCATCTCTGGTGCTGAGGTCACCAAGGTGGTTAAAAAGCTCCTTGGCGGAGACAGTTTTTTGTATCAAATACAAATTCAACTCTCCTATGTTAGACATTTATTGTTTGCCTAATGCGCTTCCCCAGGAACTTAAATTATTAATTAGAAACATAATGACTTACCACACTATACAACCACAATTACCCCCCTTATTAATTCAAGTTGTCCAGATATTACATTAAAAACTGTAATAACCCTTTATTAGAAACAACATTTTTATTTACTTCCAAAAAATAATTATAAAAAATAAACTGTTACACCATCCAAATCAGGCGCTTCATCTTAAGTAACTCTTTAAAGAATAAGATCAAATTATTCAATGCAGAACTCCTCACAAATACTTTTAAATGTTCCAACTATAACCGGAATAACATTTTAATTTTTTTCAAAAAAAGAGTCGGAGTCTTGCTTTGAAAATTTTATATATATATATATATATATATATATAAACTACTATAAAGTTCTTGAACTTCTTTGTATATATGTTTCATTTCTGCACATTCCATCCCATTAATGTGCTGACTCAGTACTGGACTCTCATACAAGCTATTAGTTGAGTTGCTTTGTTGTCTTTACTTCTCTAGATCGAAAAAAAAATTAGAAGTATTTTTCTCACCCTCCTTTATCAACATGGCTCTAGATCTTATAAATGCTTCATGAGCTTTTTTTTGGTAATGTTCACCCAGTTTAGCCTGATGTTACATTTATCTTCAATCCATTATTTTTTACTGTAATATAAAACTAGTATTTTTTCAGACTCTTCAGACTCAGTTCAGACTGTTTTTTTAGAAGATTTCCTGATACTAAATGTAAAGAATTTACTTCCTACTTTTGTATTGATGTAGCTAATATTGCATCATTTTTTCAACATCTTCAACAATTTTTTTTTTTTTAACAGTATTCTTATTTTTTTCAGTAAATTTTAATTGAATTTCCAGTAAGCCATAAGTTTGTTTCTAGCTTCATTTTTGGATAATTTCAGATGTACAGTATAATGCAATGACAAAGGGCTGCATGAAATATCAGTTTCTACAATATGTCTAAAGATTACATTTGTTACCAACCAAAAGTCAATACATGATCTTGATTGGCCATTAGGTTTAAATCAGGTATATTGTCTAATGTTGTTACTGAGGTGTTATTGTCTCCCCGAGCACCGAACCTGGACCAAACCGGAACCCGATCTTGGATACCCCTGCTGTACTGCCGTTGGATCTCTGGTTTCCCCGTTAACGGACTCGGACTGCCCCTGAATTCGCGCCACTGGATTGTTCCACTCGGGCTCTGGTTGTCAGCCGCAGTTTGCCCCGGAGCCTTTACCCTGGACAAGCCAGCTCTCGTCAGGTTAGTGATCCAGCTTTGCTGATCTATCACGTCAAACTCCGCTGATCTCTAACCTGCTCCCTTCCCTCCAGAAGACTGCCAGACGGTTAAGCACTAGCAGCGCGCCCCGGGAGCAACACTCCTCCTCCCTCTAAACAAACAAGGCTTTAAACGTCACTGACCTGTTTCGGGTTTTCTTTGGGTCCAACTCCTGTACATCACAGTAAACATGTTACAATAAATACAATGTTAGAGTTACAGCAAATGAAAATCAGTCACAGCGTTACAAATACAGTAATTATGGGAAGCAATGAAGCAACACATCAAGTTGGAAAATACTTGTCTGTTCTAATTAATATGGCTATTGTGGCTGTAAAATTCATGCAAAATTTATACTCGGCCTCCTTTGCAGGAAACAAATCGCATAAAGTAGCACATGATACATATTAGGGCACTTAGTACAAGCTCCCTGCGGCTATATTTTTATAAATGTTCTACAAGCACAATTCAAGTTTGTGGGAAACGGCTTAAATCAAACCAGTTGTGTCAAAGGATAAAAGTCATACTGTATACTGTATGGCATTATTAGCATAGCAATGAGGTTAAATTTGATAGTTTCAAAAGTGTTTTCTTTGCACATCAAAGACACATGATCAATTAGGAAGTAAAGAAAATGAAATCTTGAGATAACGCATTTTTATTGCTTCTCAAGTAAAATGTATTCTACTCATATGACAGAGGGGCCTGACAATGCTTGTGAAGAATATCTTAACCAGACCGCAGGCTTGAAACAAGCTTCTGAAGGATGCAAACATCTTGAAAAATTAAAACAGAATCCACCACAGGTAAACTGTAATCATCTTTATAAATCACATTTTTTTACATTACTTTTCGTTTTTATGTATTTGATTGGTTTAAATAAACCAGTCCCTGATTTTCCCTGCTGCCATCAGAATGTTGAACTGTTGAACTCTAAACTGGACTGTGCATCACATTCGCATCTTTATTTGGCATTACCAACGTTGCCGAACTTTTATAACCCATTTAAATAGTACACAACTCAACGTTTACTGCATTTTGCACATATTGTTTGCACTGCACGATACTTTTGCATACAAATGCCATTTTGCACCATTATTTTTGCACTTAAACAATGGTTTAACATTCTCTGCACACTGTTGTTGCAGTTTACACTGTTTTTCTCCTGCTTTGTTACATCTGATCACTGCAGCACTTTATATTGTAATGTTGCCTTATTCCACTTGCAATCCCATTACACTGTCGTAAGCTGTATGCAACGAAATTCTGTTCTGTACATACAAAATGACAAAATTACAATAAAGTTGTCTAAGTCTAAGTCTAAAATAGCTACAAAACATATTCCGCATTGCAAAGATGTCCTTTTCAAGAACATTGTGTCTTTCTAAACAATGTCAAATAATATTTATTTAATTATTTGGATTTATATTAAGATTACGATATCTGCGGTATTAGGGGGGATTATCACATTCACATGATTGTTCTAATTTTCTCATTAGAATGAACTTGAATATGACATGTATAAAAAGATTGTTTAATATTAGCTCAACCAACTAAAAACTGTTTCTGACACTAGGTGGCATATAGGTCAATGGTCGCTAACTATTGTCGCTTTATGAAAGTCACTTATAGTATTATGAACTGAGAATACATAGTTATCCTTGGAGGACACTGTAATAGTTGATACAAAGCATTCAAGGTTTTAAGCAGCAGAAAGGCTAGGTGAGGCACAAAGTGAATCTTTACCTTCACTTTGTTTAATACAGCCAACTGTCAGTTTAATAGCTAGCTAAAAATGTCCGTACTTTCAAAATTCAAGTTGTAAAAAATGGAATATTTCACAACAATAAACGTTAGTATTTTCGATAAACACACGGTACAAAATCATACAATAAATCTTCAGCTAAAGCACAGCAAAGGCAAAGATATTTAGAACACATCAACACAATTTTTTGTCACATTCAGATTTACCATATTTTTTGGACTCTAAGGCACACTTCACACCTTAAATTTTCTCAAAAATTGATGGTGTGCCTTATAATCCGATGCACCTTATATATGGTTACCGTTGTGCTTACTAACCGATTTTACGAGGTACAAAGCACTCAAGAATCTGTTAAAATGTGTAAGTACGACTTTGGTAAGCAATGAAGCCGCTCTGCTCAATGGATATTCGGAGCATTACGGTACACTGTGTCACTACCTGATCGGACCCCTGAGCAGTCTACAACACTGCCTGACTGTAATGTCTAAAACAGAAGTGCATTCACGTAAAGGCCCCCACATACTCGGGGGTAGTTCACTCCCTGGAGGTCTGTGCATATTTGAGGTGTACTCAAACCAGACTCTTCATGGACTCCTCGCATACAGATACTATGTGCAGAGCTTAATTTTTACGGCCATGTATGCAATGTCGCACTATAAACTTCTCAGGGGCAAAACGTTTTTACATCAAACTGTTTTTACATGTGACGCCGACCTTGATACACTGAGCAAGCAGGTGGTAGCAAGGATGCATCACATTCCCTCTCTGTTCTCACTGACAGGTGTGCGGTGGAAGCCTGCTGGTAAAGAAACAGCTCTAGGTACTCAGCTAGCTAATCACACATTTTACCATCCGTCCCACTACTTTGTCCCACTGGCAGAAAGTGTGGGAATTGTAGGAATTTTCCACAAGAAATGTACGCAATAGTATGCTCGACTATGAAGGGTAAAACGGAGAGTTTTGAGGCTCCCTTTGTGTGTACTTTTATTTTCTCTATTTGTCTTCTTGGGTGGTTTGAGTTATCTTTAACCTGACCTATTGAACCTTATGTATTTCAATCTGAAAAACTCACACGGAAAGAAGAGACAATTAGAAGAATTTATTGATACAATATTTTAAGACTTTGGCGCTCAGACCTCGGCAGGAAACATTCACGCTGAATTATACTCCAATATGCATAAGCAGGTGTATGAGAATAGGAATGATCCCCCAGGCCTGAAACTGGTGGTGGAGTGGAGATAGAAGAAGTTTGTTCAGTCCATATGATGATCTGTTTGAGTTAGATGTCCAATTTGATAAACACAGGTTTGCATGATTGTCCATGATGAGCAAGCTTGAAGCGACTGTGGAGAGGAAAAACTCCCCTTTGGGAAGAAACCTCTGGCAGAACCAGGCTCAACATGGCGGTCTTCTGCCGGACCGATTAAGATATGACAGCGAATTCTGTAGAGTCCAGGAGGAATTACACTCTAATAGGAACAAGGTTGTAGGAGCACATAGGAAAGCCAGATGGAGCTGCTATGATGGTGGAGAAGGGGGTGGAGGTGGGTTGAATCCAGTCATCAGAGTCCAGATCAGACATCACACAGCAACTGCTTGCTTGCTGGGTAGAAGTTGAGCTGGATTTGAAGTTCTTTTAAGACGAATCCAGGACACCGATTGGCTTCGAGGAGGAGCAGTTCAAAACTGCTTGGCTTGCGTCGGAGGCGAATGAGTCCTTGATTGATGGAGGTAAGCAATGAGTTTCTTCAGTCTGAATTTCCGCATTTAGCTTCATTTTCTTTTGTATTCAACATCCCTAAAATCATTAGCCCTTTTCTTTGGTTCTATTAATTGAGTTAAGAGTATTGTGTTTTGGTTATTGTAAAACCCTTCCTCTGTAAATAAACCCTACCCATGCCACCCTGCTTCTCTGGACACAGTTTTATGTTGCCTCCTCTGAACCCCTAGAGAGAGGGGGCGTAACAGTTATTGTAAAAGAAAAGGGTAGCTACTGCTTATTGCTCACATTTCCAACTGTTTCATATTCTAATTTGAGGCTTGGCAGACGGAGATTCTTGCGCTTGGGCGGGTTTTCGCCGGGGGAGTAATTCAATGTAGAACCGCCACTGTTAACGTCATATCCCCTGGAAGAGGAAATGGTACAATCACTCTGGGCATTGTGTGTTCAGCTTTATGAGCGTGACAGAACGTGGAAGTTCCAGTACCGATAGGGACGTGTGTTGGCCTCCTCCTAAGCTGTTCTGAGAAATTTACAAATCAGTTAATGAAGTGATTCGGTTCAGTTAATTTGCTCAAATGATTTGTTCTTTTGAACGAATCATTCAAGAACTACACAAAAGTAGTAGAATAGCAGATAGCTTTTAACTCGCTCACTGAGGCACAGAGCACAACTCTACTCTTTTGTGTTGTTTGAAAAAGAGAGAATAGGTATGCTAAAAAATGAAATCTAATGTCTTGAAAAGTGATAGGTGTTGAAGGTTATGTTCTAATAAGATTAAAACTCCTGTTTAGAGGTCGGAGAGCATCAAATAAGCACTTTTATTACTGAGTTAGTAAGCACACGCTTGTTCTCATTTAATGTGCTCATTGTTTTGGTGTTTTGCACATTTTATGTTCATCTTCTAAGAATGTATTGTGCTAAAAAGCATTTTTTGACAATTTAACAAGAAATGTCATAGTGATAAGCATTAAAGTGCCAATTAAAACTAGAGATTAAAAACCTTAAAAGGAACTAGTCACGCTTTCTAACTATGATTGCAGTCGAAACACAAAGACAATTTCAGATAAATTTGTGATTTTAAGTTATTTTAAATGGGTAAAAAAAACAGCTAAACTGTGATTTGTGTCACATTCCATTTGTTTTATTTACAATCAAAAATTCTATGTAAAAAGGGCTTTTCAAAGTGAGACATTACACACAAGAAACGTGGCTTACGCATTATACTGTACAAATTAATGTGTTTTTCATTTGTAAGTGAATTCATTGGTAAAATGTGATTTTATTAATACATTTCATTGTAAGCTCTTTTGACAACAATAGACATTTGTTTTGGGAAGTAACTGCAGTTAACTGTTTATTTAATCCTTTTGGTTATTGTTCCAATTGAGAAGTAAATTTTCTGTTGTACAACACATGTAAATGATTATTTAGTTATTCTTCTGAGCTTAAAGCATTTGCATATTTGAGAATTATGACTACAAAACCTGTTTTGCTAATACAGGTCCGTTTTTTTTTTTTACGTCAGAAACCGATGCATCCAACATTGGTGTCCAACAAGGTTGATGATAGATGATCCACCAATGGTGAGCCCTCCCTGTTGAATCGTGAGCTCTACCACACCATTCAACGGATCCTGCGTTAGGATTGTGTGAGGCCACTGACAGACATAAAGGGAGCCTACTTTGGAAACAATCCCTGACTTGACTAATTCCGTTGACTAACAGACTTGAACATTTATTGAAGTTGCCAATCAACAAATTCCAGAAAGAACATTCTCCAAGGGGCATTGCATTTTCTCAGTTTTATTTTGGGCTCATGGGTATTGCTATTAATGTATTGTGCAGTTTTTTCATATTTGCTTACTAAAGGTATATTTAATTACAAATACTTGTGTCCATCACTTATTGCTATTTTCTCAGCTCCTTTGAACCTAGAGGCCTAGACGTGTTCATACCTTGAAGTGGGTTACATGCAGGAAGGAGCTGTGCTAAATGTCATGATGTATCTTGTAATGTACTTGCTCCTAAATACTGTGGAGGAAGCCATATGGCCTCTTAAAGGGGATGTCACCAGTTTATTAACGCTAAATAAGTGGAGAAAGTTAAAGCACAGCAACAGGTCTCTTAAGCTAAAGCCTTGAAAAAGGTATAAAAAAATCTTACTTTAAGTACTGAGAAATCCACCTTGAGCATGCTGATAGGGGGTAAGAGCTCACCATCTTGACTCTAACCAAGAGCTTCTTGTTGTAAATAGAGAGGCTCTTCTTGCTTTTATTGTGGATATACTTTATGAGGCCCATGACAATCAAGGTCTGATGTAAAACAGAATTTATGGCTGAAACTGCTGTAAGGCTCTTGGAACTACAAGATTATTCTCCTCAGGATTTGCATTCTTTTATAAGCACAAATCAGGTGCCCTTGAAGCAGCCTGGTGCAAGGGGTGAGGAAGAAGAGGAGGAAGGTTATGATATGGAGTGTGACCTTATGGACAAAATGGATAATGTTGAATTTATTTTGGTTTTTGCCCTTCAATGGAATGCAAGAAGTCTGGTGGCCAATGGCCAGGAGTTTAAGAAATGTATCAAAGATATTGAAGTTAAACTGGACGTCTTGTGTGTGCAGGAAACTTGTTTGAAACCATGCTCCTAGATAGCAAAAGATGTTGACTAAATGTTGAATTATGGTGAAAAAGGTCAGCTTTTGGTTAAGGTTGATGATTGATGGTGGTTCAACCATGAAACAATCTTTCAATCCTAGCCAGTTAACCAATGTTGAAAAGATGTAATTGATTCAATGTTGGTTTGTGGTCAAATTCTAATGATTGAAATGTCAATGTCTAATAAATCTTGAATCAAAGTATGTTGTTAGTCACACACCTGCTACTCAGGGACAAGTTGCTGACTGTCTTGATGTTTTCCTCAATAAAAATCTAATATTAATGTCATGTTGTCATTGCTAAGTTTGTGTTCGCACGTTTTTGGAAATATGGTAAGATAATTTTAACAACCTAACACCAATCGTTTGCAAACGATATTGCGTGTTTAACACCAGTACTAACTGAAGAAACTTGTAATGGTATGCTATGATGTAGACCTCTCAGCAGAAACTCATTGATGAAAAACGAAACTTTTCTAATGGGCTTCACAATGGCTTTTGAAAAGCTGAATATTTTAACATCAGATGTGCACAAATCAATATTGATGCCTTAACTTTGATTCCATATAAAATCAACACAAATGTACGTGTAGATTATCATTTAAATGATGGTTGAATCAACATTGATATAGTATCAGTTATGGTTGAAAACCTTACATTGATGTAACATATAAGTCACGACCACGTTATGTATTGTTTAAATGTCAGGCTTCAACATGGATTCAATATTTCTGCTCAACCATATTTACGAGTTGATTCAATGACATCTTGCTATCTGGTTCTTGATTTCTCCATTCTAGGATATAAATTTCTTAAAAGACAGAATCTATAGGTTAGGAGGTGAATGTGCTACATTGATCAAAACAGGTCTGGAATACAAATTATGTAAATGCACAGAGTCATTTGAATGTTAATGTAGTTAACTGTTGAAACCCCCATAAACCTCTTGTGTTCGCAGAGTAAAACATTGAGAAATGAGTAAAACAGGGTCTCATGCTCTTTTGGTTGATGATTTTAATGCCCACAGCCCACTGAGGGTAAGTCAAGACCGGGATTCGAGTGGTATAACGATTGAAGAAGTTTTAGATAAAGGAAATGTAATAATCTTGAATAATAATAGTCCTACGGGTATTGATATTTATACAAGTAAAATTTCATGCCTTGATTTGCCACTCCAGCTTTAGCTAGAATAGCAGAATGGAAGGTTTTAGATAAAGACACAGTTGGTAGTGACCATTTTCCTGTTGTATTTTCCAAAAGTCTTTAGTAACAAATAAATGTGACAGAGTGGCTAGGGCTGATTTTTAAAGAGCTGACTGGAATAAGTTTAGAGAAGGGATGGTTAAAGGCTTGGATAGTATTAACGATTGTTCAATAGAAAAGATTAATGAATCATTAACAGATATGATTTTAAGGAAGGCGTCAGAGTCTATTCCTTGTAGGAGGTGTCTCCATGATCAATCTATTGTCCCATAGTGGAACAAAAAATTTGATGAAGCAGTAAAAAAAAGAGAAAACATACTTTTAGGAACTTGAAACTCAAGGAAATGTAAAAAAAAAAAAAAGAAAAAATTAAATGCAGAGCTCTTGCTTGATAATTATTAATGTGGAAAACAAGAAAGAGATCATAGTGCATTCAATTCTAATACTCCCATGAATCAGATTTGGTCACAAATTCCTAAAATGCCAGACACAATTAGTAAACTGTATATTTCAGTTTTAAAACATGTAAATAGGCTATTTTTAACAAGGATAAAGCTGACATGTGTCTCAGCATTTTAATTTAAAGTTAATAAGTGAAGTAGGCTTGAGGTTGAGGGAGGAAGTTTTACAATCAAATGGTTTTAACAAAGTATTTTTCACTGATGGAACAAAAAGATGCAGTGCCAGCAGGTGAAAACACCAGCACAATATAAAACAAGCTACAAACTTTTGCCGCACTTTGATGACTTTGTGTTTGAGGAGATTCTTGTCCTCCTTAATTACATCTGGGAAGCTGGAGTTCTGCCAAAATCTTGGAAGTATGCTATGACCCAGGTAAGGATCCCTCTTCTCCATCATCTTATAAACCTATAGCCCTTACTGTGGTGCCATGTAAGGTGATGGAGAGAACAGTTAAAGACAATTTAGTTTATTTTTTAGAAGTTGGTGGGTTTTTTGTTGCATATCAGAATGGATTTAGAACGCTATGAACTCTGTAACAGTGCTGTATCAATGAATTGGACGACCTATTATCAATAAAGAAGTTGTAGCAGTGTTTCTTCACATTTAGAAAGCTTAAAATAGCGAATGTTATAAAAGAGAAGGTTTGTTGATTCAATTATTTGATGCAGGTATATGTGGTAGGATGTACCAAAAGTAACAAAACAATCCACTTAAGGGTAGACAGAGAATTTTCTGAAATAGAGTGTATTTTAATGGCTCAGTTATTTGCCCAATATTTTTTTAATGTCAAGATCAATGATATATCTTGAGATGTTATAATGTCGGGTTTGGAAGATCCCTTTTTGCGGATGATGGCGCCATCTGGAGGAGAGGTAGAAACATTACGTTTTTAATGAAAGACTAAGATAGCCTTGGATCAAATAATTAATTCAGTGGGTTAATAAGTGGGGATTTGAGATTTCAACATCACAAACCAAGTATATGATTTTTGGACTTCAAAGGAAAGTACCAGACACAACCTTTAACGTGTATGAATGTTTACTAGAGAAGATGAAAGTTTTTTTTACATTTTTAGGTATGCCGGTGGATGAAAAATTAACATGGATCATCCATATAGAAAAAAAAAACTGTTGCCAAATGTGAAAAGGTAAATAATGTGATTGGGGAGCAGAGAGATCTACACATCATCCATGGGTTATGGCAGCTTTGTATTTGGTACTGCAGCTATACCAGCTCTTCTCAAGCTTGATAAGATCAAGACAAAAGCTTTGAGACTCTGCAGTGGTGCGTTTACCACACCAATATGGGCACTGCTGGTTGAAACAGGTGTGACTCCATCAAACAGAAGGAAAAAATTGGGAGTCCAGTACTGGGTCAGGTTAGCAGGGCTTGTACACAACTCAGCTGCTACGTGCCCCTTGAAAGAGTGTTCTGAATTTGTTAGAAAGGAAAATAAAGCAAATTTTCTTTTTTGTGTCCAGGAAGTTGCTATAAAGGCAGTACTGGGAGGTAAAGATCATAGGCTTAGTGTAGTCTTCTATTCCCTTTTGACTCTTGCCAGAACCTGAGATATGTTTGGATGTATTGGGGTTGAGTAAAGGTTGTGTCGGTAAGCAGGTCAGTGAATTAATATTTGAGAATAAAGATCAATACTGTCATATTTTTACAGATGGATCCAGGGATCCTAGCTCAGGAAGAGCAGGTTTTGGGGTTTATATTATGAATTTTTAGGTAAAACAACACATTTCCTGTACTCATTCCTGTGTGAATTTACCAAATCTGTCTGTTCAGTGTGTACTGCATGCGGGTTAAAAGACTTAACACAATGACATATATATGAATATTGATATATATAAATGTATATATGAATATTAAAAATATAAAATATTTAGTTTTTGTATTTTAAAAACTACTACTTCTCATTGCATACCTGCGCGGAATGGTCTCCGCCTCGCTGCCTGTTCGGACGCTTTTTTCTCTGCTCTATGCTTGCTTGCATTTTCCTGCCTTTTACTTTTTATCTCCTTTTTATCTCTTAACCTAAACCACAGAAAGTTGGATTTAGTTTTTATTTATTTATTTTCTTTTACTTATTTTTTATTTTGATTTTGAAAAGATGTCTTCCTTCAACACAATGGACTTTGACAAGCTTTTACAGAAGATAGCTGTTATGGAACTGAAAATCTGTCGACTTGAAGTGAATTATGATGTAAACGCCGCGCATGGAAATGAAACAACCTTGCCTGTGATTCCGAGCGGTGACCACCAGCCCAGCAACTCAGCGAACAAACAGTTCCCTGAGGAAAATGAGAATCCCTGGACCACTCTGGGTGCAAGACCAAAGGATCAACGAACCCCACGCCTAGACAAAGAAAACTGGCCGAGACTACAGAGAGATGTCCCAGGACAAGGGAAACAACAGGGGGCTGTTCTCAAAACAAACGATAGGAGTAAACCTGCTGGAAATGCTGGAATTCCGTTACTAAACAGATTTGCCTCGCTCCAAAATGTGACCCAGGAGGACAAAAATCAGAGGTATGTCAACGATTTTCGTTCTAAGACATCAGAGAAAAGACATGCCACAGGGCCAAGGACCCTGATATTATGCAATGGTTCTGTAAGGGGGATTAAACATTTCTGTAACAAGAAAAACACAGAGGTGTTGATTTATAACGATCTGAACAGTGGCCTGGTGACTGATTTAACAGACATCCTTCAGACAGACCTTCCAAGGGTCTTGAAAAAACGTCCGACCTTGGAAAAACTCATAATACAAGCTGAAGCCCTGGGTGACGTCACCCGGATAAGAAAATCAGAAGTATTAAAAGAGGATTACATTCGTTTGTTGAACATTGTTGATGGCCTGAATGTCAAGGTTTTTCTTAGCGGGCCTCATGCACCCGTTAACTGTGGAGACGAGATTTTTTTCCAGAATTCTGATGCTAAACAAATGGCTGGAAAAAACATGCAAAGAAACAACTGTAACCTTCATAGACAACTTTAACATCTTTTGGGATAGAAGACATCTGTTCAACAGAGATTGTTTCTCTCTAAATAGGTCAGGTGCAAAACGGCTGATTTCAAACATCTTCTATTCTGTGAACCATGCGTCATCAGCTTTGTTCCTAAACAAAGAACATCCAGTGCCAAAACAAATGATAAGCCCAGTGCAGCCCGAACAAGCCATGATAAAAATGGCCAGAAAGATGACACAGAATGAGGCGTTGTCAGAGCTACAGGACGATTCATCCCAGATCTCAGCAGGACAAAGAGAGGACCAAGAACCTCCATCGTCACAAACACCGGTACAGACTGGACCCGCCTCCCCTTCTTCTCCACAAAGCCCAGAAGTTCCTTCTCTGGAATTTTCTCATAACATGAACAAAGTATTTAAGATTGGCCTACAGATGACATCCTCTCCACATAGCCATTCTGCTGTGAATAAACCAGGATTCTCCAAAGGCCTCAGAGCCTCAGATCCTCCTCCTCCACGTATCACAGAACACCCTGGTACTTAGGAACTCCAAATTACTTCGCTGTGATACAGATTGGCCCCTGACCACACGTTTATCAGACATGACAGTTCCCAGCATCAGCCGGGGCCTTTTGCCGGAGATTATGGAATATCTGTGATAATACGTGGCAGAAATAAGAAAAACAAAGGGATAAACAGGAACAAATACTTAAAAATCATAAACTGTCAGATTCTACCTGTCACAGAGACATCATCAACCACTAAGTCATATAAACTGGGTTTATTAAATATTAGATCTCTGTCAGGAAAATCCCTTTTAATTAATGACTTCATTATTGACAATAATCTTGATGTAATGTTTTTAACAGAAACATGGCTGCATGAATTTAGTGAAGCAGCTATACTGATGGAGTCAACACCTCCAAACTACAATTTTCTTTGTGAGAGCAGACAGCAAAGGAAAGGTGGAGGAGTAGCAACATTGTTTAATGATTCACTAAAGTGTAAAAAGGTGTTTTTAGGAAAATTTGACTCTTTTGAACATTTGGCTCTCCAGGTAAAGAGCCCGGTATGAACTATGTTTCTGAATGTGTACAGGCCTCCTAAGTCCACATCAAACTTTTTTAATGATTTTAGTGACCTCCTGTCTGTGATATGTGTTGATTATGACTGTTTAATTATTGTGGAAGACTTCAACTTTCACGTTGACAACCCTGAAGACAGAAGTGCAAAAGAACTGTGTGACACACTTAGAAACTTTGGTTTAAGTCAACATATTAAACAGCCAACACACAAGCAGGGACATATTTTAGACTTGATCATCACTAAAGGTCTAAACATTTCACAGGTCAATGTAACTGATGTTGCCCTATCTGATCACTTTTCTGTTACCTTTGAAAGCATCATTTCCAGTGACTCATTTAGCCAAAGGGACATCATAAGAAAACGCACCTTTAAGGACAATGCCGCGGAAACTTTTATTCAAGCTTACTCTGATACTTCAACCTTGGGCTGCAACTCAGTAGATGAGCTAGTAGATAACTTTCATTCTAAAGTCTCAGACATCATTGACTGCATTGCTCCAGTTAAAGTGAAAGTTCTTTCCGGGAAGAATAAATCTCCTTGGAGAAATGCTCCAGCAGTGAGAAGTGAAAAAAGGGAATGTCGGAAAGCTGAACGCAGGTGGAGAAAGAACAGACTCCAGGTTCACTACGACATCTATAAAGAGAGACTTTACAGATATAACTTACAACTGAAAAATGCAAGAGAATCTTTCTTTTCTGAGATCATCAAGAAAAATATTAATAATGCTCGTGTCTTATTTTCCACAGTTGACAGGTTAACAAATCCTCCTGTGTCCGTGACTTCCGAACTCCACTCCACCAGGGCCTGCAATGAATTTGCTAACTTCTTTACTGAGAAAATCATAAAAATTAGAGGATCACTTTGTACTACCATATCAACACCAGAACCAATGCTTTATTCAGCTGGAACTATTTCTGACAAAATGTCCCATTTCAGCGAAATAAACCACAAAAGCTTAGAGCAGACCATTCAGCAGTCAAGTTCCTCCTCCAACTGCCTTGATGTTCTACCCACAGCTTTCTTTAAAAAAGTTTTACCTGGCATAGCGTCTGAGTTGACTCAGATAATAAACACGTCCCTTCTGTCGGGTGTTTTCCCCCCAGTCCCTAAAAACAGCAATTATCAAACCACTGCTGAAAAAGAACAACTTAGACAAACTACTACTCCAGAACTACAGGCCCATCTCAAACCTCCCCTTTATCAGTAAGATCATTGAAAAAGTTGTATTTCAACAATTAAACACCTTCTTAACAACGACCAGCCGCTTTGACGTTTTCCAGTCTGGCTTCCGTGCTCACCACAGTACAGAGACCGCCCTTATTAAGGTGTTCAATGACATCCATATAAATACAGACTGTGGAAGAACCACCGTGCTGGTACTATTGGACCTTAGTGCAGCATTTGATACTGTCGATCACTCCATTCTGTTAGAGCGCCTGGAGAACTGGGTCGGCCTCTCTGGTACAGCTCTCCACTGGTTTAAATCCTACTTAAAGGACAGGGACTTTTTTGTGTCAGTAGGAAGGGTTCCCCAAGGGTCCATCCTGGGTCCCCTCCTCTTCAATATCTACATGCTCCCCCTAGCTCAGATAATAAAAAATAACAACATCAGCTACCATAACTATGCAGACGACACACAGCTCTACATCACCATGTCACCAGGTGACTATGGACCAGTTCAAGCACTGAGTAAATGCCTAGAAGAAATCAATATGTGGATGTGCCAAAATTTTCTTCAGTTGAATAAAAACAAAACAGAAGTAATAATTTTTGGACCAATAGAGGAGAGATCAAAAGTTAGCACACAGCTTCAGCTGCTTCAGCTAAAAACCACTAATCAGGCCCGAAATCTGGGAGTAGTGATGGACTCAGACCTGAACCTTCGAAAGCATCTAAAGACAATTACAAGGTCGGCTTTTTATCACCTGAGGAACATTTCTAGGATTAAAGGACTGATGTCTCAGCAGGATCTAGAAAAACTAATCCATGCGTTTATTTTTAGTAGAATTGATTACTGCAACGGTGTTTTCACAGGTCTGCCTAAAAAGTGGATCAGACAGCTGCAGCTGATCCAGAACGCTGCTGCCCGCATCCTCACTAAGACTAAGAAAGTAGAGCACATAACCCTAGTTCTAAAGTCCTTACACTGGCTCCCTATATCTCAGAGAATAGACTTTAAAATACTTCTGTTAGTCTATAAATCCCTAAATGGCTTAGCACCTAAATACATCACAGACTTGTTATCAGTGTATCAACCCTCCAGACCACTAAGGTCTTCTGGCTCCAGCCTTCTCTGCATACCTAGAACCAGAACCAAACACGGAGAAGCAGCATTTAGTTCCTATGCTCCACTTATCTGGAACAAACTTCCAGAAAACTGTAAAAGTGCTGAAAGCCTGAGTTCCTTTAAATCGAGATTAAAAACACATTTGTTTAAAATTGCCTTTGAATGTTCAAGTTAAAATGTTTTACTGTTTTCAAATGTTCATTTTTTGTTTCTACACTATCCCTACTTGCTTTTATTCTGTTTTATTTTCCTATATTTTAATCATGTAAAGCACTTTGCATTGTCTCTGTACTGAATTGTGCTATATAAATAAATTTGCCTTTGCGTACATTTGTTTTTATTAGAATGTTGCACATGTTTTCATTTTAATTTGATCTCAGTTCAAGTCAGATTGTCAAAGCAATATGTCATTCTACTCACATAACTTTATTACCCTTATAAATTAACCAGTTTTTGTACATCGGAGGCTGCTTCTGCAGCAGCCCAAAACTCAATGCACTCAATAGTACCAGTGTGTTAGGCTGTAGTCGCATGATGTTCAAGCCAGTTATATATTTGCACCAATAATTTCAGTAATACTACCACACATAAAGCAAAGCTCACTAGCCAGAAGTGTTTGGAATTGTAGGTATTGCTTGACATGTAAATCAAACTATGTTGTGTGCTATTACAAAATGCACTGGTGCTGGTCTTGGGATTTAATTTATCAGGCACATCCAGCAACATGCGGTTAAACCCCTGAAACACATGCTATAGGTATGTCTAAAAAAAAATTAAAATAGATATATAGTTTTTGCCAGTCATCTCAAAAAGTAAAATTCATATTATATAGAATAATTACACATTGTCATGATTTTGTTGTGGATGAACCCGGACACAGCACGCACACACAGAGGAGTTCGTTAAGACAGTTTATTGCAGGTGGATGGTGGTGACATGAGAAATCAGAGTTTACCAGTCGGAGGTGAAGGATGCAAGAGCTGGCTGGCAGGTACAGAGTCCAAAAACATGAGCAACACAAGGCAAAGTGGAGCTGGGCTGCTGCGGAACAAGGAACGAGACCAAGACGAAGTCATCAAAAGTTAGCAGCGCAGCCAAACAAAACCCAAACCTGACGAGACAGGAACCAAGGCGGGGAAACTGGAGCAGACAGGCATGATGGTCAGGAACAAACACTACGAGCCAGCCAGCTCTTGCATCCTTCACCTCCGACTGGTAAACTCTGGTTTCTCATGTCACCACCATCCACCTGCAATAAACTGTCTTAACGAACTCCTCTGTGTGTGCGTGCTGTGTCCGGGTTCATCCACAACAAAATCCTGACACACATAAAGTGATATATCCCAAGCATTTTTTTCTTATAATTTTCTTGTGATTTTGATGATTGACATACAGATAATTAGAATACTTTGAAAAAATTCATTAATGGCAACATTAACGTTTTCACGTTAATCATCTAATCAAAACAAAACACCAGCAAAGGTTTCCTGAGTGTCAAAACGATCTCTCACTTTGGGTCAGTAGGTGGCACCATTATGGGGAAGACTGCTGACTAGACAGATGTCCCAAAGACAGCGATAAACACCCTTCACAAGGAAGGGAAGACACAGAAGGTCATTGCTGAAGAAGCTGGTTGTTAACAGTTCTCTATCCAAACATATTAACAGAAAATTGAGTGGGAGGAAGTATGTTTGGATACTTTCACATTTACACAGTTAGGACGGAGGAAGTCAAAGCGTTTTTTGAATTTTTTTGACATTGGACATGCCAAACTGCTTGGAACCAGCAGGACTCGATGGCTCTCACCAGGACCTGCTTTGGAACAGGTCCTGAAGTTATATCCAACACTTCAGTCATACTTCAGGTCTCAGAACAAGGCATCTAACTCAATCCTCAAGTTCCTTGAAGACCAAGTGTGTGAAGCCTGGTTGTGGTTTCTACATGACCAACTATCCCTCTTTAATGACACTATTAAAAAAGAGAAAAAAGAAGAGTACTGCAGTGGATAGGAAGGCTGCCCTCTTCACAGGGTTAAATGTGAGAGCTTAAACATGTTTAAAATGTACTGTATTGTCAAAACAAATAGTCTCTGGTATTATTCTAAATAAATTACTATTGTCATTTTTCAGGTGAACAGTATTCTGGCTACTCAAGGGCACCATCAAGTGGAGGAATTAAAAAAAGGCCTCCACACATTCTATGAAAGTTGTGTCTCATTATTCACTTATATGAAACGCCTCTCCTGGATATTCACCAGATTGGGGTGAGGTTGAAACCTCCCTAAGGTATGTCTTCTAAAACAGTGGGAGAAAGACACTAAACCTGCAGATGGGCGCTGGGTTAAAACTTTCACATATTTCAAGCACAAACCTGTTCCGTTTAAAAATGTAGCCATTATCTGCTAATTTGCCATGTACCTACCTGACACCAATGCCTCTGTGGAACATTTTTTTTTCTATTATGAAAATTACTTGGACCAGTGAGAGAAATCGTTTGGGACTGGACACTTTGAAGACACTGCTCATTACTCGGGGGAACTTCCATGACAATTGCTCTGAATTTCATGCCAGACTTGTTGACAGTCTTACTCTGGTAAAAAAAAATATACACTCAAGCATGAAACACACTTAAAGCCGGAGTGGATTATTAATAAAAAACAGTAATTCTGTTATTTTTGTGTTATAGTATTATGTTTTAAGGGGCGCCCCCCCTGCCGCGGGGGCGGGGCGCCCCTGGGGCCTCTGGCCCCCAGGGCCCATGGCCAGGACCACTTCAGCGGGGCCGGCTGCCGGCGGAGCCCACGGGCTCGTCCCCGCGGCTCTTGGGGGCGTCGGCATTGCGGTGGCTGGGGGATTTCCTCGGGGTCGTCTCTCCTCTTTCCTCAGGGGGGGGTTGTACATTTCCTGTGAAGGCCCCTCTCGGGCGCACTGCTTTGGGGGCCCCTTTGGGAGTCCGGGGTTATGGGTCCCCTGACCCCTGCCTCTGTGCTCGGGGAAGGTGGGTCTTCGGTTCTCCACAATCACTATCAAGCCATTTCCTTCTGGATAATTTTCACCTAAACTAGTGCACTCTCACAATCTCCCACAGGTGCTGGGTCCCAGGTATTAAATGTTCACTTATATACAGAAAGGCTATAATTTATTTACTTTCTTTTACCTTTTTTTTTTAGGTATCACATTACACATGTCAGCTTAAATAATAATACATATGATTTAGCAATGGTATCAAGGTGTTACACGATTGTATCTGTTGCTTTATGTCTGTTGGTTGTGCTGTTCTTTTTGTGTCTCTTTCCAGGTGATGGAGCAGACAGAGGAAGTTTTATCATTCTCTTCCTTTTATCTCTTCTTTCTTTCACCTCTTCTTTCTCTTTTTTTTTTTTTTCCTCTTCTTGTTTTTCTTTTACTCTCCTACTTTCCCATTGTAGTGTCCATATAATTTGAAATTCTCCTTGCAGGAATCACAATAAAACTATTTACACGCACAAATCAAGCGGAGCATTATGGCGAAAGCTGTTTGCTCCACTTGTGAAAGTAAAATCTGTCGAGCTCTATTTGGCATTAAGATATCAATTTTTATTGCCACATTGCTAGACAGGACACTGGGGAAAAAAAAAAAAAACAACTTGAGGTTAGTTAAATGTTGTTTTCACTGTTTACAAAAAGGGCCACATTTAATATTGCCCAAACATGTTTCAACAATACAATCGTGATTTGTTTAATGTCACATGATATTACAAAAGAATGTTATATTTAACATTTAGATGTTCAAATATTACCTCTGCAGCTGGTGCACTTTGTTCAATTAAAAGCTTTTATTAAAAGTCACTGCCAAGGATATGTTATCATTTCATTTTTTAGTAAAAATGAAAGTGTTTTTAAATCTGGTTACCCTTGCTTAATGGCCTGTTAGCCCTCGAGCAGTTAACACCACAAACAAAGGAAACAAAAAACACAATGAAATAAACAACGTCTAACTCTTTTTTTTCCTAAACCAATTTTCTCTGCCCAAAAACAAGCCCTTTTGTAAACCGTTCTGATGAACAGAAAGAACTCCAATAGGGCCAGACTTGTTTGCTGGCCGCTCTCTGTCTGCTGTCTGCTCAATATGATGCATGCAGCAGCCAAACGGGAGAGCCTGCAACTGCCATGCGACATGTTGGATTATCTACCCTGATATCCTAGCATGTGGAGTGTTCTCCGTAGACAGGAACACATAGCCTGTTGACTGTGACATGTAACCAGTCAAAAAGGGATGTGAGAGAACCCCCAAGGAAAAGAATCACACAACTCACCTCTATATCATAGTGCAGGAAACGTAGAGCCTCTGTTTGTGCTGTCTCCACTCTTTTAATCAACACCTTATCTTTTTATCTTTTTTTCTCTATTAAAAACAGTCCACAGACTATCGCCATTGTTGTTCCTCGTCGTCTATGTTTATTTATTTATTTGATCTTTAGAGGTTTCGCAAGTTTTCCCATCTGACATCTGAATGATCCTGAGTGAAATCTGTTCTTGTGTGGTGTGTTTTGCTTGCCGTCTGACCGGACACTACACACTGTATGAGCAAACCTGTTTTATCTATGATTTTTCACGGTTATGTGTGGTGTTTCTCAGGCTTTGAGTATCAGGCAACTATTTTAAAATCTTGCTGTGTGAACCAGGCTTTATTTTCAACCAGGGTACAGTCACTGGATACACAAACAGACTATGCTTGTCTGTGATGCAAGGTTTCTTCAAAGATGCAGTCTCTTACTCCGCCAGCGAGATCAAGACGTTCACAAGTTTCCTCCCATGCAGCCTGGAGATCCGCAGGCAAACAGGAAGAACACCCTGCTGTGTCTCCTATCGCCGTGTCATAGGCCTCCGTGATGTGACCCAACAGTAATAAAATGTCACTTCAACATAATTTGAATGAACAAAACTAAGCATTATAAATTTCCAACCAGTTTATTACCACTACCCGTAATCCCCAGATCTAACACAACAGAGATTCTTTAGCAATTTCATCTGCTGCTCACATTAAAAGGTGATAAAAAAGGATCATATTTCATTAAATAAAACATGTGGACTGAAAACTATGGATAGAAATGCAACAGCATTCACTTTCTATCGATATTTAAACTTAAGCAAATAATGATGGCTCAAAGTTGATCCAGCTCCTTATTTATAGTTAATATAATTTTTTTAAATAGAAGTAATTTTGGTATTTCATGCTTGCTAATTAAATCATAATGCCTGAACTTACATTTTGAATACAGGGTCAAAGTGTTACAGGTTCTGACTCAGAAATCTATTTTTACAATATTAAAGTTAAATAGTAACAGTAGAAGTATTTTTCTATAATTCTGTTACACTATTTTCCACGGATTCTTAATGTTTATGCATCTAGTTTCTTTGAGTCTGAACCTAAATTTCCCCATTGTGGGACAGTAAAGGATTTCTTAAACAAGGTCAGGTTAGCATAGCACATAACCATAATGGAGTTTAATAAAGACTTGATCAGAAAGTTGACTTTATACAGTTGTGTCAATTATTTGATTTGTAAAATGATCTGAGACTACTTATGAAATATTGTAAGAGCAGGTTTATACTTCTTGGAATTGGTTAACGGATCATTTAAATTTGTAAAGACATACAGGTGTGTTTTTTTTATTGTATTCAGCTCATTGATGTCTTGGCTTTCTACAACTGGTTGTTTTGTCCATCAAGAAGGACTTACATTTGTGACAAGAGTCAGCATTTTACTATTGTACAGTTTTAAACCAAATAGGTGTAGAGCTGCCTGTTTGGTTTAAAACTGTACAATAGTAAAAGTTGAGCACAAAGTAATGAACATATTACAGTCCAACATTGTTTATACTGTTACAGCCAAATGAGTTGTCTTGTGTCTGTGGACTAAAGGAGTACTCTGCTTTGTGATGCATGATCAGCTTGTTGTTGACGAAGTAAAAACTGTCCGAGCGCGTCTCAAATGGGCTGGCAATCATTTCTTCCACTGGGAGAGAAAAAAGGAGAAGGTTCAGTGAGCTAGGCATCACCAGGAAGAGAATGGGACTAAGACTTTACACTGCATCTTAGCAATCAGTACATCTGGAGACAGCAAACTCATTTCATGGTGGTTGCATTTGGTGGCCTAGTATTTTCAAATCAACTCACCGATATTTGGTTCCAGGTCAGGTAAGCAGTAGATGTGCTCACAGGTGTTCCTGCTGTATGGAATGCAGAAGCCAATCTCAAAGTCAAAGGTTTTAAGAACCAGGTTTCTGAAAAAATGTCTTTCGATCAGACGGAAGTGGTTTAGTGCTTTGCTGCCCACTGTGAACTCCAACCTGAAGGACAGACACCACAAAATGAAACACTCTCAGTAAGAAAGCAGAGCCTCTTAATGGAATAACAGTGCTCAGCTAACAATGGCTGTCTGTCACAAAGATAACCTGTTCTACGTTGTGACAAAGGTGATTATTGACATATAGTTTGTCTGTCTTAATTAGTAACTAATCTCAGATGTAAAACAAAAAGTAGAAGCAGGTAGAAGGCTCCAGCAAAGAGTATCAACAGCACAGGGACCATAAGAACCAGCGTTCAACAAGTCCCCTCTCATCTACTTTCTCATGCTGGTACTTTCTAAATCCTCTCCTAATGTATCAGTCCTCTAAAGCGGGGAGCTGACCAGAGGAAGCGATTACCAAAAGTAATTGTTATTGATTTGGTCTGTTTAGATTTATAACAGATTACTGGGATTTGATTATTATGGTCTTAAGGGACAACTATAATTCATCACTTCTTAAAAATCAAGACAGTCGGATGAATAAGCAGGTGGCCGGAAAGGCAGACGGCCGTATTGATGGATGGATGGATGGAAGGACAGATGGCTGAATGGACAGTGCCAGAAAAGTAGGAGAGACAGAAACATTGCTACAGTATGGCTACCCATTTGCTCCTTCCTTTGTTTCCATAGCCATAAATAAATCTATTTGTATCTATGTGCTGAAAGCATTTTACATTCATTGATTTTTATTTGCAGTTTTCCTGAAATGTGGGAATAAACAGTCATACAAAATGCTCATATCACACATTAAAGTTTATAGTACATTGTTTCCTTAAGACTACTCCCTATTTCTGTTTCATTTATTTTATTTTTGAACCCTCATTCTGTGCTGATGTTGCCATACATTTTAGATCATTATCTTGCTAAAGGACCCAATTAAGAACCAATTTTGGTTCACTGGTTGAAGTCACCAGATTTATATTTCAAATATTCCATTACTTCAGATAGTTAATGATGTCATGCATTCTGACAAGGTACCCAGGATCTTTGGAAGAGAAATAGGCCCACAGTATCACAGATCGTCATCAAATGTAACAGTTAGCACGAAGTGCTTTCCCCCATGTTAAGGTTAGCTTAGACCAGGGATATCCAAATTTTCATTATATGGCCCAACATCGTGTCATCAAAAGTATTCAAGGGCCAAAAAATAATAAAAAAAAACTAATATTATACCAAAATTATATTGTGAATTGTTTTTACCTGCCCAACAAAAATATTTGCATGCAATATTTTAATTAAACAAATTAGTCAGATTTCTTTAAGAAATGGATATGTGGATCATTGTAGGTAAAAACTTAATTAGGTTTTGCTTCATTGCTTTATTGAAAAGTGATTATCCATTCGTAAAATCTTTAGTACTTGATTAAAATAGTTTTATTCTCAGCAATAAGAACAAGAATTGGGTCAGCCATTCTTTGAAAATGCTTGCTGTAATTTAAACAGTTTTAATAAATTAATTAAATGCAAATTTTAGAGCATCAAAGTCTGTATTTCAGTAAAAGTCATTGGATTGCAATAAAATGAAGGAGAATATAACAAGTATGGTAATTATTTTGTTTTGTACCATTTTCATTTGTGAGACTTGTCTGTAATAAATTTGCTCTAACTAAAACTAAACTGTCTCCCTCTGCATCAACCACCTGTGCTGGTGGGCCAAATCATTATTGAATTTCCATCGAGGCAGCACAAAATCAGTCCAGGGGCCGCAAACGGCCCCCAGACCATACTTTGGACATTCCTAGCTTAGACCAAACAGCTCCAGTTAAAGCACCAATAGAGTTGAACAAACTTTACATGCTTATGCTTGTTATGAAAAGATAAAAAGGCCTTTTTTTCTGGCATCCCATTTGTAACAAGGCAGCCTTTTCTGGATTTGCAATGGAGATTAAGGCCAAGGCAGAATATAGTAATAGCAACTGTTTATCTTTCCTGGTTGGCCATGGACAATAAACAACATTTTAAGCCTTCTAACATGCAACAAAAATCCACCTGGCCTAACCCTTAAGAATGGCAGCATTAGATAGTCCCAGTAGTCCAGAAAGCAAACCATTCCAGCGGTCTGAGTGCCGTCAGTCCGAGCTCGGCATGGGTTCCATGGATCTAGTCTTAAGATTCCTGGTTCCAGCCTTCCGAAGCAGCTGTTGGTTCCAGCCTGCAGGGCTCCAGCCAACAAAGCCTCTCCCAGTGTCCACCTCATTGCCCAGTGGGCTGCCTTCCAGCTGGGTCTCTCCGGAGTTCCTGAGCCGTCGGTCACCAGCCATCACTCTGCGTCACTGGCTTCCTGACCACGTCCTGCAGTGTTGGCCTCCTGACCACGTCCTGCGCCATCGGTTCCCAACGTTTCTAGAGCATCGGCAACTTGAAGAACTGTGTGTCTCGTCAGGATAACATCACGGCCACCCTTCTGAACTCTCTGCTTCGTCGGGACGACCTCACGGCCGTCCTCCTCAACCCTTTGTGCCTCATCGGGACAACCTCCCGATTGCCCACCCGAACTCTGGTTCTTCTATTTTTGGGAGTTTTCTTTGTTTTGTTTCTTGTCATTATTTTGTGTTTTGTTTATCATGGATTTGGTTAGTTTACTCTTGTTAGATCCTTACTTTCCTGCCTGTCGTCAGTTCAGTTAGTGTGTTTATTTTGTCATTGTTCATTCATTGTTAGATTTTATTTTTCTTCTGTCTCTGTCATTTCATTGCACTTCCTCTTGTTCAGTTCATTACCATCACATCTTTTACCTGTGCTAATCACTTTCACTTCCCTTCCCTTAATCTACAACCACACCTCACATGACATTCTTTCTAAATGTAGGACTAGTTACTCATTCAATAAATGCACTAAAATTCAAGGTTAGGGTTTTGAAGTCTGTCAGATATGCAAATAAACTTGCTCCCATCCTACATGCCCACAGTTGAAGGAGAGGCAGGGAAAGGGAATTGTACCAGGAGACCTGCAGGTAATGAAAACCACCATATTTTCTAGAAACTAAAAAAAACAAGCCATAAGGGCTTCAGGACCAAGGAGTCCAAAACCTATGCAAGGAACAAACGTGGGCTGTAGAAAGTTTTTTACAGACAATAAGGGAGTGAAAGAAAACAAAACTGAGGAATCAAAACCGTGCATACAGTGCAACACTAGAAGTGCTCAAAATGTGTTCTGATAATTGGATCAGATGTGCAAGGAGGCAGAATCAACAACAAACAGAAATGATGCTGAAAACCTGCTCCACAACAAATGACAGAAGGTAAAGAACACTAACCCCATAACTGGAGATTCACTAATAACAAATGACAAAACCTGTTCCAAAACAACTGAAATAACAGAACAAACAATCAAACTAACATTACTGGACATTTCCTTATTTCAGTTTCAATCCCTAAGAAGTAAAATATCTCAAACTTACGTAGCTCCAATCTCTCGGAGAGCCAGGAAAGCAGGAGAGAAGTGGTACTGGATGAATCTGCTGGTATCATATTCAATGATGTCCTGAATTTCTGAAACCATAGGAATTACAAACAAGTTTAACGAAGAAGCTGGATAGAAATTGGAGAAACGCAAAACTGAGAAAGGTAAAACTGACTCCCACATGTCTTCACCCTGAGTTTTCTGTTGGTGTCTTCACGAAAATCCAAATACATTTATGAATGTTTCAGAATTCCCTTTGCCAAATAAATATGCAGCTTTGTAGCAAATAAACATAACAAAGCATGTTTATGGCTTTGCTATGTAATCTCATGGAGTTTATGGTGAAGTTTTATAAAGAAAATGTAAAATTAGTAAATGAGACTGATTTGGCCTTTGTTGAATCGCCAACCTCACAAGGTGAACACCACCAGTAAGGTAAGCAGTCAGTTAAAAGAAGAAGGCTTTGAGGGGTTGGTTGTCCATGGGGACCCCTGAAGTCAGGTGGCCAGAAGGACTGCTGCATTCGTGGTTGTGGAAGAAAGCACACGGGCATTAAAGGAATTTGAATAGGCTGTGGAGAGACATATTTGGGTTCCCCTAAGAAAGTTCTGGAAAACTGGAACTCAGAAAGATGAAACAGGGACCACGGCAAGCTTTGTATGCTGAGGATACTGTCATGAGTTGGAAGGTTCTCTTCAATCCAGTTACCATTTTCTCCATGACAGTGGCAAATCCCGAAAACTTAAAGCGAGAAATGTGGTTCCGTCACAGGCTGCCGAGGTGTTTAAAATGGCCCCTGGTGGCAGGGTGACCGGATTGCATGGATGATATTTGACCTGAGAGTGGACAGTGTGGGGAAATTATGGTTGAACAGCCTGTTCAACGTTGCAAGAAGGATCAGGACAACACCATTGGCACACTTAACCCATAATAAGTGTGTTCCACTTATGGGTTTTGTGGATCTGGAGAAGGCCACTACCATGTCCACCAGTTGTTATGGACGGGGTGCTGCGGGAGGAAGGGTAACATGTCCATGGGTGGCAGAGCTTTCAGATCCTTGAATGTTCAAAGCAATAGGTGTGTCCACATCCTTCAATCTGTTTCCAGGCGAGCAGGACCTTGGCAGAATCCTTCACACACTGTGTGGAAAGGAAAGCTTCTGGTTTGGCAACTTCAGGGGTTCTTGCACGTGTTGTGCTTCTGTTGGCTTCATCATACCACAACTTCCAGTGTGCTCTGGAGCAGTTCAAGGCTGAGTATGAAGTGGCCAGGATTGGTCAGCTCCTCTCAGCCTAGCTCATGATTCTCTTCTGGAAGAATGTGAGTACCCCCTCTGAGTTGGTGGTCAGTCAGTTGAACGACCAAATAGATATTATAAGTATTCCTAAATTAGTGCCAAATGTCTGCTAGCATAGCGCTATTAGCTTCCCGGATTAGTGCTACCACGGAGTCAACGCAACTATGGTTTGTTTTAAACATCATGTTTGTTTTCGTATTGGTTCACCATCATTCGATAATGCTATGAGCGTTATTAGCACATTAATATGGAACATTAATGTTGATTTAAGGGTGTTTTGTTTAACTTTAGGATTAATCCAACAAGCGACTGATCGCTACATCGCCCCTAGTTCCTGGATGAATAATTGCATAAATTAAATCAAGTGTCCGAAAGGCATTGATTTTAACTGAGCAAAACATTCTTTAATGTTATTTTCTTGAATAATGTTTTGTTTAACTCAGGATTTGCATTGTGAATAGGTAGAAACACATAACAATGTTGTTCTAAATTAGTCAAGCTAATTTAATCTCATTTCACATTTTTTAAGATGAACTTTAGTTCTCTAATTTAGAACCAGGATTCACTGAATCATTCTGATGAGTTTTCAACCATTTTATTTGTCCTGTGGTTTCTTTTGTGTACATAGTTCCTTAACTTCTTTTTATCTTCATTTTGCTTAGTAGTTTTAGTTAAGCTTCACTAGCCTAGTATAGAGGATTTGTTGATTGAAATATATGTTTAATTCAGATAAACAGCATTCTATAGTGGTGTTCTCTGGATGTTCATTTTTTTCTGTTAATAAATTCTTGAACTTGAAGAGTTGTCACTCCTTTATTTCATGTGTTTGGTTCCAGCCTGCAGGTATACCCCATAATTAGATGGAGGATGTTTTGCCGAGGAAATGGATGTCTGGGTTCCATCCTAGACCTGTTGTCATGGTGACACAATCTCAGATAAGCAGATGATGATGATGAATGGATGGATTGCTTATTCACTGATGAGTCATATTTAGTTATTTGATTATGCTTAAAAGAAACTGGTTTCACTGATTTGTATATAGTGGTATCAAACTAAATGGGGCTGAATCTGTGAGCTTCAGCTAACAGGTTTTAAACATAACAACCAGCATGTAGCAATATGATAGGAACAAAATGGAAGCCATACCTGTTGGACGATGCTTTTTGATGTCAAGGATAACTGCTCCACTGTCCAGATCTCTGATCTTGAAGCGAGAGAAGTTTACGTTGTAGATGTTGTCTTCAAGTAAACACAAGTAATCTGAAAAAAAAAATCAATATGGAACTATAGTCTTGGATATGACAACCAGAATTACAAAAAGTAGAAGCACTATTATGTTCTTCAACTGTAAAATATTAATTTACTTTTACAGTCAGAAGTTTCCATCCATTTATCTTAGCTGTTTAATGTCATGTTAATTTTCCTTGTGATTTATGTCAAAGTTGATATACAACAACAGAAACTGCAATGTTTCTTAAACCAATAAATTCATTAGACATTTAGTCTTATGTAACCAGACTAAAAATCCCCAGTCCTGGACAATTGCTGAAGCTCAGTTTCACTCCTAAGAACATTGGATCAACTACCAAGCATGGTAGTGGCAGCATCTTGCTGGAAGCTGCTTCACTGATAGTGCTGCTGGTGCATTAGAGAAACTGGGTGGAATACCACAAACATTTTTCAACATCACCTCAAACAATTCACTAGATTATGGTTCCTCAATAGGGACAATACCTCCCTACTGGGGGGCGTTATAAACATTTTGGGGGGCGCTGGATGTGTGAGGGCTGGTATGGGGGCACTCAGGCACAAATGGGGGCACCACAAATTGATGTCAACTGACACGGAGGAACAGCAGTGCACAAAGTTGCGCGGCTGTCCATTCAGTGTCCAGCTGCATGAGACCACCATGGCTGACAGCAATGTTCTCCTGATGCCCTATGTCTGTTATGTGTGCAGGAGGGACCTAGTAGAGGATTTCCTTTTTGGGGAATACCTGACCACAGTCACGCGAGGGGAAACCATCTTCGCCACCCTGACGAAGTTCCTGTGGGAGAGGAACATCCCGGTAACAAACATCATCGCCTGCGCCACGGATGGAGCGCCAGCAATGGTCAGCAGATACCGGGGGCTCGCCACCCTGCTGAAGCAGAAAGCCCCCCGTGTGTTAACAGTGCCCTGCGTACTGGACAGTCACAACTTGGTGACCAAAAAAGTGTCCTCGTCACTCCATCAGTCCCTGGACATTATGGTCAAGGCGATTAACAAAATAAAAGCACATGCGCTGTGTGGAGAAAATGATGAGGCCTTTAAGCGCCTGCTGCTCTACACAGAGGTGCACTGGCTGTCAAAGGGCAACTGCTTGGCCAGGCTGTGTGAGCTTTTCCTTTCAGTCATTGAATTTCTTGACCAGGCAGACGCACCACCGTCTACAGCTTCCTTGCAAAACTGGAGCTCTACCAAAAAAACCTGGGGAGGCAACAATTAATTCACTTTCCACACTTAGCCAAGGTGGGCTTCTGAATTAAGGTCTGTAGATATTCCGCAAGAAGAAAGAAATGTGTGATTGGTCAGAATCGGACATGCTGCCTCGGATGCCTCTTTATTTCCATCTCCTCTACAATCGTGCATAATATCAGTAAATATATTACCACTGCCACTGCCACTTCAACGTGTTATTTTCCTTCGCCTCCTCCTGAATCAATACAAAATTACCATCTGCACTAAGGAGATTCCCTTAGCATGCGTGACATGATGTACTGTGGTAAGTGTGAAGTGTGTATGAAGAAATAACGTGACCAGAACAAACTCTGTTCTTGTTCTTGTCACCTCAAGAAAACGAGAAAAAAGTCTGTCTTCTTTCAGAGTATGAACAGGCGTTTAGACTCATTTGATTTCTGCTCACATGATAAAATACAATAGGCTATGCCTACGCCACAATATAATAATTTGTACTGTACTTGGCCAGGTGTTGGATGAGCTGACAGATCGCCACCTGCTGCTCTACACCGACCACTTGAAGTCAGTCAAGGACAACATAAGAATTCGCTTCAAGGACCTGGAACGGTCAGATCTGCCTGACTTGGTGATGGAGCCAAGGCAAGCTGCAAGCAAGCCCAAAATTCAAGAGATCCTCATTGATCTCCAGAAAGACGAGGTTATGAAGTTATGTTTCAGACCTCCGGTTGGCGTGCAATGTGTGTAGCACAAGGTCAGCGTTTTCCCCTGCTGTGGGAGAGGGTCCATCTCCTGCTTCTCACTTTCCTCACGTCTTATATCGTGGAGCAAAGATTCAGCCAAGCTCTCCACATGCAGACAAAATATCGTAACCAGCTTAACCTGGTTAGCTCTGCCGCACTCAGGCTAAAACTGACTTCTCAGTGTCCAGATGTGAAAAAGCTGGCAGTGGCCCACCAAGCACAGGGCTCTCACTAAATAAAGTGCATAAAGTTTTTCTGCTTCTTTAAAATAGTCTTTCTTTCCCTCAGCGTCTCAGTCCTCAGTTGCTTTTCAAAAGCCCAGAGAACATTAATTGACACGTGAGCGATTTTTGTTTTTGTCGTTAACGGTTGATCACGTGAAGTGTACATGTTGTTCGGCATCTCTGAATATATCAGTAAAACTAATTTTCAACAAATTCTGCAGTTCCCCAAGTTCCATGTTGCTTAATACACCTTAGGTTAAATGTGATATTGTCAATGTATGAATATGAACCAGTTCTATTCAGACTTCCCATATTATACTGCAATTTCACACACCTGTCAGAGGTCCAACAAAACTTTATCAGATACCAGAAATAACATGGTTTTCAATGAACTATTAATACGCAATTCAATCATCCTCAAAGGCTTTGACCTTTCTCTCAGTAGAGATACCAATTTGACTTAAATTCAACTAAAATAACATTTCCATGTTGTTTACCAGTTTCTCCAGTTAAGTAATGTACAAACATGAGCTATTATATGTCTCAAAAATAAGCCACTGTTTAAATCAATGCTTTAATTTCCTGTAAAATGGTCAGATTTGCTCAGCAGCACATCAAGTTGTTGGGGGCATAAATACAGCTCCAATCTAATAAAGATGGGGATTTTAAAGCAAAACAATGACTTCTCTCACCATAAAACCCGATGTCAGTTGAAATCCTCCAGTCTAACACATTGTTTACTACAAGAACACTGAAAGCGTCACCCTGTAGGTTTTCCATCCATCCATTTTCTAACGCCTATCCCTCGTGAGGTTGTGAGGGATTCTGGTGCCTATCTGCAGCAGTCAATGGTTGAGAGGCGGGGTACACCCTGGACAGGTCACCAGGCTATCGCAGGGCAACCCTGTAGTTTTTTTTTTTGTTTGTTTTTTTTTTGTAAGGGGGGGTTTAGGATGATGGAATGGTCAGGGGGGAATTTGTTTAAAAAAAGTAGAGAACCACTGCACTGGATAGTTGAACATTGAACAAGAAGGGGAATTAATAAGACTTTTATACTCTTTCCATTTTACTGTTTGACTAGATTTGTATTATCATTAAACCATTTGTTCATTTGTAAGGTCTACTTTTTTACTGTCTACTGTTGTTTGTCTGGGTACACTATTAGGAATGCATGTTATATAATTACATCCATGAATTAATTAATACATGCTAACATTGGTCAACAAGATTTTATAATATCCTTTAAACTTTATCCCTGTCACTCTGTTATTCATCACAGTCGCAACAAATTTTCTCAATGTAAACTGCGTTCTCACATGTTAGTATTTATACACTAAGGTTTCCAGCCTTTAGCTAGCTCTTCACCTCTCCCTCTTCCAGACAATGATTGCAGTGTTCTGACACTCACCCTTTGTGTAACTGTTCAGCTGCAGGACTTGCTGGGGAGTTACCGGTTCACCCGGGTTCCATTTGCTCACCAACACGTCTTTCTCTGCTGGCACTGAAGTTGTCTCTTTGGAAATGAAGCCATTCCACTCCTCCATGCTTCCATCGACCACCATCTCTTCATCGTCCCAGCCTCTATCTTTCTGCCCCTTTCTGCTTTCCTCATTCTGTTTCCTGCACTCCTCATCTTCACACCCAAATTCTTTGTGATCCTCCATCTGGGATGCCAGTTTCTTTCTTTTCTTAAAGGTAGTTATCAATGACACAGTGTGTTAAACAAAGCTGCAAAGTGTGTAATCCACAGGCAAGCTTGTGGTGTCTAAACTGATTATGTCAGTCTGGATTTAGGAATCTGAGTCAATCCCCAATTAAATATGCACTCTCTGATGGACAGGTACTCCTTTTCAAAGTCTATCACATTGTAGCCATAGACTTAATTGTATTTTTTCTTTGAATTTTATGTGACGGACCACAAATCTGAAAAGTGTGGTATGTATTGGTACTTAGCCCTATTGGAGTCAGTACTTTGAAGAACCAGCTATGTCTGTAGTGACAGCTGCAGATGTTTTGGAAAATGCCTCTACCAGTTTGGTGCATCTAGAGACTGACATCATCGTCCACTGTTCATGAAACTGCTTAAGCTCTGTCAGATTGAATGGAAAGTGCCTGTTAACAAAGTCTTACTGCAGATTCTCAGTCGGGTAACAATCTGATACATGGTCATGCTAACGCCTGATTCTGCTTTAATCTAAAACTGGCCTATTGTAGCTCTGGCAGGATGAGCAGGGTTTTTGTCTTGCTGTCCAGCTTCTAACAGCTTCTCTTCCAGGATTGTACTGGATTTAGCTCCATCTACCTTCTCATCCACTTAAGACATTTTTACATCAACCTTTTTTTTTCTGTTACTTGTGAAGAAAAAAAAAACACTGAACAATACTGCCACCATTTTGTTTGATTTTTAGGATGGTGTGTCAAGGCTGATGTATAGTGTTCATTTTCTGCAAATACACAACGTTTTGCAGTTGGCTTTTCTTTCCACACTGGCTTTCTTCTTGCCACTCCTGCTTAACGTTGAAACTGGTGGAGTGCATTACTAGTTGTTCAGTGGACAGTTTCCCCCACCTGAGCTGTGGGTCTCTGCAGCTCCTCCAGAGTTATCCTGGGCCTCACAGCTGTTTCTCTAATTAATGGTCTCCTTTCCCAGCCAGTCAGCATAGGTGGACCTCTATGTTATGGTAGGTCTACAGGTAGTCACCCCTCTTCTTTTTTTTTCCGTAGGAATGTTTGCATATGGGGGTACTAGGGTGGGAATGAGTGAATGTGACTGTGCATGTAGTTTTTGTTTGTCTTTTTCTCAGGTTGGGTTTGAACTGCCCCCTCTCCCAGGACATCTCAGGTCTCCACTAAGTTCCTGGGGGCCGTCTCTCCTCTTCCCTCAGGTGGGGGAGGCAGCTTTCCCTGTGTTGGCCCCTCTTGGGCTCCTTTGCTCTCTGGGTCCCTTCTGGCATCTGGGGTCTTGGTTCCCCTGGCGTCTGCCTCTGTGTTCTGGGGGGTGGGTCTTTGGCTCCTTACAACCACTATTGAGCATTTTTCTCATGCTTACATACACAAGCACACTCTCACTCTTACAGATTCACTTCAATACAGAAAACTCCTATCCTTCTCTTTGGCTGTCACTTTATACATTTTGTGTTAAATAATACTGTATATTCTTCAGTAATGGTTTCAAGGCATTGTTTGTTTGTACCTGTAATACTTTATGGGTTAGTTTTGCTGTTCTTCTTATATCTCTCTTTGTAGGTGAAGAAGCAGACTCAGAGGATGTTATATCGCTCTCTCCATTTTCTGTCCTCGTTCTCTTTCACCTTTTCTCCCGTTTGGCATTTTGTCTCATCTGTTTGTCTCATTTTGTTTTCCTCTTCTACCTTCCTGTTTCAGTGCCCATTTAATGGTAAATAAATGGTAAAAGGCTTGTACTTGTATAGCACTTTAACTTGACGACCTCCAAAGCGCTTTACACTACAGTTTTATCATTCACCCATTCACACACACATTCACACCCTGACGGTGGTGAGCTATGTTAGTAGCTACAGCTGCCCTGGAGCAGACTGACAGAGGCTGCCATGCACCGGCGCCACCGGGCCCTCTGACCACCGCCAGCAGGCAATGCGAGTGAAGTGTCTTGCCCAAGGACACAATGACAGAGACAGTCAGAGCGGGGGATCGAACCGGCAACCCGCCAATTGCAGTGTGTGCGTGTGTGTGCGCGTGTGTGTGTGTGTATGAGCAGGAGCAGGTGTCTTGCCTTTTTAAGAGCCTTACCACATGGGTGAGTTAGTGTGTTATCAGCAGGTCATCCAGTCTGTGAACATGATCATCTGCTCAGAATTGATGACTATTGCACATCTGCCCACTGCTTTAATTGTGTAGGAAGATATGCAGTTTAAGGTAGATAGTTTTTATTCTAATCTTTATTTATGCAGGTATTTCATTGAGATCCAATATCTCATTTTCAAGAGACACCTTTATGATAAAACATAGCATCAAAAGCAATACAATTTTACAAAACCAGTACCAATACAAGTAACTGAAATATTTGACTGAATTAAATAAGCTAATAAATATGATTTTCAAACAAAAGCAAGTTGCATAAGGAGATTTCTCTTTTTGTCTTAAAAGACATTGAAATTGACCCTTGGGAATCAAAGTGCATTTATCACTATACTACTGAGTTTGATTACCTGCTTGGGCCTGAATATTTTTGGACATATCTATGAATCCTGAGGAATGGACATGTCCAATATAAAGAAAATCGTTTTTCTTTTATGTGAGAATCAGATGACCTTCTTTCCATTGAGAATTCATTAAGGACTCGTGGGCAGAGGGGGACACGACACTACATAGAGCCCATGTAGCGTTTTATATAGCAGAAGACGTGAATCAAAATTACAATGATTGATCATGAAGGGGTGGGGGGGCGGGGGGCCGGGGGGCAGAATCCATGAGGGAGAGAAGACCACACTTTGTGGAGATGAAACATTACTTCCTTTCTGCTTCGGGTCAGTCTGTCTTGTACTTCAGATAATTTGATGATGTCACAAATGTTCATTAATTCTAATCATTATGTAGTCTGCTGACATATAGAGCTCAGAGCCTGCATGGTACAGCTTAGTACTGGACTCTCATATTGATCACAATGCAGGACATGAGAGCGCCTGAACGTTACATCAGTTTAAATATAGATCAGCCAGAACACGCCCCTGCAGGAGCGGTCCATCCTCTCATGTTGTCTGTAGGAGACTGTCACTGTCAGACTGTGAACTAACACAGATTCCAAGATTTATCCACATGGACATGCTGCCCTGAGATAACTGTCCATTTGTTTATGTATGCCACATCTGTGACATCCACTGTGTCAGTGGGTTATCTGTTATTTTCCAATAACTGCTTTCAGCAGCTTCAGCATCTGTAATCTCATAACCTCTAAAATAGCAAACATATCCACCACTTCTAATTTATTATTTTAATGGGTATTTGACCACTTGGAACCAATCAAAGAGCAATTAACCTTCCATACATAATCCTTGGATATGGAACAAAATAAAGTTAGAGTGACTTTATGGACAACATGGAGCACCTTGTCCGAATGCAGTGGAGTCAGACACACCCTACAAAGCAGGGGTGCACCTAACTTCCTGATGGTTAAAGCTTTTATCAATACATAGCAGCTTAAGAGTGGAGAATTTATTAGCATTGGCTGTATGTGTCTTTTTGTGTAGTAATCTTATGAAAGAGATTTTCCAGTGCAGCAACAGATGGAATAGAACAGTTATTTGAATAGGCGCTTAACAATATAACTTTTGGCATCCTGTGTGGGCACGGAAATACAGAAAGCTTAAACAAACAGTTTAAAAGAGCTTTATTTCTATTTCTCTGCTGGGGAAAAATTTGTTCAGAAACACAAGGCATTCCTAAAGTGCCCAAAGGTTTGAATGCAAACAGACAAAACATAAATTCATCTGAAAATATAGTGCTTCAATTTTACATCTAAAGCTGTCTCTCATTTCTACTCATTATTCCTTCTGACATCACTAATCGACAAACTATCCTGTTTTTGATTTGCTGTTGAAGTAGCAAAAGAGTGATCGCTCAGATTTTAATTGTACGAATAAAAATTAATATAACCTGAGCAGAAGTAACAGCATGCCAAAGCATTAAATAATAATTAAAATAACAGTTCTCTCATTGTTGCAGGTGCTCCTCTTGGTCATTTCGGTGTCAGCGTAGAAGGAAAAATACTTTGCTATTTGATTGTTTTGTCTTTCAACCCTGGTGGCATCAAATTCAAATCCTCCTCCTCCTCCTCCTCCTGTTCCTCCAACTCCTCTTCCTCCTCCTCCTCCTCCTCCTCCTCCTCCTCCTCCTCCGTGCAGCCCCTCATCTGGCTCCAAAACGGAGCCAGTCTGCCATCTGTTGTTACACCCATCGGCTGAATGATTTGGTCTCTGAATGAGATAAAAAAAATAGAATAAAAATACAGTGTGTCAGTAATTTTTTCACAGCGTTTTACTTTTCTTGAGTTACAGCCTTATTCTATAATAGATTAAACTACTCTAAACCTGTGACTCTCAAATATTTCCTTTCTCACAATTTTTTTTCTTGTAAGAGGAACTAATGTAGTCTTTTATCAACCCAGAATTGTTTCAGTCAAATGGGTAACAAAATATAGAGTTTTAGAAAAAAAAAGTTGTAATTGTTCTAAAATTAATCTTAAACATTTAAGTGTTTACTTTCATTTCCTATTTTTAGCTATAAATGGCTCATCATTTATGAACATACAGTTATGCTTCTTTTTTGCTAAAAGACTATCAGGACAAAATGATGAATAGTAGTTATTTTCTTATTGACTCAAAAAAGACTAAATACAATGTAAAAATAATAAGAATAATTCCGATAAATACTGCATAAATTATTGAAAAAGCTGTGTTTCAACAAGTAAAAACCTTCTTAAAAATGATCAGCCGTTTTGACGTTTTCCAGTCAGGTTTCCTCAGCACAGTGCAGAGACCTCTCTTGTCAAGCTGTTTAATGACATCAATATAAATGCGGACTGTGGAAGAACCACAGTGCTGGTATTATTGAAATTAAGTGCAGCATTCAATACTGTCAATCACTTCATTCTGTTAGAGCTGTAATGTTCTGTTTTGGTTTTGGGTTATTATTTGGTTAGTGTTAATTTCCTGCCTCTTGGGTTATTTGTGTTCTAGGTTCTTGAGTCCTGTTTAGCCGGTTCAATATTTTGTTATATGTTTTCTGTATTAGTTCTGCGCTTTGTTTTCATTATTGTCCTTGGACTCTGTTTTTCTTTTCCCAGCTCCTGTCAGTTCTGTATTGCTTCCACTTTTGGTTAATTAGTTTCAATTCCGCTCACCTGTTTAGCCGTCAATTTAAGCCTCACTCCCTCCTCAGTTAGTTGTCGGGTCGTCACATTCACATACCCATGCTCTGTTCCTCCTCGTCTGCACTCTCCCTCGGTAAGAGCCCTGTCTCCTTGAGTCTGTTTTGGATTAACCTGTTTCTGTTTATCCTGCCCAGTTTGTTCGCCTGTTCCCGTCAGTTGTTTTTGGATGTCTGCCTTTTTTCGGATCCTTTTTCTGTTCATCACTCCCTCAATAAATCCCGTTAAAGAATTTCTGTTTCGGATGAATATCGGGTTTCAGCCCCACACCATTCATTACAAGAGCACCTGGAAAACTGGGTCAGCCTTTCTAGTATAGCACTCAATTGGTTTAAATTCTGCTTAAAGTTCCCCAAGAGTCCACCTTGGGTCCCCTCCTATTCAGTATCTACATGCTCCCTCTTGCTCAGATCCTAAAAAACAACATCAGCTACCATAACTATGCAGACGACACACAGCTCAGTGACACACAGCTGGTGACATGGTGATGTACACCATGTCACCAGGTGACTATGAACCAGTTCAAGCACTGAGGAAATGCTTAGAAGAAATCAATACATGGATGTGCCAAAATCATCTTCAATTGAATAAAAACAAAACTGAAGCAATAGTTTTTGGACCAATAGAGGAGAGATCAAGAGTTAGCACACAGCCTTAGCTGCTTCAGCTAGGAACCACTGATCAGGCTCGAAATCTGGCTGTAGTGATGGACTCAGACCTGAACCTGCAAAAGCATCTAAACACAATTACACGATCTTTAGTCGAATCGATTATTGCAACGGTGTCTTCACAGGTTTACCAAAAAAGTCAATCAGACAGCTACAGTTGATCCAGAACGCTGCATCACCCCAGTTCTGAAGTCCGTACACTGGCTCCCAGTATCTGAGAGAATAGACTTTAAAATGCTCCTGTTATTCTATTAATCACTGAATTTCTTTGCACCTGAATACATCACAGACTTGCTATGAGTGTATCAACCCTCCAGACCAATCAAGTCCTCTGTCTCAAATCTAATCTGCATAACCTGAACTAGACATGGAGCATTTAGTTCTTCGTTCTTTCATCAAAAAGGGTGTGAATACCTTTGTACATCTATTTTTGACTATTGTTAATAAATTGGCAAAACCTTATTTGTTCCCTTTGTTGTTATGGTAACTAAATGTGAGGAATGGGAAGCACTGTGAATGCTTTCTTAGTTCTCTGACTGAGGAGATAAAAGGAGACTTGGATCAGCATCATGATCAGCATCATATCAGTGCTCTCACCGTGATAGTCTATTGATCATGCAGATGAGACGATGGGCTTCCTCTTCCTTCTCTTCCTCCGTCAGGCCTTCCATTGGATCGGGCTGCTCTGCCTCCACCCGGCCTGTCACCAGGTTGATCTTGGATTTGGCCTCCCGGTACTCCTCGGTGTCTGAGTCTGAGTCGCTGGAGTAGTGGGAGGCAAACTGGCTGTCACCGGAGTTCCTCCTGCCATTCAGCAGACCCCGAGCTGCCAGCAGCCCTGCAGCGTTGCCATAACCAGTGTATTTAACAAAGCGGCTGACTGCAAAGAAACACAAGACGAAAACGGCAATGAATCTGTGCACAGGATGGCATTTGGAGCTGTTCAGCTAGACGCCTGAGGGTAAAATGTTACAGGATAGATGGTATTTCTTTGTGTCACCAATATTTGCAATAATATTGCTGTAAAAGGATCATGGGCGATTTTCCTTGGATATGCCTTCAAGTGGTTTTTAACTTCATTTAGTTGTTATGAAGAAGAATATTAGCAAAATTAAGAATCACAAACATGATTGAGCACTTAACAAGACCTTATTTTTTTTTAAATCTAACTATTTGAAAGGAATTATGATTTCTGAGAGTTTAGGTTTTGTCAGACGGTCTCGCTCTCTCTCGTTTCTGCTCATAATTTAGAATACATGTCAAGACTTTAGAGAAAATAGATTTCAATAGATTAAAATTCACTGGAGGAAGGCCTCCCAGGTCTGAATGGTGCTGATGCCCACAACAGCCTTAGCTAAAAATATGACAACTTTCATTGTGTCACCATTCAGTAAACCAGACTGTGTATTTTGTCTTGCGGTTCTGAATGTCCAATTTGTCAGCTCAGTGCATGGAGTTCCACAGATCCTCATGGTTGTCTCTCCAGTGAGGTGCTGGCTGTTTTGATCTAAGCCCAAATATTGGGTATGTTGTAGGTCCCCTCACTGGAATTCAGAACCAAACTGTAAGCAATTTGAAGAACTATCTTGCTGGTGAATAAAACAACACAAACAAATTTTAACCAAGTTCATCTAGGCTTTCTCATTCCAGCATATTGTTTCTACGTGTTAGCTAGTCACTCATTCATTGCCCCTGTGGCTCTCTCCAGTGAAGTGATAAAGCAGGCTAACAGAAATTACCAAAGCCTGATGCAGATTTGTAGACTCTGCGTTAAAGGCCCAGGATTCTGACTCATGCCCCTTTTACACCTGTTCCATTTGGCCGAGCTCTACTCAGCTCCACCCGCTTTGCGACCATTTTGCTTACACTTTTTTCAACACCACCTTGGCTTTTTCAGTCCCTGCTTAAGCGAAGGGCTGAGATGTGACATGAACAGACTGCTGTTCACTGGCCGAGGGTGAGGAGAAATGAGCAGGACTTCTTCAAGGAAGTCCAGGGTATGGCTGGACAATTAATGCCATTTGCAAAATAATAAAAAAAAATTAAAAAACAATTTCAAAAATGCAGATGTTTGCAATTTTCGGTTATGTCCGTTCCTCCGTTTTCTCCTGCTTATCCGGGGTCGGGTCGCGGGGGTAGCAGCTTCAGTAGGGAGGCCCAGACGTCCCTCTCCCCAGCCACTTGGGCCAGCTCCTCAGGAGGAATCCCAAGACGTTCCCAGGCCAGCGGGGAGACATAGTCCCTCCAGCGTGTCCTGGGTCTTCCTCTGGGCCTCCTCCCGGTGGGACGTGCCCGGAACACCTCACCAGGGAGGCGTCCAGGAGGCATCCTGACCAGATGCCCGAGCCACCTCAACTGGCTCCTCTCGATGTGGAGGAGCAGCGGCTCTACTCTGAGTCCTCCCCGGATGACTGAGCTCCTCACCCTATCTCTAAGGGAGAGCCCAGACACACTACGGAGAAAACTCATTTCAGCCACTTGTATCCGGGATCTCGTTCTTTCGGTCACGACCCAAAGCTCAGTGACCATAGATGAGGGTAGGAACGTAGATCGACCGGTAAATCGAGAGCTTCTCCTTTTGGCTCAGCTCTCTCTTCACCACAACGGATCGGTACAGCGCCCGCTTCACAGCAGACGCTGCACCAATCCAGCCTGTTGATCTCCCGCTCCATCTTCCCCTCATTCGAGAACAAGACCCCAAGATACTTAAACTCCTCCACTAGGGGCAGCACATCCTCCCCAAACCGGAGGAGGCACTCTACCCTTTTTCCGGTTCAAGACCATGGTCTCGGATTTGGAGGCACTGATTTTCATCCCGGCCGCTTCGCACTCGGCTGCGAACCGCTCCAGTGAGAGCTGTAGATCACGCCCTGATGAAGCCAATAGGACCATGTCATCCGCGAATAGCAGAGACGAAATCTTAAGGCCACCAAAACGGATCCCCTCAACACCTTGGCTGCGCCTAGAAATTCTGTCCATAAAAGTTATGAACAGAATCGGTGACAAAGGGCAACCTTGGCAGAGTCCAACTCTCACCGGAAACGAGTCCGACTTACTGCCGGCAATGTGGACCAGACTCGGATACCGGTAATACAGAGACCTAACACCCCTTATTAAAAGACCCGGTACTCCATACTCCCGGAGTACCCCCCACAGGATCCCTCGGGGGACACGGTCGAATGCCTTCTCCAGATCCACAAAGCACATGTAGACTGGTTGGGCAAACTCCCATGCCCCCTCCAGGATCCTGCTGAAGGTATAGAGCTGGTCCAGTGTTCCACGGCCAGGACGAAAACCACACTGCTCTTCCTGAATCCGAGATTCAACTATCCGACGGACCCTCCTTTCCAGAACCCCTGAATAGACCTTACCAGGGAGGCTTAAGAGTATGATTCCTCTGTAGTTGGAACACACCCTCCGGTCCCCCTTTTTAAATAGGGGGACCACCACCCCAGTCTGCCAATCCAGGGGAACTGCCCCCGATGTCCACGCAATGCTGCAGAACCGAGTTAACCAACACAGCCCCACAACATCCAGAGCCTTAAGGTACTCAGGGCGAATCTCATCCACCCCCGGAACCTTGCCACCGAGGAGCTTTTTAACAACCTCAGCAACCTCAGCACCAGAGATGGGTTATGTAACAATTAATGGATAAAATACATCCTTTAATGAAATCCACAATAATACAAATTTGGGCAGCCAAATACCCTTTTAAAAATGTAATAGTTAATAGATTGTTGAAAAAACTTTCATCGTTAAAAAAGCCCAAAATTAATATGACACTCTGATGATGAGTGAATATACATTTCTGACAAACACAGCACAATTAACTATATTTCCTTTCCACAATAAGATTGTGTTCATGTAGTATGTATGAAATAAAAGTAAATTGTGCTTACAAGGTCTTCCCATTAGAATTATCCATTGATGTGTTTATTAGAACGTTGCTCTACCTACAGAAGTACAAAACCACTCAAGGTCTCACAAACCCTCAAGCGTTTAGTTTGACCCTCAGTCAATATCTTTACTGATTAGAGACAAAAGCATTTAAAGAAGATTCTCATTAATTAAAGCTCACAAAGATGTGGAGAAGTGTGACTGTACCATTTTCTTTGCAGAGCACAAAAAGCAACTCGGCAGCACAGTCCTTCACATCAGTGTCAACGTGGGTCATCAGGCGGACCAGCTGGCCTCTGAGCGAGCTGTCCTGCTCAGGTCGAACTGCAACATCCCTCAGAGGAGGTAAGATCTGTGAATAATGTTTACAACAGAAGAATGCATTGATCTTTACCCTGATTCAAACGTCATTGTGGATTACTGTCATACTGAGCCCTACAAATGTATTCAAACGTACGTTCCACGTTTTTTCTCGTTCCCACAACAATCTTCAATGGATTTTATGGCAATTATATGTGATAGATAAACACAAAGTGGTGGATAATTGTGAAGTGGAATGAAAATGATACATGGTTCTGACAATTTATTTCAAAAACAGAAATCTGAAAAGTGTGCTGTGGATTAAAATTTAGTCCCCTAAACTCTGACAGCCCTAAACAGATAAGTTCTGTTATTAAGTTAAGCTTGTTCCATCTCAGACTTATTGCTAAATCAAGGCTTTAGCTCTCCTTTAGGGATCTCAGGAAGGTTATTCCTGCTTTTATCAAATCTTGTCTGGACTATTGTAATTCTTTATGAGTCAGACTGGATCAATCATCCCTGCAGCCTCTGAAAATAGTTCAGAATCCTGCAGCTCGCCTTTAGCTGGTATAATGAAAGCATGAATATGTAACTCCAGTTTAGAAATCTCTTGAATGGCTTCCTGTCTATCATCACATTTTTCTACAAGATCTCCTCAACATGCGCACACCTTTGAAAGCACGATGTTTTTTGCTGCTACGTTCCTGAAAAGATACTTACATTTATTTTTCCTCTTTTTTTCTTTTGTTTTGGCTCAAAGCCTTGCAACTAAATTTTATTCAAATGTACATTGTGACAGTGCAGTTGAATGACATTAAAATCTAATTATGTCCAATGTCAACCATCCAGTTTCTCCTTGATGCTCAGAGTTAAAATGTAGAGATGTTGCTCCAAATACTGGGGAAAACCCTACCATAATACCCTAAAGAGTATTATGTTCTCAGGCCTTGAGCTGGACTGTTTCAGTATGAGACCCTAAATAGTTTTTAGGAATCTTACATTTCTGTGTTGTATTTATCCTCATTACAGTTTTCTATTTGTTATTTTATCATTGTTGGTGTAACTTGGAAGCATTTTGGTCAACTCTTGTTATTTTTAAGTGTGATATATGAATACATTTGACACTCTGCTCAGATTATAGCAGAAATTACCTACTCAGTAAACAGAGTCCATCTGTGTGTAACTGATTCTGACTCTAACTGCAACTGTTCTGTTTGTGGGCTCAGAGGTTTGGTAAAAAAATTAAAAAAAACATTAGAGAACAAACAGCAAGCAAAAAACAGTAGCTCTGGAGGAGCAGCGGAGAACAGGAAAACCATTAGTCAATCACTTCACAAATCTGGCCTTTCATCAAATAGGGGCCAAAAGAAAGCCATTGCTTAAAGAAACCAGAAGGCTTTTTTTTTCTTGGGGGGGTTGCCAGTCAAAGTCCAGACTTAGGTCCAACTGAGAATCTGTGCGAGACCTAAAATTACTGTCACAGACCTTCTCCATTCAATCTGACTGAGCTTATGCTGTTTTACAAAGAAGGATGGATAAAAAAGGATGTTCAAGGTTGGTAGAGGTGTGCTCCAAAACACATGCAGATGTCACCGTACCAGTGACAGGTAGTTCTTCAAACTACTGGCCCATATGGACTTAACACAAAAGTACTCCACGCTTTTCAGAATGTTTTGTTTAAAAACATTTGTTTGAATTATTTTCCTACAAAAGGCAGTTTTAAATGACGATTGCACAAATTTTGTGAAAACAACTTTCCAAACCACTTCTGGGGAAATGTAATTAGCTCCTTATCATAATATCTTGTGCCACCCTTGGCAACAATAACTGATATCAGGAGTTTGATATTACTGCCAATGAGTCTTTGACATTACCACTGGGGATTTTTGGACCACTGCCCTTAGCAGAGATGGTAAGCAGAGATAATGTCTGCCAAATAAGAGGGTTGTCCGACATGAATGAATGAGCTGTTTATTTCAATCTGATTTATGTTCAGACCTTGGCAAGGCCACTTTAAAACCTTTTTTAGCCATTCATAAGTGGCCTAGCTGGTGTCCTTTGGATCATTGTCCTACTGTAAAATCCTAGTTCTTGAGCCTAACGTCTAACTGATGGTTGGACATTCTCCTCCAGTGTTTCTGGCAGGGAGCAGAACTCAGGATTCCATCAATTACAACAAGTTGTTGAGGTCTTAAGGAGGCATAGCTGCCCAAACAATCACTCTACTGCCACCATGTCTCACTGTCACTTTGATGGCCTGTTTCTGAAACACTGTTAGTTTTATTGTTGGATGTAACATGACCCACACCTCCAACAAAGTCTCACTTTTTTCTCGTCGGTCCACAGAACATTTTCCCAGAATTCTTGCAGATCATCAAGATGATTTTAGGTTATTGTGAGACAAACCTATTTGTTCTCCTGGATCAGCAGTGGTTCTGGCCTTAGAACTCTCCCATTGAGACTCTCTCTTTCTTACTGTTGAATCATGAACTGTGAACTTAACTGAGACACTGAGGTCTGTAGAGCTTTAGATGTCCTGCAACCTCTTGAATGAGTTGTTGATGAGCTGTTGTATTAATTTTGATAGGCTGGCCTCTCCTTGGAAGGTTCACTACTGTTTCATGTTTTCTCCATCCCTGGATCATGATTCTCACTGCTGTTTTCTGGAGTCCCAAAGCCCTAAAAAATACTATCCTTACCAGACTGACAGATGTCAAAGACTTTGTTTCTTGCCTGTTTTTGAATTTCTTCAGAGCAGAACATAATAATGTCGCTTTTTGAGATATTTTTTTACTTCCTGGTTACTTCATGTCATCAGAAAGGTCTTCTTCTACAGGCCTGGTATGGACCAGGACTGGGTGTAGCTCGTAACATATTTACAAAAATAAAACCACAGCAAAGAAGACTACAACAAAACCATTAGTCCTGGTTTATTTATAATTTAACAAGAAGGCCTGTTATATATTCCTAGAGAGCCAGGTTGGTTTGGACGGCCATTTCCCTTAATGAATCAAATCTTCATTCAAAATAAGCTTTTTGTATTTACAAAGGTCATCTTTATGTGATATTGACACTTATTTGATGATCTGTAATGTTAAGAAAAAGCAAAAACAGAATAGAACTGATCAGGGAATGGGAATGCTGTCAAAGAAAATGAAAATTGTTACCTTTTGTCGTAAGTAGCAACGTGTTTCTCTGTGAACTCGACAACTCTCTGTCAGTAAACTTAGAACAGGAGTTAGCTTCTCTTTCAGCTTCAGACCCTGAGAAAATGAAAAATGAATGATATTTTTCAAAAGCCTATGAGACTATGGCTTTGAACAGAAGACAGGGGATTTCTGTTAGTTATAATTCTAATAGGCTCAAAACTAAGACAATATTTCAAAGAGTTGACAAATCTAAAGCATCAATCTTAGCATTAAGTCCTGCTATCAAAATAATCAGCTTTAATCAGCAAGTTTGTGCACACAAACTTGAATTTGACTCTGGTTCCACTTTACTCTCAGTGAAGACATTTTAAGAACAAATATACAGAAAAGAAAAACAAAAAAAGGAAAACAGAACTATTTTTCTTGTAAACAAAAAAAACTAAATATGTACATATCTCCATCTTGGTACTTGGCTGAACACTGTCGCAGGCAGTAACAACAGAGGATGGAGCTCAGCAGACCTGGAAGATGGCTGATAAGCTTTTCCAACGGATAACAGAGTCTGATTGGGCCACTTTGTGGGTTTTGATGAAGCCTTAAAGTCTTAAGATCACTATTGAATGAATAAGCTGTCATCAACACCCCAGCAGATTCATCTATGTCTGGAGTGATGAAGCAGCTGGGAGGTATGGACTGAGTCAGAGTGGAGTCAGCATCATCACCACTGAATGTGTCAGCAGTGATGACAGAAGACCTGAGACTGGGGCGAAGGACCTACCCACAGGAAGACTGATCTAGTCACAGTCCAAACTGAAACAATTCTGTGGCGAGACTTGAAAAATGATGTTCAGACGGTCTACATCTGTCCATTTGTAGAAGCACAAAGCCAGAAGAGATGTGCCCCAAAACTGCAGTAAAAGGTGATTCTACAGAGTACTGACTCAGCAGGGCTTCATATGCTCCTTCCACTTTCCAATGATTCACTACTCTGTGTTAGTTTATCACATTAAATCTCATTGAGACACAATGGAAATGTTGGGAATTGCTAAGCAATGAAAATAAAAAACCTCTCCAGCTTCAAATATTGTGACCATCTTCATTGTTGTTTTTGTTATAAACTGCTAACTCATCTATCCATAGCCAATATTGGCTTTTCACCACAGGGTTACAGGAGGGCCGATGCCTATCTCCAGTGGTCATTGCGGGGGAAGCAAGGTCCACCCTGGACAGATCACCTGTCCATCACAGGGCATCGCAGAGACACAGAGACAAAAAACACACACATTCAGCGAGCCTTAGAGCAATTTAGAAAGATCAATTAACCAAACAGGGATGTTTTGGGACAGTGGGAGGAACCCTAAGGGAACCCACGCATGTACAGAATGTCCAGAAAGATGGGATTGAAACCAAGGACCTTCTTACTACAAGGCCACAGTGCTACCAACTAATACTAAATCGTTTTATTTCAGTATTCCATCGTTTCTGCTGACCAGTAAAGCTGAAAAAAGGCAATCATATATTCTCTTTATAAATTAAGCAAAACAAAATAAATGTTGGGCAATATATGAGCTGATTTACAAGCCATCCTCCGGGATGAATTCCATCCATTTGTGCCTACGGCAGCACAGGTGTACTTGCCCTGTCCAGTCGTCTGTCCATGAACAGCAGCAATGCGTGGACACAGTCCATGTTGACGCCTTCATACTTATGAGATGCCTGTTCCACAGGGACAGCCAGCAGGACGTCCAGACAGGTCAGGGGCAAGGCTGACAAGATGTTCACTGAATGTCTGACAAATATATATGAAACAAAGAAATATTTTATTATCACCCTTCAACTGTTTTCAGGCCATTTTTCCCATGCACATCTGTAGGATTTGTCAAACAAGGATTTGTTTGACCAAAAGTAGCCCTCTCACCCTTGTAGTTCCTCCGTGTCTGCTCCATCACACGGCAGCAAGAGACAGTGACGTAAGACAGCCGCTAGGTGGCGGTACAGAGTGGCCTCCTCCTGTAAGGACATTTTACAGCTTTAATTTTTGACCAAACCTTATAAACGTGTTTAGGATGTAACTTTAAAGCATACAAGTAAGCATCATCCATAAAGACATAAAGTAATTTGCCAAACACTTAAAGCATCCTGCCAGTCTCCATCATGATGGCTCCTGTTTAAGACTTTCAGGTCTTTTTATTTTTTTTATTCAGTAAGAAAGCTGAGCAACAATTATTTTGACGTGTACTGAACCCAAACTATGGACACATTTGGTCACAAACGGTGGCTCTGTGTTTTCACCTCATCGGGCTCCTGCCTGTAGAACCTGTGAGCGATGTTGAAGATTGTCTTGAGGATCTCGATGACATCCTGGGACACCTCCTTGGAGACGGGAGTGGCTGTGCCGTCAGTGATCAGCTGATGTCCTTCGGCCCAACTCAAGGCCAGGCACCGCTCCAAGGCTTGGGTTAGAATCAACACCCCGCGCTCCTGAAGAGAACAAACAAAACTCTAAGCTCTGGGGCCCACCTAAAGCAGCTTTTATCATAAAGCATTTATCGACCTAAAGCATTTATCCTAACAAAGACATACAACGCCTTGTAAAAGTATTCACACCCAATTTTATGTGTCGGGCAGGCAAAACGTGCATGAGTACCTACCCAGCGGGTAGGTACCATGGGTCCCTGGCTGATTCTCTGATTACAACATCTGCATTTATACTCAGATTCTGTTTACGGATTTATTTGTATAGTATATTTCAGCAACACGCATGCTTATTAGGTCATTTCTGAAGGCAGTCGGTCAGTCTGGGTTTTATTTAGGGGTCTTTGACTAAAGAGCAAAACAAATCGAGACCACATTTTCAGATGTTCATTTAAAAAGGTTTAAAAGCGCTGCATCCTTATCAGTCCACTTCACAATTATGACATTCTGACATTTGCACTTATAACGCTGAAAAAAACTTTAGGGTGGAAAGCTTTTGCAAAGCACTGTAATTACCCACAATTATATCGCTATAATAGTATTTTTACATCCTCCACAATGCTCAACAAAACTGTTTGCATAGCTATTTACAAACAGTGGTTTAGTTAACCCTAATGTAGGACAAAATGTAAAAAAGCAAAAATTAGCAGCACACTGAGACAAACATTATAAAGCACTAATACTGATAGTGAGAGTCTGATGAGCATTTACCTGCTGCAGCTGCAGCCTGAGCTCAGGCCTCAGGGCTGTTAGTAAGAAGAGCAGCCTCAGCTTGTAAAACTGGCCAGTGGGTGGCGCCATACTCCACATCCCCTGCTTCAGACTCTCCCATAATCCCTGCAGAAGCCTTCCCATGGAAACAGAGATGGAGCTTAAAGTGAGGCCAGGGGTTGCTAAGCAGCTGCAAAGCACCACTCATATACCAACATTTTGTTTCTTCAGACGAGCTGAAGTATGAAGAGCTCTTTGGTGCTATAGATGGACAATGATTTATAATATATTAGTAAGAGCTCATAAAGTTGTAGCCAGACTTTCTTATAATATCTGAAATTAGGCATTATCAGTAGTTGGCTTTCTTTGGACGTCGGTTGTTTTTTCACTTATTGTAGTGCCGTCTTTGTACATTACCATTTTTAAAGGAAGGTCAGTTTGTTAAGACCCTGACCTATGGATCATTCTACTACTAAATGCAAAATCAAACATCTAAACCTGTCACAATGCCTCTTCACTAGAATGGATAAAATCACCAAAGACCACATAGTTTCACTGTCTTTAGTGCTGGGAGGTGAGTTCTTTGAACTTAGTGTTCAAAGAAAGCCGTTCAAAGATCCTCAGAAAGCCTGAATAATGTCAGCAACAGAGGCGCTGTTAGGGTCCTGAAGCACTGGAGGCTCAGCCCAGCCCAGCAATACTTACGTGTTTCCACAATAGAATTGTTAAGTCATTTCATATAAAGCAATCTAGAAAATGTTGCTCGAGTTCTCTGTCTATAGGCTTTTATGAATGAATGTAAGAGTAATGTGGAATATCACTTAACCAGTTTTGTGTTGTTAGCAAAATGTTCTATTTTAAAATGTTTCAGTCTAAATGAGCCTTAAACTATCTTTTATTCCTGATGAATGGTGCCCTAGAAATATTCAAGACTAAATTTTTTCCAAAGGTTTGTAATCTACTCCTGCTGTCATTATACTTTATTTAGTGAAGTAATCAGGTTTTTCTTTGACGTGTTTGTGATTTGTTTATCTTGGTATTTTTATTTTTAAGTGATATATATTCAGTCAGATTGCAGATGTGCGTATGTTATATTCATCAATTCATTCAGACACACACACTTATTCTCTTTTTCTTGTTCATCCTTTGCTTTTTTATTGTCTGTTATTTTTCCTTGATGAGTTATCTTATTCCAACTATAAATAATTCAGGGACACACCGTTACATTGATAAATAGATAGAAGATCAACTGAATCCTTGATACCTCTCTTTCAGGGATTTGTTGGATGTCCCCTTCTTCTTTGGTACTTTACTCTTTGTTTTACAGAGTTTTAGGGCACATACTGCTGAATGTGCTGTCAGAGTCCAGTTAGCTACAAAGTATTTAATTCAATGCTAGGACTGGACAGAAAATTAGTGAAACACAGCTTAAGACCAAAGAACAGCTTCACTTTTGGACTTTGAAAGATTGCAAGAATGTCTGACTCTTTGGATGGAGATACAAAAATTATTGCCTATGTTTTAATATAAGCACAACTATTTGTATATTGTCTTTTAAAGGTCTATTAATTTGTTCTGTATAGCTTTTCTTCAGCTCTAAGAGAAAAACAATCCTCAATGCTTTTATAAATAATGATAGAAACCACCATAATAAGTTGAGCTGGATAAAACCCCCCCTGACCTGAAACTGGAGGAAGCTGCTGTTACTGAAGCAACAGGAGAAAACCTTTTCTCATCACCTCCAGTGTCAGTAAGACAGGGAGGGAAACCTAATAAAAGCATGCCTATAAAGCTGAGACATTTTCAGAACAAACAGTGACACTGTTTTGGGGCAGCGTGTGAGTAAATTCACTTTGATCAGCGTTCCCAGGAACTTCTAATTTGTAATTTACTACTTTCTGTTTCCCTGGGGTATAAATATGCGACACAGAGGCCCATTTTCTTTAGTACATGCCACCAGGCTGGACCAGGACCCGTATGACAGTGCAGGCAGTGATGAGGATGAAGAGAGAGGTAAAAACATCCCCAACGTTCACTGTTAGGAAACTGCAGCACAGAGGCACATCTTGGGAACACCAAGTCTCCATAACAACCACTCCATTGAAGATGCTATCTCCATGCTAACTGGATGTTAGTGAGGGGTGCAAGAAAAAGGCTTTTTTTCTGTCCTACCTTCCCAGTCATAATAATAAGGAGATTGCAGATGAGAGTAAGACTGAGGGTTTGGAGAGATACAAAACAAATGTGTTTGAAAGTACATAATGTTTACTGTTAAGTATGGTAGGTGATCTGTAATGCTGTAGGCCCGTTTCTCTTCCAGAGGCTCAAGGAACCTTGTTAAGGCTCCCACATACTGGAGGTGGATTGTGCACAGGTACGAGAAGAGCTAAATTTTAACATGTACACAGAGTCTCATTATAAACTGCTCATCAGGAAGAAGTCTTCACATCAAACTGCTTTATATGCAACACCAAGGTGATACATTGAGCTGCTCCACGCAGGCAGTCACAAGGACACCTGGTGCCACAGTCCCTGTTTGTGCCACACTGACAGATGTGCAGTGGGTGCCTGCTGGAGAAAAAATGTCTCTAGGCGCTCAACTAGCTTATGAAACATGTTAATATTCATCCCCCCCCCCTCGTCCCACTGGCAGAAAGAGTATGACTATGAAGGGTAAACATCCGTGGAGAGTCAGAATGCCCACTGTATGCATGGGGATCTGAGAGCCTTCACCACATTAAAACACAAGATTTAAATAAAACCTGTTGGCCACTCCACTAGTAAACTGAAAATGGGTCATTAAAAAATGTGTTCAATAGAAATAAAGGGGGTCATTAAAAGTTTCAATAGAATAACTGGTTTCCTTCCTTTTGCATTCTAGCCTGTCATGTAATGTGTGCAACCTCTTGTCATAATTATCTATATCGATCAATTTGATTTCTATTTCATCGATATGCTTTTTTCTATATCGTCCAGCCCTATTACTGTTAAACAATATTAGCTGTATGTATCCTCCTGCATAGAGTTCTCAATTACTGTGTACGTTTTGTACTTGATTTCATGCTAAGACGACTGAAGATTTGATCTCTCACATATTACAGAAAGTCGAAGGCATTTTTAAAACTGTCACCTCAGTGCGCTGGCTCTTTCCTGTGCTCGGGGGCTGTTGTAAATTATATTACATAAGACTTTCATGGCCTCCATCCTGCACACCTCCCCATCTTCCTCTTTCCTATCTTCCTCACTGTCTTCTTCCCGGGCATCTTTCTTCCCGGGTGCAAGCGAAAGGTGCCCTTCATTGCCTCTCCGCTCATAGCAGCGACGATCAGAGCCATTTGGGGTAGCATCACCAGCTTCTTTGGTGGGAACACAAATTGAAATCGCACACCCCACATCAGCATCTGCAGCTCCCTGACAGCCACTCGCTGCTTTTCTGTGGATGTGTGTTTCTGTTCTGTCCCACTGAGCTTCATTTTGTCTCTTGTCCTGCTGCTGGCAGGGCTGCAGAAGATCAATGCCTCCCAGATGTGTCAGGGTGAAAAGGGCACTATCAGTGATCATCGGTCCCAGGGCTCTGCGGTCACGGGAGAGGATTCTCAGAGTATGCAGACAAGCCCGTAACACTGCAGGCTGCAGCTGGCCTCTTACAAAGCAGAGCAGGGCTGCAGCCAGATCCTGCAGGAAAGAAGTTTTGGTAAAATCCAAGAATTCAGATCTGCACAAGTCAAATACATGGACATTTACACTTGTGTTTACTTTTTCCTCTACTGTAACATACCTATATGTAGATACGCTGTAAAAAGCTAGAGGTTCTGGGAATTCCAGAGAGCACATAATAACAAACACATTACATCCTTTTACTGGCCTACCTCTCTGAGAAGAAGATCCGGTCTCTCGTCGTCCGACTCACTGTCCGATTCAGAGTTAGGAGCACACTCCCTTATTTTGTTCGTTCTGAACTGATGAACCAAGAGAGGGAATTAGCACCACTGCAGATGAGATCAGTAGCAAAATATTATACAGTTACATTTTGTTCATGCAGCATCCATGCTCACTTTACCCTCTGTAGTTATCAGCCTTTCAGATGGAAGATTTCCAAATCTAGCCCAGAATCCATATTTCATGTATTGTCAGAATATATGCTAAAACCAGCATCACCCCTCCCCCGCTGTAATTCTTCTTAATATTTTTCTATCCTGTTCTGAAGCTTTCTTGCCGTTATGTCGAGCACAGAGCCTCATACAGAATCACAATAAGCTTTTTTTTTTATCTGTTTCACCTATTTAAGTTCTTTAATCCCAGTGTTCATCACTAAACCAGCCACCAATGACCCTGTCTCCAGTTAAGTGGTTTTCCATCCTCTGACCACTTTCTGGTAGGTCTTCATCCACCAGAAAAGTCCTAGAAGAGTTGCAATTGCAAATGTGTATTGGCCCTTTTGAATAGCCATGACAACAAATGTCACTAAGGTCTTAAACACTTGCCCACATTCTGCTTCCAAATACCTAAAACCTTAAGGCCAGAATATCTTATAGTGACCCAAGGGGGATGGAGCTTTGATTACAAGGATTTAAAGGGAATGCATATTATTATTGGCACAATGTGTCACTCCAATAGATATGACTGGACATGTTCTGTTGAAGTGGATGGAGACAGCTAAGATTACTGGACTTCGGCCGTAGGTAGTTTCATCAGAAGCATCAATACTTGTTAGACTGTTAGATGTTGTGGTACGTGGCCACAAACCAGATGCTGCTGGTGTGGGCTCTTCAAAATTAGAGGCTTATTTCCAGTGGCGCAACACCTATTAGAAGTAACAATTTTTTTTTGTGATGCACACAACCTGACTTTGATCAATTCAACAGATACATTAGCATAAACCAAAAATTCCATTTTATATAAGCTAAATGTAATTAAATTGTTATACATAAAATTATAAATAAAGGCTCACTGATATTGTTCATTTATTGAACAGATAAGATTAAATTCTTCAATGAGCCAGCAAAGACAACCAACACGAGATTAATATTTGCTTTTAGTTTCCATTTTCTTATTCAGTTTAAATTTCCCACATTTTATTCCAACTGTTTTTTACTTGCTTTTATTCTGTTTTTTAATCATGTAAAGCACTTTGAATTGACCTGTACTGAAATGTGCTGTACAAATAAGTTTGCCTTGCCTAGATGGTCACAAACTAGCCAGCTGAATGTAAACGTAATGTGTGCAATTCCTGTATTTTGATTGATCGGTCCAAGCTTGGGGCCACATGGTTTGTTGTCCAAGGCTGTGTACTGAGAGTGTGTTGGTTATGCGCACTGCAATTTCAGATGTCCATGATTTAAACAAATGTTGGTGGGCCGGCCCCAATATCAAGGCACCTCAAGAGGATTTAGCCCACAGAGCTTGTCAGTTTTCTGGCAGACTTAGATATATAGAAACACATGTTTATAACAGAATTTTATTGGTAAGGGAATTTGTCTTTTTTTACAAAATTGCTCTATAAAGAACGATCATGTCCCACTGATTATTGCGAACATAGAGCTCCACAGCGACATCTGGACGCCACAGTTTATTTCTATTCCTTTACAGGACTCTCGATGTTCATGAGTCAGGTTTCAGTAAACAGATACTTTGTTTATATGGTCTTGGTCCCTACAGTTGTTTCCTGTTGTTTTGTCTGTTTTGCAGATGGGTGGTGTTCAGTGTGGCCATCACTGGATAATTCAGACTGAAACCATGTCACAATTAATGGCATCTGGGCCTTATTCCTATTTGATGGTGTTAAGCAGTATTTGGGACCTCAAAATTTTTTGCCCAAACATCAGATCACACTAGTGTCATAAGTGTGATTAGCATTTGACAGAAGGCAGGTCTAATTTGGCTGTACGATTTAAAGGTTCTATATAATGCTTTTTAAGCCTTCCAAAGTCAATTACAGGCATAAATACATGATGAAATATTGCCTTTGGAAGTACAGAGTATTCATTTGTTTTGAAATATTAGTTGTTTTCTGGTGCTCTTTTTCCAAGAAAGACAATTGCATTCACTGCGACGCCGTTTTTCCCCATGTGGGGTGGCCCTAGAGTCGCTGCAGCATGGTATCAAAAAAGAACTGTTGCTGTCGCTGTGCATATTGTGTGCTAAAAGCGTCACTTTGAACAGGAATGATCGCGTTCTGCCTTACATCAGCACTCGTTGAACTCGTTGTGGTTTACTAGGCAGTAAAGTGTTGTGGTCAAGACAAGTACTTCTTGAAGAGGGTGAGTAATGAACACTCTAAATACACCAGTAATGAATTACTAATTTCCCAGGACAGGGAGGGGCTGCTACTTCACCAGGATTACTTAGACATGCATGAATCAAGCAATATACCACTTTGGGCATGATTCTGATGAAGGTATAGCATCATAACATAGCTAATAGCTCAAAAAAGTTGATTTTGGGGCGCCAGTGGCACAGGAGTAGCATGCGCGGCCCATGTAGAGAGGCCTTAGTCCAAAACCTCATCTCCAGCCTGTGGTTCTTTGCCGCATCTCTTCCCCCTCTTTCAGCCCCCCCCCCCCCCCCTTTCTGTCAGCCTGCTTTCAATAAAAGGGCCACTAGTGCCAAAAAAAATCCCAAAGAATAATAAAAAGTTTTCCTGACTGTGTGAATAAAACATGGACACTTGCATCTTGAGCCTCAGACACATTTTATAGCAAAATGTTTGGCCTTGTCGTTTTTAAGCTGTGCTGATCTGTTCCACTGAACATGAAACGTTAGACAACAGGTGGCCATTCTTCATTGTTTAGCCACTATGGCTACTGTCAGAGGTGGGTACAGCTAACCAAAAAGTTAGCTTCACAAACTCATATTCCGCAAACAAAATATTAGCTTCACTACCGTTAAAGTGATGATAAACAACGACATTTGAGGAAGTTAATGCTAGCCACTAATCGATGATCACCAGCTGTCACTCAGTCTGTGTCACATGTCTTGAGACAAAAGATACTGCACGCACACAGGATATATGACGAACAGTGCTCCATGTATGAACAGATAGCTGTTTTAGTTCAGGATAAATTACTATAAATGTTAACTTTTCCACAGCAATGGAAGCATTTAAGAAGAATATTTCATTCCTCTGTGCCCAGACAGCAACGTCTTAAAAGAAATGATGTGAGTGTGGTCAGTCAGTTTAGCCAGTCCTTGCGAAAGTAACATGCAACCAACTCTATGAGAAGCAAACAAGCCTAAATCAAGCCCAACTGGCAACCCCCCCCCCCCCCCCCACACACACACACACACACCATAATACAGAGTTCGCTTGTAGACAGTATAATAGAATAAGCCCAAAGTCGCTTATAACAAACAGACTTGGCAACACTCCTGGAACCCTGGAACACAGTGCAAGACTGCATGATTCCAGCAGTCCCTTTTACCCTCTGTCAAGAGGCTCTTTTTTAACAAACATGCAACAAATCAAGCTTTTTTTAGGTTACTTATACATGCTGGTTAAATGTCCTTCGAGGATTGCCATAGAGTAGACAGTGGCTCCATCTGAATACCCTTAATTATAGCTCCTAGCTCCTGTTCCTTGACTTTACATGGAGTCAACAGTAAGAACACTATCGTGAATAGGAAAGGAGCTTTGGACTGCTGTGCCGATTTCAGACAACTTTCAACATCGACGTCATTAGGTGACGGAAACGCACATGGATGATTCCTATGCTAATTAAAAGGCTCCCACATACTCGGGTGTACTGTGGGTATACTGTGAGCTGCGCGGACTCCACGCTGACTCTACGCAGATGTTTTACCCTTCATAGTTGAGTGCACTATTGCCTACATTTCCTCCAGGAAATTCCTACAATTCCCACACTTTTTGCCGTTTCTGAAGCATCCCAAGCGTTTCTGAAGTGCTCAGCACTTTTCTAAAATACACAGTTATTCTATTTCTGCTACTTGCCGCTCCGACTCCACTTCAGTCTGGAGCAGAGTCGATCATTCAGGCCGGAAGTCAGTTGATGATGAAAAGCAAAGTGGATCCGGTCAAATTTACGAGTAAAAGACTAAATGTGCAGACTTTGGATCGCATTTTATTTTGAAACATCAATACATCATTACCATTATCCTCCAGCTCCAAGCCATCAGAACATCTCACTTCAAACCTGACAACAATTGTTATTTAATTTAAAGCGTACAAGCATCCTAATATCGCATGAGGACGCAGTCAACCGCACAGAGGTGGAATAGAGTGCCTGGCAGAAAGCACAGCACAGCAGCACCATAGCGCTCCCTCACCACTTCCACATTCAGTGGAATCCCAGGTTAGAGGTTAGGATCACAGAGCAGCACACTGTTTTTCAAGTTTTTTGTATTTGGGGAAAGTACAAAAATTAATTCCAGTTGTTTTTCCGGCTCGGTTCGAACAGTTAATAGCAACACACTGAACCATGATGAACCTACTACTTGCTGCTGTTCAATGTCTGTGTGCCATTTATCCTCGGTGGCTCAGGTAAGGTCACACAGCCGAATGGTCAAAGAAAATACCAAACGCACCAAAAGTATTTCTTAATGTATATTGTGATTAAATTCGAGTTAGTATTCTTTTTTTAATTTGTGTCTTTTAGAATAAGTATGTTTGGTGCTCATAGTTTTATGTGACATTAGCTTCAAAACACTTTTTGGAAATCAAGGACAATTGTGGACCAGCAATTGGTGAATTTACTTAACAGAGTCGCTTTTGGGAAGTGGATAAGACAAACAAACGTCTAATAAGGATTTACAGACGCAGGAAACAACAACAAACACTGAGGTTCATCACACTGCTAAGCAGAATCATCTCTGGAAATCGTGTGGCACGGTAGGGAAGCTAGTATTTTTATGAATGTCTGAAATGTCAGCTGACCGCACCGAGATGACGCAGTCTGCTCATGCGCTCTTTGTTATCAGAAAACCGGGCCAGAAAAAAAAACGGGCCGAACCCACACATGGAACTGGTCTGCATTTAGCGCAGTCCGGTTGTGTCTGGCTCGGTTCAGTTCAGTTTGCGTTCCATTTACACTCGATAGTTATCTCGGTTACCGAGCTCGGACTGGTCTCGGCACGGTTAAAAAGTGGTAGTGGAAACAAGGTATATGATACTGGACTAAATAAAGGACTTCCAGTAAAACAAGACTGATTATTTTCTTATAAGGAAAGAAAATGTGTTGCAATATTTTTTGTTGAGATAACAATTTAAGGGGGAGAGAAGTAGTAATGTGAGATTGAGTTTACATATAATTGTCCATGAGAGGACACTGTTGGTGCAGTTTAGAAATGCTGTACTGTAATGACTCATAGGAACCACTGAGTTACAGACCGTCAACAACTTTGGTCAGACTCTTTGGGTCATACCTGACCAACCCTGTCAATGCTAAAAACTTCTCTTGTGAGTTAGTGCACAGTATCCACAGTGCACAGTTGGTTTTATATTTGCTGTCAGGAGTCTCAGAATACAATATTGTGGACTCAGCTGGGCAAATGGCCTAAACCCTAATACCTGTTTTTATGCAAGTGTTTAGGATGAGCTAAGCCTTGATAGCCTTCAAGCAATCTAATAGTGCTTCAACTGAAGGCAGATAGACCTGACAATCCTCAGCATACAGGTGGAATGCAATGCTGTACATTCTAAGCATAGCATCTAGATAAATGATAGATATAGGGAAAATGGTGACCCTAGAACTGGGCCTTGTGTTACCCCACATAAGAGAGGAGCACAGGATGATTCAAAATCTCAAATGTTGACACTGAAAATGAGAGAACAGAAGAACTACTTAACTGGTACCATACGTGGTACAGGAGAAGAGACATGAGCAGCAGCTTTAGCTGAACGCTAACTCTAACCCTAACTACCCACTTCTTCCCTTGATCTCAGCAGCCCAGCTTGCTGGTCCTCCTTCAACTGAAACTTCAAGGACCTTTGGAAGCACAATTGTGCTGGCCACCCCTCTGACCAGCATCACCAATTAAATCCCATCCAGGATAACAACACAGATGTCTTTGCTGAGACGGAGGATGGTGTTACTGTTCCTGTTTGATAGGTTTCTTCCTATGTTAACAAAGCCGTGTTCTGAGTTCAGAATTGAGTTACCAGATCTAATACATGAAAAATATTTTTCTGTATAAATTTCTGGCATGTAAAAGGTAATAAAAAATACAGAAAGAAGGAATTGTTACTAGAACTGAGATTTCTGGACACAAGTAGTTTAAGCTTGAGCACATTTAGCAAAGTGAAGGTCAACACAGAGTAATATGATGAGTCATGAGGTATCTAAACAGCTTTGGAACACACAGTAACACATGATTAATCACTTTTAGAGGACACCAGTGCATACAGATACTGGGCGTGACTAAACAATTTAAGCACCTTTTCAGATTACTGTAAGACAGTGTGAACTCATTGTCGGCACATGTCTGCCTGGGTGATTTATTTACCTCTTCCATTCGTTGTTGCTGCACACAGGTTGTCCGAGAGTCAACAGTGACACACACATGCATAAAAACAAGGAAAAGATGATAAAGTGTTAGATTTAAAAAGAACAGAGCTAGAGTGGGTAGACAAAAACAACAAAGTGGTAACATACTACTTTTTAACCTTCAAAACTAATTTGGGGTCCTGTTTCAAAGAGAGCAAGGATTGTAAAATGTAATTCTATAACTTTGTGAAGCCAGGTGTTGTCCAGATGAAAATGAGACTTTCTTCCGTCTCAAGCTTTTCAACCCCACATCTTAAATGTGACCAAATTAATGGAGAAACAAGATTTGTAACAGCTATTTGTTGAAATGTGTTGATCACTTGTTCAAAATCACTTCTTTTAGCCTCTACTTCCAGATTGTATTTATTTAATATGCCATTCCCTGCCATAGTCTTTCATCCCCTGAACATTTTCATCCATCCATCTTCTGACCCGCTTAATCCCTCATAGGGTCGCGGGGTGCTGGTACCTATCGCCAGCGTTCACTGGGCGAGAGCTGGGTTTACCCTGCACAGGTCACCAGTCTGTTGCAGGGCATCACAGAGACAGACAGGACAAACAACCATTCACACACACCTAATTTTAGAGAGGCCAATTAACCTAACAGTCATGTTTTTGGACTGTGGGAGGAAGCCAGAGTACCCAGAGAGAACCCACGCATGCACAGGGAGAACATGCAAACTCCTCGCAAAAAGACCCAGGGTTGGATTTGAACCCAGGACCTTCTTGCTGCAAGGCACCAGCGCTACCCACTGCGCCACTGTGTTGAACATTTTCACATTTTGTAAAATTACAACCACAAACTTTAGTTTTATTGGGAATTGATGTAACAGAGCAACACAAAGTGGTGCATATAGGTGAAGCAGAAGTCAAAGTATTCATGGTTTTCAAGATTTTCTTAAAAAAAAAGTTTGAAAGGTGACATGCATTAGTATTCATGCTCTGATATCCTGAGTCAGAAGTCACCACAGTAAACAGAGTCCAGCAGTGTGTAATTGAATGAGAGTCTAACTGCAGCTGTTCTGCTTCTGCATGAAGACCAAGGGACTCAACACAGATCTGGGAGAAAAGGTTGTGGAGAAGTTTGAAGATAGGATTAGTTTCTAAAACAGGATCCTAAGCTATGAACATCTCACACTGTACTTCAATGTTGGGTTTTAAAATGTAAATGAAAACATGTAAATGGACTGAATTTCTCTCTCTTTCTCTCTCTCTCTCTCTCTCTCTCTCTCTCTCTCTCTATCTATCTATCTATCTCCCCCCGCACAAGCATCACATTCCTAACTATGATTTCTTAATAAAATATAAGCTCTTTCAGTTACTGAAGACCAGGAAAGCTCCAGGACCCAATAGTATTTCTCCCATGTCTGAGAATCTGCACTGACCAACTGCCCCCCCCCCCCCCCCCCCCCCCCCATTTGCATTCACATCTTCAACAAATCTCTGGAGCTATGTGAGGCTCCCACTTACTTCAAATGCTCCAACATCATCCCATTCCCCAAGAAACGCACCATCACAGGATTAAATGGCGACAGGCCTGAGGCCCTGCAGTTTTGCTTTCAGTATTTAACTCCATCAACTCTGGCCAGCTTCTCTGTCCTGGCTGAAGAAAAGCCTCCCCACAGCACAATGCTGCCACCACCCTATTTCACTGTGGAAGTGTCTGTTCATGGTGAGTTGTGGCATTACTTTTCTTACAAACAAAATGTTTTAGATGTCAGTTAAAATAAAGCTGTTTTTTTCTTCACTGAATACCTTCTTCCACATGTTTGCTGTGTCTCCTACGTGGCTTTTGACAAAACCTAAACATGAATTTCTATGCCATTGTTTTCTTTTTGCCACCCTTCCATAAAGACCAGGTTTGACTCGAGTATTCCACCTGAGCTGTAAATCTCTGCAGCTCCTTCAGAGTTACTATTGGCCTATTTGCTGCTTTCTGACTGAACCGCTCCCTGACAAAACTGCTGAATTTGTACTCCAACACAGAAGGACTCTGTTTACTGATTAGGTGACCTCTAACAACTGATTACACTGAAGTTTATAGAGGTATCTGATTAAATAGTGCAAGATAAAAAAAAACAAAAAAACATGCCATACGTTTTGGATTTTTATCTGCAAGGCATTTTTGCAGGACAAAGTACAGAGCCGACATTTTATTTACTGACCTTTTTTCTGTCCTGTGCCTCAGTGTTGAAAAAGTAGCACTCTGCATTCTGTGGAGAAACAAAAAAGATGGAGGAGCTATCCTTTTATTTAGAATCCACAAAGAGCTCAAACGGTGTCTCTCAAAGACATCATCATCAGAGGATGTCTGAAGGAAAAGACATCCTCTGAAAAAATACTGTCATGGCTGCAAGATATTAAATTCATTGTCATTGTAAAACACATCTTTTGTTTTATATAATTATTCGTGTCATTAATGTTACAGCATTATATCCAAGTTAAATGGGTGTTTAGAAGTTGAAAGATGAGTTGTGTACACTGTATCAGAAGGTGTGGAGATAGTGAAGAGAAGTACTGAAATCCCTCAACATGTTTCTGGGGTAAATAGAACCAGAGCAGTCCAATCCACTGCTCCCTGCTTCTGCAAACATTTCAAACCTTCTTCCAACCAATGACAACCATGCTCATCCTGCCTTGCACATTGTTTCCATGGTTACAAAAAAGGAATATGTCTTGTGCCAAACTGATGCAGTTGTCATGGCAACCATCAGTAACCTGAGTATTGTAGCTGTCCAGTAGCAGCTGGACGGCATCCTGGTCTCCAAGGCCAATGCTCTGGATGATCCGCTCCACGTCTGGTGCCATGCCTGAGGCCCACACAAAAAACAGCCCGGTGCAGAAAAGCTCAAAGGTATTTCCTGTAATTATCAACCAACATTAAAGTAACTGCATATATGCACCTAAATAAAGGATCAGCAATTACAAAAGTAACAATTACGTAATGTCAACTGCAACAAATTACAGTGTAGTCTTTACAGTTGTAGCTGATTATTCTTCAGGATATTATAAAAGGTAACTAATGGAATAGGAATTGAAGTTGTGTTGAACAGCTCTAAGTTCAGAAACATGAAAGTGGATCATAGCAAATGCATCTAGCAAACAAAGTGACATTCAGTTCATTAATGTAGTGCCTATGAACTGTTGCACTTACCTGTTGGTGTAGTAAACAGCTCACCCCGTCTAAGGTAGTGTCTCCGTCCTCCTGATAAAACAGTGTTAGTGTAATCCTAGCGTTCTCATTCCACTGCACAATCCTTCCTCACCTTTCCCCCTCCCCCCTAAGCTCTGGATATACTCACAGCTCCCCTCATCCCCCGCACTCTGCTGTATCTGCTGTTCTACATTTCAAAAAGACATAGAATTAAGCCTTAAATGTAAACATATATACATATACCCTCATATATAAAGCCCACAGCCAAGTCCTGGCATAATTCTGTCTAGTCAGGATATTTGATCACCATTCTTATCAGAAAGTACAGAATTAAATGAAACTAGTTGGCTTCCTGACATAAACCCAGCTAATAGGCACGGTCCATAGATTTCCAATAGGGTTGAGGTCAGCACCACTTGCTAGCCTACTTTATCCATCCTAAAACCAGTTCTGGTATGTTTGGGATAATTGTTTGGTAAACAAACCCAAAGTTTAACCATTTAGCTGTTTATTTGTGCTAAAGTTTAAGAATTTGGAGGTGGTCCTCCTCTTTCATTATTTCATCCACTTTGAGCAATGCACCACTGGCCCATTAGGCTCTCAGCATCATGCTCAGAGGCTACCATACTTGATAGCTAACAGTGCTCTTAGGTTTTAAAGCTTCAAATTGACTTCTTTTCACTGTTGCCAAACTCAGTCTCTGTAGCAACCATCTTAGCTGATCATGAAACTTCTCTCTTAAAGAATTGAGGTTTTTCCACCTGCTGATCAGCAAATTTCAGTTGAACTGGAAGGGGATGAACTGTGTTCACTGAGACAGGGACTGGGAAAGGGACTGTTGCAGTTTTTGGCAGGCTTAAGCCTTGATGCCTCCTGGGTCATCGCTAAACATCCTAACCAATTTCCTTTTTATCTGGAGGCAACAGTTTAGCTCAGACTGCTGAAACCTGGACACAGATGGTTGTTTCAATTAGACGATTATTCCACACACATCCAAACTGGTTTTAGGAGGAATAAATCAGGCTGTCAAGAAGCTTCTGGAATATCCCCAAACTCAGTTGTTTGGGAAATCTATGGACTAATATGTGTGCACCAGCAAAATAACCAATTTAAATTAACTCTGCCATTTAGTCAGTATGAATGTATCATTCCAGCTGATGACAAGTGGAGGATGTGAATGTTCGATCGGCACTGTACAGACATTCTTTCGGGCAAAGGTAAAAAAAAAAAAAAAAAAAAAACTTGAGCACGATGCTGTTTATTTTTCATCACATTTGTCATTTTGAACAGTTTTATTTCCCTTTGTCAAATACAGGAATTTCATGTACAGAAGAGCAACTGCCAACAAGAGAATGTATCAGCTGTACAGTATTTACACATTGAAAGAGTCTCCAGGAGAGGCAGAACAATAGGAAATATTAATCACCAACAAACAGATAAAAATGACCAACATTAAACACGGACATTTAGGCTGCTGGAGGATCTTTTCACCTCACATTTCTTTAGAGAAAGGCGTGCTTGATTTTTTTTTTTCCATTCCATTGTCATTTGTAGCAGTAAACCATCTATTTAAAAAGAAACAAAAACATCATGGTTTGGAACAAAGTACAGTTTATGTTCCTGCTTACAGCTTGTAGTCCACTAAAATCGCCTCTTAGCTCACTCAACTCTAGATTGAACTCTGTGGGTTGAACAGAACCAATAAAAGAGGGCAGCTCATTTTATGTACATCCCTTTAAAATATTCTTTAAAAATAAGAACAAGAAACAACCCACTGCTGAGGTGGGCATTTTTAAAAATGTCACTGTATAAATTATACAACCCAGAGATATTAACACATACTTAAAGACAGCTGGGCGGGCGTCCATCAAGTTCTGAGGATCTCTTTCACAATACTGTCCGTGTGATTTCTGTTTACAGGATTTGGGGGACAATCCACCACATTCAGAGTTCATTATCCTGTTGGTCAATACCAGCTATGAAATCAAGAGGTATGTAAGATGGACTCTACAACAAAGCATGTACCACCAACAAACTGACAGTGGCGGTTCTTTGGTTGCAACCAGACAGTTTGCTTGATGCTGTGGGTGAACACAGGGGTTTACAGGCTGAGGTTCAAGCCGTGGTCCTCCTTCAGGCCTTGGCACTAAGAGTGAGCAGCTCGATGAAGGAGCTGAACAGGCTCTCTAGCCAGGCCTGGTTGGCCATGCACTGCTGCACCACCTCCTCCTGGCCAGGGTCCTCTGCTGCCTGCTCGATGTTACCAGTCTGGACAGGAAATAAAGTTGGATACAGACATCACAACAGTCATCTCTTCAACATACCTGAGGGGATCTGGTAGGTGAGGCTGTATGGCTCTGTGGTAGAAACTAGACGAAGAACTGATGCTATAAGCATGATGTGATGCAGGATACAGGTTAGAAGTAGGACTGGGCCTATCGTACTGTCTCTGTCACTGGACATCAGTTTACAAATGAAAGTGTGCTAGGTGAATAAGGTGAAATGAAATGAAATGAAATCTAAATATTACTGATGGGGGTCATTGACTCAGGTCATCTACAGTGTCCCGCTAGAGAATTCATTTATAGATAAATAAGCTGGAATAGACAGAGCCCGATAGACTATCACACTGAATACCCATAAAATTGAATTTTTGCTCATTGTTCTTTGTAAAATAACTCAAGCTCAGCTAATTTGGGTGGAGAGTATTGGTGAGCATGGATTTGGGTTTAGGCCATTCTAGTACCTGAATCTGCTTTGATCTAAACCAGTGTTCTCAAACTGAAATCCTTGAGGGCCTGTCCCATGCAACATTTACATTTATCATTTGCTCTACACACCAGAATCAAGTGACTAAATTAGTCTGTGTTTAAAGCTATTATCCTGCTGGAAGCTCAACCTCCAACCTACTCTTAGGTGTGCTGCAGCTTCTAACAGCTGCTCTTCCAGAATTGTAGTGGATTTAGCTCCATCCATCTTCCCATCAACTCTGTTCAGATGTCCACAGCATGATGCTGGCTCCATCGTGTCTCACCATGGTGATGCTGTGATGGTGTGATGTGCAGTGTTAGTTTTCCTCCATACATGTATTGTATCTAGACCATAAAAACTCATTTTTGTTTTCTAACAAACCTCTGGTGGCTTCACAAAACAGCTGCATTTAGACCCAGATTAAACTACACACAACTGGACTCTATTGACTGCTGAGGTGATTTGTGAAGAAAAGCGGTTGTTTATAGGTATCAGAGTAAAGGGGGCTCAATGCCAGAGCATATTACACTTTACAGATTTTTATTAGTGAAATCTTTAAAAATCTAATGCCAGTTTCTTTCCGCAGCACTAGTATGCATTCCTTCGTGTTAGAAGAATCAAATAAAAATTCTAATACTTTGAAGGTGCAAGGTGTTAAAATGTTCACCAGTTCTAGTTCTTTGTATGGTTGTAGACCAGAAACTAAATCCTGAATTTCCCCATTGTGGGACAATGAATGATTTCTTATTCTTATTAAACCACCAAAATATTCCCCTTTTCCCTCTCTAAATCAATGAAATTAATCCAACGTTTTCTTTGTTGCTTACTACCTTCTCATGTCTGGTTTGCTGTGCCGTAATCTATGCCTTGTACACGGTTGACCAAATCTGGTTAAAAAGTTTCATCACTGCATTTACACACAGTTTTAGTAAAACAGTTTTAAGCAACTGGCCTCTTTTCTGTTTTAGGTTTAATCTCCAATTTGCAGTAGGTTGTACAACTGCTACTGGTATTTATGGGATGCAAAAAGTTGTGTTGAAAATATTGTTCAGGAGCAGAGGAATGAGTCCAATCAACAGTATTCAGATGGAGGACAAAGAAAAGCCAAGGAATAACAATCAGCCAACTGAATATAATTACATGCATGAAGCCTTCCTTACCTCCTTCTTGCAGTGCAGGAAGGTGTGATACTTGTAGTGGTGAAGGGAATGATATAGACTGTATATTCGACAGGTTTCAATTGAAAGCTTCATATCCTGAGGAAGGTTGAAAGAAGAGAGCTTTAATAGCAAACATTTCTTTTTTCTTCTTTAGGAGGTCCACAACATTTTAGCAAAATTTTGTTCTGCACAGGGGATTAGGGTTAAAACGAATGTCTGTTTCTGGCCCAGTAATCCACAAAAACACTTTGAAAGTGCTAGTTTCACAAAGAGTAATTATTAAAAAGTCGAAAGGCCAATGCAGTGGTCCGACAGGCGATGATCGAATATTCAGGTTCGGATGTCCAGCACCTGGCTGCTGCTTTAGACATTACGGACACAAAAAAATACACATACACATCGCTTAGGGCGCAGTGTGCTGCCACTGTAGCACCGGTGTGTATAAATACCAGCTAAATGCATGCATTAGTAAAGATTAGAAGTGGTCTGTGTGTTACAGCATGGCGAGTTGCTTGTGTGGCTTCGGCTTGTTTTCATGGATCAAGTCGCTTGTTTCTCTCACAAGATGAGTGATTGTTTGTGTCTGCGGAGGTGTGTGTGTGTGTGTGTGTGTGTGTGTGTGTGTGTGTGCGTGCGTGCGTGCGTGCGTGCACATACACACACACACACACCGGTATATATTTTTTCTTTGTATTAGCTGTAATTATACACAGATTCAGCGGGTTCTTCCTCGTGTTTAATGCGTTGTGAGAGAGGAGAGGACAGCCTCTCCTACCTTTCTACTAGCACTGCTTTCTTTCTGCTCATTTTGAGACCTCTACATTTCAACCTACATTTAAGTTGTTATACGCTGGGTTTCTTGACTGAAGAAGATTGAAATGAAGCTCTCAGGACATTGTCCTCTTTCAAAATGACTGGTATTGCGGTTGCGGCCATTGTAGTTTGTACTCAGCTTGTCTGACCATCCGGGAAAGTCGGGCTGTCTCTGGGCAAATGCCACGTGATTTGAGAAACGTCCCATTTGGTGCATGTGGACATTGTCTGAAGTATTTTGAGTGTTCACTATGACTAAAAAAGCGCTATATAAATTCATTCCATTTAAATGTTTTGTTTTTTTTTACAATTTACACAACAATAGTGATGTACAGTGTGAGATGTTCAAAGCTTAGGATCCTGCTTTAGAACCCAACCCTATCTTCAGAAACAGACACGGCTGCAGTTAGACTCACATTCAGTTACACACTGCTGGACTCTGTTTACAGTGGTGACTTCCGAAGACAACCAGATGCACTGAATTTTGTTTAGGGCTAGCATAGCATGAATACCACTGCATGTCAATTTTCAGACTTTTATTTGAAGAAAATCTTGAAACCCATGACTAATTCGCATAGAAAGCTGAAGTGTACTTTCTCTTGTTTTCTTTCCTTCAGGCAAGGTTCATGGTTTGTAAATTGCAAGATTATATTTCAGTTTGACCCACTCTCTTCATGATTGCCCTTAATAACAATGTTGTCGTTCTTCAGTTTTGTCTGCACTTCCTTGGAGAAAAACCTTCTCATTTTTCCTCGCTCTTGGCCAATCACTGAAAAGCAGTGTGTTCATGTCAAAACTCCATCAAGTCAGCTCGGTTTGACCCTGCTATTGAGCAGGGCAGGAGAAACCCAGGCTAGCCTTGCTGAAATGCTTGCTAAGCAAGTAGTAGAGCGCGGCTAAACCGAGGCGGTGGGAATAGCGTTTGTGTGGAGCCTGAGGAGCATTCTGGCGCTAAGGGTGGCAGTCTGTGGAATTTGAACAGGGGAACTTGCTGCCTTCCCAGGATGCAAGCACCCTGCTCAAACTCCTGTGCCACCTCTTGTTTCACATAAAATTACTGCATCAATGCACCGTAGAACGGAGGTGATCATCCTGTGGTTCTGCTAAGGTGTTCTGGAAGCCCTGGTTGCTTTGAGAGCGGCCTTTAGGCCAGCTGCATTGTTGGTTCTCATCTGTCTCTCATCTTCCTCTGGACAATGTTCCATAGATTCTCCACCAGGCCAGCTCATTGGTCAATCAATCACAGTGATGTGGTGGTCATTGGACCAGCTTTTGGCACACCTGGCAGTGTGGGTCCGAAACTAAATGCTGACAGAAAATAAAATCAGCATCTCCATGAAGCTTGTCAGCAGAAAGAAGCATGAAGTACTAGTAGATGGCTGCATTGACTGTGGACTTCAGAAAACCCAGTGGACCAGAACCAGCAGAGGACATGGCATTCTAAATCTTCCGTGACTGTGAAAACTTCACACTGGACCTCAAGCAATGTGGATTCTGTTCCTCTCCACTCTTCCTCCAGACTCTGGGACCTTGATTTCCAAATGAAATGCAGTTTACTTTCTTCTGAAAACAGGACGTTAAACCACTGAGCAACAGTCCATTTCTCCTCAGCCCAGGGAAGATGCTTATGGCATTGTCTCTGGTCCAGGAATGGTTTAACATGAGGAAAGCCACACTTGTATCTCATATGTAGGGCTGGTCTGTGTGTAGCCCCAGTCCACTCCTTATGAAGCTCCCCAAAATTATTGAATGTAGTTCGCTTGATGATACTCTCAAGGTGTTGTATTAGTGTTACTGGTGTACCTTTTCCTACTACACCTTTTCTTTCCACTAAACTTTGCAGGAATATGCTTTGATACAGCCCCCTGTGAGCAACCAGCTTCTTTAGCAATGGCCTTGTGTGGTTAACCCTCCTTGCCGAGGGTCCGTGAACATCTCCCAGACTTCTGTCCAGTCAGTAACCTTCCCCATGATGATGTGATCTACTGACCCAGACTGAGAGACCATTTAGAGACTCAGGAAACCTTGAATTTATAGGCTGATTATGGCTGTGACACCAAAAGTTTCCAATATTTAACTTCCTCTAAATTCTAATTCGGGAAGACACTGAATTTTGGGTTCTCATTAACAGTAGCAATGATCAAAGTGACAGGAAATGAAAGCTTACAATATTTCACTCTTTGTGTAGTGAATCTTTAATATTTAGTCTTTACTTTCTAAAATGAGGTACAAATAATATTTAACTTTTATACAATATTCTGAGATGTAACTGGATGCAAATATTAGAACATTTTGCTACCCTTTATGAAAGGATGAGATCTTAAACTTGTGTTAGGAGAGTTGTACAAACAACACCTGTAATCCAGTGTGATACTGCATCATCTTCTCACCTGTTGCTTAGGAACACTCTTCTTGATACGATTGAGGGTCTTGCGGCTGTAACCTTCCCCATCTAGATGAACTCTGACAGCTCCTGGCTCCAGAGGGTCTGCTGACATTTTGGGGTACTGATGTAAAGCCTCCTGGGAAAAAGAAGGCAAGTTCAGCTTAACTCTTCCACTATTGTTTTTGACATAATCGTTCTGGTGTTTTGGAATGTAGGTGTGAAACCAAAGAAGTTGAAGGTAAATGTTTACCTGATGCTGAGCACTCATATTAACTCTTCTCAACAACCTCTTCTTCTGTTCACTCAGTAAGCTGTCTATTTTCCTCATGGGAGGGAGGTACAGCTCATCTAAGAAGTTAGAACAACAGAACAGCAGTTCACTTTTAACGCACCCTTCTTCATGAAAGACAATATTTTCTTATTAACGTTGAGCTTTCTATGATGATCCTAAACTGTTATCTTTAAGGATGGCTAATAACACAAACAGCTTCCAGGATTTTTAAAGCCATAAACGAGGGGCTCAAGTTCCTCCAATCAACATAGGTCCTAAGTTATACATATGGGCCTAAAAGAGGACACATCATGCAAGATCCTCTTTTTCTATTTTATTAATTTATCTATTTTTTAAATGGACATCACATGTAAATTGGACAAACCAGATGCAATGCTCGAGTGTATTAGCATATGTGCTAGTTTTCAACACCAGTCCATAGGAGGCTTTTAGAAAAAGGTTAATATTACACAGTACAGTAGAAATAATTAAATGCAATAGCAGACAATTTAAAGTGCAAGTGAACAGATAATTGTACACATTAAACTTAAAACTAATTTATGTATTGACATTGTTATGTGAACAACTCTGTCCTGACTTCAGGCTCTGTTTGAATCCTCTATTAAAGGTGTTAATATCAGTCTGTAGTTTGAAGTCAGTCGGGAGAGAGAGTTCCACAGTCTGGTCCCTTAGAGGAGAAACTGGACTGTCCAAAAGATGTCCTGAACATTGGGACTATACAGTCCCCACTGTCTAAGTGGGCCCTGACATCTCACACCTAAATGTTCACACCTTTAAAAACTAGTTTCAATTTGCTAAAATTTACAAAGTTTTTGAAAGTAAAAAGCTTGTGTTCTTTATAATGTCACAGTGATTCCACCTCATAGGATCCTTGTCCAAGACCATGATAGACTGATTATACAGTGAGATGATTGGCTTTAGTGTGGAAAGGGATCCTTGAGGACATGTAATGCAATATGAGAGATGTGAAAAAAGCATTGCATGCATGTAGAACAGGGCTGCACAATGTAATAACTCTTGTCTGCTAAAACGGAAGCAATTCAAATTAGGTTTGACCTTTTTACATATATTTTTAACTTGACTTGGAAACTTTAAATGTTTGTCAAGAATAATACCCAAGTATTTTGTTTCATTTACATCTGTGATGTTTCACATGAATAACTGTGTCACCAGCATATAGCTCTGACTATAAACTTCCTGACAACAGTCCAGCAGGTCATTTATGTACATTGCAAATAATAGAGGTCCTAACACTGACCCTTGGGGCACTCCAATGGCATTAGGACAGAGATTAGATTTAAATGGACCAACCTTAACACGTTGCTGCCTTCTCTCCAAGTAGGACTTAAACCACAACAGAGCTGCTGATGACATTTTGAATTGCTGTAATTTGTGCATTAATATGTGATGTACAGTATCAAAGGTCTTTTTCAGGTCTAACAACACTGCACCGACAATATGGCTTTTGTCAAGGTTTTTTACCTTGTCCAGCAAATAGCAGTTGGCTGTTTCACTGGAGTACTTTTGTCTGAAGCCAAACTGCTGAGGATGTAGTAGCTGCCTCGACTCCAGATATTCAATTGATTGTTCTGCAACAATTTTCTCCACCACGTTTGAGACTACAGGAAAGTGACTCTGCCAAGGTTGCCCTTTGTCACCGATTCTGTTCAGAACTTTTATGGACAGAATTTGTAGGCGCAGCCAAGGTGCTGAGAGGATCACGTCCCTGCTATTCGCGGATGATGTGGTTCTGCTAGCTTCATCAGGTCATGATCTACAGCTCTCACTGGAGCGGTTTGCAGCCAAGTGTGAAGCAGCCGGGATGAGGATCAGTGCCTCCAAATCCGAGACCATGGTCTTGAGCCGGAAAAGGGTAGAGTGCCTTCTCCGGGTTGGGGGGGATGTGCTGCCCCTAGTGGAGGAGTTTAAGTATCTTAGGGTCTTGTTCACGAATGAGGGGAAGATAGAGCGGGAAACTGACAGGCGGATTGGTGCTGCTGTGAAGCGGGCGCTGTACCGATCCGTTGTGGTGAAGAGAGAGCTGAGCCAAAAGGCGAAGCTCTCGATTTACCGGTCGATTTACGTTCCTACCCTCATCTATGGTCGTGAGCTTTGGGTCATGACCGATAAAACAAGATCCCGGATACAAGCGGCCGAAATGTTTTCTCCATAGTGTGTCTGGGCTCTCCCTTAGAGATAGGGTGAGGAGCTCAGTCATCCGAGTAGAGCCATTGCTCCTCCACTTCGCGAGAAGCCAGCTGAGTTGGCTTGGGCATCTGGTTAGGATGCCTCCTGAAGCACTATATATTCCAGCCCCTCCCAGTGAATAACTGCCAGATTCTTGAAAGCCACCATGTGAGTAAATCATCCAGCATTCTTTGATTGCCTGCCTAATATATATGTCTTATTCCTGTGGATTTTCCTGCCTGCCTGTCCTGTTCCTGTCAAATTCTCCTATTGGCTTCTGTGTCTGAACTTCAACTTCCTGAACTGTCTCTTGACCTCTCCTTCCTGCCTCTGCCCCTGTCTGATACCTCCGCCTTGATTGTGCTTCCCATTACCGATTCTCTCACCTGGATTCTGGATTCACCTGTTGTCTCAGCCCTACTGGAAACCTCAGCCAAGGTTACGGATTTCCTGTGTATGACCCAAGCCCGGACATTGGATTCCCCTTCTGCTTCTACCCTCCAAACTGACTATGTGAAGTGGATCAGTCAGTCAGTGATCCGAATCACCCAGACAGATCCTCTGGATCACTCTCTCAGAACCAGTGCAACCTCCCAGATTCTCATAAGGTTAGTGGCTATTATTCAGTGTCCTCACATCTCCACTGAGTTGTTCTCAGCCACTAACCCTGTGCTCCCCGCCCCCCCACAGTTGTTCCGGAGGTTGGTTCTGCTAGTTCCAGCAAAACCACCATTTTGAAACGTTAATTCCTGTCAGAATCAGAATCAGAAATACTTTAATAATTCCAGAGGGAAATTGCTGTTTCAGTACAATCGCCATAATATAACAAACATCACAAATATTTAAGGGGGAGACGATTTACTGAGGCCTTGCTGCCAAGGAACCGCCTTACACGGTGCCCACAGGGCGCTGCCATTACTCTGTGAAAAAAAATTGCCGAAGAGATGGTCAAACAAATGCTATGGGATGGTTTAGGTCAAACTCACAACCTGAAAGGGGACAGGTGTGAAGTGCCTCCTTTGCATTTAAAGAGACAGCACCAAAACAAGTTGCTTTCAGCCAAACCTCAGAAAAGGGAAAAAGAGGGACTGTGGGTAAACAATAATGAGGAATTCAGATCAAAGTATTGCAGTTCCACTTTATTTAGACCACAACTGAATGATTTAAATATGAAAAGTAAAGCATTAAAGAGCCCGATATATCACCTTTAACTATTTACATATACCCACCTAACATTTTGGTTAAATGTCTTTAGCTATTTGCAGACACAGACAAAGAACATTATTTTAGCCATCGACAAGCTGGCAAGATAGTTGACTGCTCTACTCATCAGAACTGGTAAATTTCATTTAAACTGGCATGGACTTGACTATGTATAATACATCCACAAAACTTCAAAAGTGCCGAGGTCTGAGTCATTCCAGAAGCTTTGTTAGGCTGCTTTATCTGTTCATCATTGTCCTGTTAGAATATCTAACTGAGTCCAAGGTTCAACCATCTAGCTCCTGATTAGAGGTGCAGTTGAAGAATTTGGGGGTAGTGCTCATCCTTCATCATTCCATCTACTTCATGTAATGCACTAGTAAAACCCAAGCTTGACTCTCTCAAACATTCTTGCTGTTTTGTCTGACTTTAAAACCTTTCACTCAAACATTTAGCTTGCTCTGTGGACAGCTGCAGTTTTTTTAGATTATTGTACAGCATGTGCTTCTCTTGCGGTCGGGATCCTCTAAGTCTATGTCTATGTTGATGTGAAGCTGGCTTCATTGTGGTGCTTCATTGGGTGTTTCCTTTTATCTGATTGAGACAATTTTGGTTAGATAAGTGAAACCTTTGGGTGTTCAAACTGGACAATGATCCCAAGCACATATGCAAACTGGGTTTGGAATGGATTCTACGACTGAATCCTAAGGTTTAGACCTCAGCCATATTGAACATCTGATTTCCTAAAAAGCTAGTTTGTTCCAGGAAACCAACCAGATGAACTCTACAAATTGTGCTAAGAAGGTCGGTCAAATAACAACCTGAATGATGCCGGCGGCTACAAAACATAGGTTGTTTCTTTTAACTTACTGAGGGACATATAAACAAATTTTACAAGGGGTGTATGTATATATTTGAGCCTGTCTGGAGATTTTTGACACATGAAAATCTACAACGAACACATGTGGAACCAATGCTGATGTTTAAACACCACTTAAGCTGTGTCCTTTATTATTATTATATTGTTAAAGTTGAGGATGGGTGGTTATGAACTCTGACCAACATGCAGGATCTCTCCACTCTACCATCAGTATATCATATTTCTTTAAGTCATTAATTGCATCATTCATGTGAGACTTACCATCAGTGTCCTCCAGAGCTTGGATCATATCAGGGTCGAGTGCTGTGCTCACCAGCATCTCCACATAGCTCCTGAACATCTCTCTCATGGCTCGGCTGTTCACGCTTCCCCTCACGGGCCCTAAAGCACGGAGATGCTGCATTGAGTGGGAGAACACAATGCAGCAGGGGTTCTGACACTAATGTGTTGTGTGACTTCTATGGTTTTAATTTTAGAAGCTTTTATGAACAAATGCGTGAAATTAGTGTTGAGTATTTCCCGTGTTGATTCCTCCTAGCTCCTTTGGCTTTTTTTCTGACGTGGTGGGTGTTCACTTCTGGAGAGCTATCCCTGTCTTCTTAATGCTCCAAGTTTGTTGGCCCCTGTTCCCCCACCTACTCTAAGAACCAGCCACCACCCCAAAGAGGGGTTAAGATCAGGAGATGTTCCTGACGTCTGGAACGCTTTAATGTTCCCATCATCCTTTTTTTTTTTTTTCTCTTTTCCCATCACCTTTTGTTTTCCAGATGTCCCAAACAATCGGAAAGAGGATTCATCAGGGAACGTAGCTTTGCAGCAGTATTCTTCCTCTCATCTTTATAGTTCTAGCAGAATTTCAGTCTCCTTCATACCTTTCTTGGATACAAGTGTCTTTCTGCTCTTTAGCTTCCCAGTTTTGGTCCATGAGGCAGACACCCTGTTTACTTTTAAGACTAATCTTAAAACTTTCCTTTTTGACAAAGCTTATAGTTAGAGTGGCTCATGTTACCCTGAGCTACCTCTATAGTTATGCTGCTATAGGCTTAGGCTACTGGAGGACATCAGGGTCTATTTTTCTCACTCTACTGAGTTCTACTGTTCTCCAGTTTTGCATTGCTTGTCGTCAGCTTTTAACTTTTTGTTCTCTCTCTTTTTTATCTTCATAGTAGGTACACCTGGTCTGACGTTCTGTTAGCTGTGACATCATCCAGGGAAGACATATCACCCGCTATTACCATCTAATGTAGAACAGATTACTGGATCAATGTGTGCTTCTGTGCTTTTTGTCTCTCTTGTTGTGTCTCTGCTCTGTCTTCTGTAACCCCAGTCGGTCGAGGCAGATGACCGTTCATACTGAGCCCGGTTCTGCTGGAGGTTTTCCTTCCCGTTAATGGGTGGTTTTTTTCCCACTGTCGCTTCATACTAGCTCAGTATGAGGGATTGCAGCAAAGCCATGGACAATGCAGACGACTCTCCCTGTGGCTCTACGCTCCTCCAGGAGTGAATGCTGCTTGTCGGGACTTTGATGCAATCAACTGGTTCCCTTATATAGGATTTTTTTTTACCAATCTGTATAATCTAATGGAATTTGACTTTGTAAAGTGACTTGAGATGACATGTTTCATGAATTGGCGCTATATAAATAAAATTGAAGCGAATTGAAGTGAAGTGTGTGCTGACACACTAACACCCTCCTGCTGCAGCTCTGTTCTAGCAGCAAGCTGATCCTGGAGCAGGTAGTACTTGAGCCCACTGCACTCTCATGGACATCTTGACATATTTTTCATTGCAGCTGGACCCTTCACCTCGAGGTTGTAGATGATCTTAAAAACTGATCTTTCAGGTGTAAAATTATTGGTAGAAGTTTCCAGCATGTGATGCCATGATGGCACACACCTTTTTTTGTAGGCACCAACAAGTAGTTGGACCAATCAGTGCACTAATGAGACTGATTACCTGAAGGAGTTCAGCTGGGCTGATGGTGATCAGGTCCAGGGTATAAAGGTGGTGCAAACTGTTTTTATGAAAGATCTTTTAGTGTAATTCATTAAGTACATATTCTATCTTTCACAACAATTGGACGACAAACCTGAAGCCATAAAACAACATTTGTGTCACAGAGTGGACAGTATGTGATGGACATGACCATGACCATGTACACACAGAGCTGCTGACCTTCATCCTCACTTGGCCGGGAGGAATCAGACTCAGAGGAGGAGGACGGTACCTCCTTCAGCCACTTCTTCCTCTTCTTTGGTGGCGGCTCAGCTCTGTCTTTCGACGTCTTGTTTTCCTCTCCTCCTCTGTTCTCTTCTTTTGCTCTTAAAATATCTATGCTTCCATGATTTACCTGCCTCCTGTCTCTCTCAACATCTCTTCTTTCCCATTCTTTCTGCTCACTCTGCCTCTCTCTCCTATCCCTCTCCTCTTTGGGGATTTCCTTCCTTTCTCCTTTCTCTCTCTCTTTTAGCCTTTTCTCTTGCTGTTCTCTCTCTTGTCTCAGTCTTTCTCTCCACTCCTGTTCCTGTTTCTCCTTCTCTCTCTGCTCCCTATTCCTCCTCTCCATCTGCTCTTTTTCAGTTTGTTCTTGCTCATATTCCCTTCTCTCTTTATCCTTTTCCTCTGTTTCTCTCCTCTCTCTCTCTTGCCACTCATTCAACCTCTCTTTCTCTCTCTCCTTTTCACTGCACTCCCTTAGTCTTCGCTGTCTTTCTTCTCTCATCAACTTTTCTTTCTCCTTTTGCTCCCTCTCCTGTCTCTCCTTCTCCCCCCTCCTCTCTCTTTCTTTTAGTTCTTTTTCTAATTTCTCTCTCTCTCGTTCTTTTTCTCTAGCTCTCTGCTCTTTCAGCTCTCTTTCTTTCTGTCTCTCCTTGTCTCTGTCGTCTCTCTCCACTCGGGGCAGGCTTTGACTGTGAATACTCGACACCTGTTTGGCCAGAGTCTGCCGTCTGTCAGACGGTTGTTTGGAAGGAAGGACAGACACAAAGTGAGCGCCCGTCCTCAGGTCTGAGGAGCTGGATAATGATTTGGAATCAATCTGAAGTCATTACCAGGAGAAAGTAAACCTGTAGCTTTACCTCAGGGCCTGGCCGGCTCGGTGCCATGGCTTCCGAGAACACACTCGGACATAGTCCTTCTTGTTGACGTTCTCCAGGAATTTTACGTAAAGACGCTGGTAGCACATTTTTGCATCTCCAAAGTAGCCCAGGTACTGAGGAAGAACCATGGAGTAAAGGATTACAGGAACGCAGACTGGTCTGAAATGCTCAGGTCCATACAGTGATTTTCACCTGTTCAAACAACTAACTTTACATGGATTTTCCTGGGATTTCATGTGACAGACCAACACAAAGCACACCATTGTGAAGTGAAAGGAAAATGATGAATGCCTTTACAAATGTTTTACAAACAAAAGTCTAGCCATGAACATTAAACCTCTACCTGTAACTACAAGACCGGTAGAGACATACCCCAAAATACCTACGGTTGTAACTGTTGTGAAAGGTGGTTCTAAAAAGTAACAGATGATGGCCAAATACAAATACAAAAAACACAACACTCAGATATTAATAGGGCCTGTCACGCTAACTAATTCTGCTGGACGATAATGTTTTTCTAAACATTATTGCAATAAACCATAATATTGTCATTTTGAGACTTTTTTCAAATAATTTAATAATGGCATAATACCACAAGTATTGTATATCCTCTCAATATAACAGCTCAGATAGATTAAGCGGTTGGCCACCGTCATTTGGCTCATATCCAAAAAAAAAAACTTCCAAAGTCCAGAGGTGCTGTTCAGCTTTGTCTCCAATTTCTTTTCTAACTAACTTTTCTCTGGCTTTCCCACGCAAGGTTCTCATGCTAAACTTCTAGCATGTGCCTACCTGACACAAAATGTTATTCCTTCTACACTGAGGAAATGAAAAGGAAAGGATAAGTAGACACCGGTGCACCAGACTGAAACCTTTTGTTACCCAGTCTCAGAGAGGAGAGGGAAACAAAAGGGGGGAAAAGAAAGCATGCATTCACAAATTATCAAGCTTATTTGAATTAATCATGTGATTAAAATGTATCGTGTGATTAACTGATTTATTCTTCATCGTGACAGGCCTGATATTAATATGTAAAAAATGTTGTGCCTTTTATTCCTTCCACTCCATGATTCACTACTACTTTATGTTGGTATGTTGATTAAACTCCCCATTAGATACATTTAGGTCTGAGGTTAAAGGGTAAAAAATGCAAAGCCAATTCAAGGAATGTGAATTCATTTTAGTGGCACTATAACTTATGTTATGTTATTTGGAAAACTCACATTGCTGGTTGCACAGAACTGTCTTTGGCCATCTTTAATCTCTGGGCTGAATTTCTGGAGCAACGCTTTCTGCACTCTCCAGATGGGTGGGGGTTCCCGGCCTGTCTGCAAAGCCATCTAAGAATATAGACAAACAGGGCATTGAGTGTCTGGTGTCAACATATAGTAGAAACCAGACTGTATAAAAAGGCACACCCATTTTTCCCTCTTTTTCTGGAATTAAACCAGCCTAAGCATTTCTCATTGTAGGTCACTTAGGATTAGCCTGTTTAAGAAAATTCTTTTAACTTTCATCAGATTCAGATGTTTAGATACATCTAAGTAATTGGAAGAATTTCCTTTTAAACTGTCTAACTTGCTTCAAATCGTTCCTTCCTCAAGCCTTTCACAATAGTTTGCTGGAATTCTGGCCCATTCCTCCAGACAGAAGCTGTGTAACTGGGTCAGGGTTGCAGGCTGTCTCTGCCCACAAATTTTCCCTGGGACTGAGATTATGGATTTGTGGTGGACACTCCAAAACATGGCGTTTATTATCCTTGGACACTTAAGAGACAGTTAGGACACTAATTAGGCGGTATGCTTTGGGTCACTGTGCATTTGTAAGACCCCTTTGTGTACAAACTTTAACTTCCTGACTGCTCTCCTGAGATACTGCTCCAATATTTTTATTAATATTGTTCTTTCCTCTTGATGCCATCTATATGGTGTCTCCTTTGCTAAAACAACCCCACAAAATGAAGCTGCCTCCCCTGTACTTCACAGTTGGGATGGTGTTCTCGGGCTGGCAAGCCTCCCCCTTTTTCCTCCAAATGTAACGATTTGCTGAAAATGCAAATGCACAAACTGTAACCTAGCCTTATAATGTTGTCTTATGTTATTGGCTTCTTCCTCCCTGAGTGGCCTTCCAGCCCATGATGGTACATGACTTGCTTCACACTAGATAATGATGCTCCGTTTCTCTAGATTTTCCCACAACGTCACACAAGGAGGTAGCATTAATGAGGAGTTGCCTATAAAAAACATCCACAGTATGCTTCCAGTTGACTCAAATGATGTGATTTCATCAAAATCCCACATAGACATGACATCATGGGCTGGGAGTTCTTAAACTGTTTCAATTTATATTTATCTTAGTCTATGTAAACTTCTAACTTTAAAGAATGTTGACATAAAATTTCAACATTATTTAGCAAAATACAAATCATGTTGGCAGCGTTAGTTGAGAATTTTGTCTGATCTGTCACTGAGAGAAAAAAGGGTTACGTGTCTTTTTATATAGTGTATGTAACTACATAGTTTGAACGGTAACTCTTTGAAGCTGTGGGGAGTGGGTCGGGGGGTACCTTAAGAGTACCGATGTCTTCAGTTCGAACCACAAATTCATCTCGTTCACGAAAGATTCCCTCGCCTCCGCTCTCACTGTCCTCCTCATCACTCTCCCCAGCGATGGCAGCATCAGCCTGCTTCTTTGCCAGGTGCAGAGAGGTGAGGCGCTGTGAGGCGGGGGGCTCATCTGGAGTCGGAGGGGATGGTGGTTCTGAGGAAGATGCGGAGGGCGAGGAAGCAGATGGTGAAGAGGGAGAAGGCTCACCAGCTTCATGATCCTGGTCGTGGTCGGAGGATGAAGGTGGCGGAGTGGTCGAGGGAGGTGGGATGGACTGGGGAAGGCTGGAGAGCGGTGATGATGGGATGGCTGGAGGGGAGGTGGAAGGTGGTGGAGAGGTGCCTGCAGTTGAAGCCTGATGATATAATGACGGCTGAGGCTGAGCCTCTGGGGTCAGGTGGGTTGGACCTGTCTGGTCCTCGTCCTGCTGGATCGGCAGTGATGAGGGGATGGACAAACTCAAGGGAGGAAGGGGTGAGGGCAAAGAATAGGTGGGTGGTGAGGGTGAGATAGAGCGGGATTGAGATGGAGGTGTGGAGGCGAGCGCAGGTTCTGATAAAGGATCTGAAACACAAGTTAGCACATTGTCCAGTGAATAGCACACATTTAAAGGGGAAAACACCTGGAGGGGAGTCCTGTCCCCTCCTGGTTTACTGCATTAACCAAACAACAGAGTAATCATTCAGTTCATACTTCTTTATTACCTTCAACTACAGGAGCCTCCAAACCTTCAGTGGGTTTTTTCTCCTCCTGCTCCTTTCCTTGGCTCTCCACATTCTGTGACTCATTTATTATTTCCTCATTATTCCCAGTCTCCTTTCCTCCCTCCTCCTCTTCTTCCTCTCGTTGCTCTGGATCTCTCTCCTCTGTTTTCAGTCTGCTTGGCTGTGTGGAGATAAGACTCTCCTCCCCATCTCCTTGTGTAGGCTGCTGACTGTACATCAGCGTCTCCTCTTTTATGTTCTCCACAGCTGGGCCAACAGGAAGCATCGCAGGCAAAGGGGGGCTGAGCGATGGCTCCTGTGGTGTCGGAGGGGAGGGGATGGGCTGGGTCTTGATCATGGCAGAGGCCATCACAGCAGCCAGTGAGTGTGGAGTGTCATAGAGAGCCGAGATGGCGGATGAGATGCTCTCCTGCAGGTCTTGATTTTTACTAACAGAGTCCTCCTCGTCCGAGGAGAAAGACGGCAGCGTCTCTAGGTTCCTTTTCAGCTCCTCGTCAAGAGGCTTGCAGGGACTTGAGCAGTCGCTGAGTGCCAGATCGGCCCCCTCCCCCTTCCCATCCTCAGTGAACGTTTCTAGAGGTGGCTGTGGAGAAGGTGGTAGTAGGGATGGAGGAGGTGATGACAGCGGCCGGATTCCTCCCTTCAAAGAGGAACAGGAGTCAAGGGCTTCCTGCTCGCCTCCATCGTGTCCCGGTGCGAGGTCAGACTCTTTTTTGCCTGTCTTTAGGAAGTCCAGAAAAGAGGCCATGAAGGCAGGTTTGAAGTCAAAGTCTTTATCATCAGCCTGGAAAAAGGAGAATCACATCAGTGACCCTATTTATTATGTTCTACATCTGTGTTCTTATATTGGAAGATTTCCTCATTTCTAATGTTGGTCAACCAAATGCAACTCCTAGATGCCGCGTCACTGAAACTTCAGTACCCCGCATAGGTGTGCATTTCCCTTCATCTTTCCATACTTACAACCACAAAAATCTATGTATTTTAATGTGATTTTATGTGCCAGATAAAAACAAAGCACAGGGGCAGGAACATAATACATGGTTTTCAATATTTAATGTAGATAAAAATCTAAAAAGTGTGGCGGGCATTTGTATTTAGCCGCTTTTTTTCAGACTCACCAAAACCAATTAACTTGAGGGTTGCCTATTGTTAAATAGAGCCCCATTGTGCATGATAAAATATCAGTTACATGCATGTGCCTCCCAGGTCAGCAACAATAAAATGGATATTAGGTCATCAGAGATTTGCCGTTATTTTTTTAAGTGTCCTTGTCTGGCAGTGAAGCATTAGGAATAATTTTCTTTGTACTTCACAATTGTATACCACTTTGTGTTGCTATTTCACATAAGTCTCCAATAAAATAAATTTATGTTTGTAGTTGTAATGTGACAAAAGGTGAAAAAGTTCAAGGACTATGAATACTTTTGCAAGCCACTATATATAGTATTGCTGTTTTTTTGCTGCAGTTCCTGTCAAATAAGGAAATACACCTATAAACTATAAACTGCACCAAACTGAAAGGTATCTAATTCAATCTGAATCCGTCCATTTATATGCGTAGGCTGTGTTATATTTATTTGATCATCTATTTCCGGACCTCTCTGTGCCTGAAAATGACAGATATTGGGAATTGGTGATATATAGATAACCAATGTTCACAGGTGCCCTCCATTCCCATTGGTAAGGGAGTAAGCGTGGAGAGAAATTTTAGGGCTTAGATGTTTATAGTCGGTAAAGACATACACCAACACATGAAATCCCAATAAAGTAGACTGAATGTGTGAACCGTCTTTAAAAGGACAGGGTGTATTGTTGGGATGTCACATTTAGTAATTGAAGTTGTACTGATTTGAGCCACAAGGGGGCGGTGGTGTTTAACTCATCTTAATGAAGTAACACGCCTCATGTTTCCAAACTGTTGCATGTTTCATGAAGTCTAAAGCGTGTTAACCATGTCTATAGCATCAGATGTTTTCAGCATAATATTTTCAGCCATCTCAGCTGAGGAACAGAGTTTATTAGTGGATTTGAGCTGCATGACTAAACTAATATTATTTATTGTATTAATCTAATGTCTAAAATTAAATATTTGCCTTCTATTATCCATAGTAGTCTCAAAGATCTAATGCAGGGGTCACCAACATGGGTACCCTCAAGCCTGTTCAAAAAATGGCACAACCTTCCAGTGTGCTACATCTAAAATGTTATTTTAATTAGCTGCTCTTCCCTTTTAATCATACTTGAACTTACATAGATTTATGCAATGATAAATGCATTAAAAACATGTTTATATTACATAAAGTTAAGGTGAGCTCTGACTCTTCTAGTTAAAAGGTCAGTACAGGTAGCACTTTGTATGACACAGTACAAATGAAGTAGCTCTCAATTTCTAAAAGGTTGGAGATCCCTGATCCAATGGATATAAAATTTTACTGTACTCTTTGTGTACATTTTCAATTAAATAGTTTCATTTAATAAGGGCCTACATGTCGGTCTGACACTAATTACTCCTAACAGACAGCAGGTGGCAGCAAGGGTCCTGTTCAGAAAGATGCAGTAACTGTGGCAACAGCTGCCGTGGTAACAGGCATCTCTCTCCTCTCTCTTTTGTCAGTCAGACAGAGCTGGCTGTCAGTCAACTATAACCCCCTTCTCTCTAAGCCTTAAATCAGAAAAACAGGACTGAAATCGGATTCAGATGTTCCTTTTTTCTTTATCCACCGGAGAAACAACAGCAAATATGTATTTTTTATACATTCATGTTTCGAAAATACCTGTAAGTACAGCCACCTTGCAACACAGAGACTGGCAAGGTGCCAATAGGCACCTAAGGTGTTAATCAGTTAGAGAATTTATTTTCTCTACCAGAGACATTAGTTTGAAAAGATGAGGTATGAATTATATATGAGGCTTCAAGCCTTGCTCCTTTTGCAGAGGGTGGGAAGCAACTTACTGAATTGGAGAGTTTCTGCAGATCAGCCCAGGATTCAGGATTCAGAGGATGGACCATTTCTTCTTTCCAGCCATACACCATCATCTGTGTTGGTGTCAGAGAAAGATGCTTGTGAGATCTATTTGATGGGACAGAGGTTTGACAGGAACTGCAGCCTATAGTTTATTATAATTGCATTGAACAACAGCATACCTTTTGTTTATTGCAAGAATAATAAAAAGTATAAAACATATATTCCAATAATTTTTTCCCCTCTTCATTTAACCCCCCCCCCCCCTTTTTTTTTTTTAGGGAGAAGGGCTTCCACTGTGCAGCACTGGGGAAGCATTCCAGGAATAACGGTCTTGCTTAGGGACCTAGAGTGGCAATCTGTGGGATTCAAACCAGGGAACTTGAAGCCCAGGACACAAGCAGCCCGCTCTAACCACTAGGATAACACACTCCCAGACAATAAAATGTCATTTATTTATGGTTGTCTACAATTAAGGCCGACTATCTTCTTTGTTTTTCTGCTTAACTGGAAAACTGAATAAATAGAACATGCCTGACAACATGAAGTAGGCTAAAAGATCTCACAAAGCAAAACATTAGGCTCGGGTCTAAAGAAACTCAACAGGAGAAGAGAAAAAGTGAATATTTGTCTGTCTGGAAACATTAATAATGCCATTTCAACAGTAAGATCCACAAATGATGTAAACACAGAACAGCGGAGAACCTTACTAGGGGTGACTGAACTATCAAAATTACTCCAGGAGTTCATCTAAAAATCTGCAGACCTCAATGCCTCAGCTAAGGTATTGATTCAACAGTAAAACAGAGAGAGACAAAATAGAAAAAAAACTAACAAGGCATTTCATAAATGGAACATCTTACCTACAGTGAAAAATGATGATGGGAGTGTGATTGTTTGGGGCTGCTTTTCTGCTTCAGAGTCTGGATAACATGCTGTGACTGATGAAATCACAAATTCTGCTCTCTGGCAGAAGACCCTGAAAGTCAATGTCCGCTCATCGGTTTGTGACCTGAAACTCAAGCTCACTCGGGTTCTGCAGCAGGATTATGACCCAAAAAGCACACCAGCAAGTCCGCTTCTGATTGGCTCAAAAAGACAAACTGAAGGTTTTGTTGTGGTCTAGTTAAAGTCTGATATGTAAACAGATCGTTTATGCTTAAAAACAATCCAATGATGCTGAAATCTTTTCGCAAAGAACAGTGGCCCAACTGTGGGGCAGTTCCTGTTCACATGGCCAGGGTTTAGCATAATGAATTACATTATCATTTGAAAGCTGTTTTTTGTATTTATCTAGGTTATTGTTATCCAATATAAACTTTACTTGATGATCTGACACATTGAGATTTAAAAAATCCCTCATAGCCTGTACATGATGGTTCACCCAACCGACCCTTAAGAAATCTCTTGGAGTTTTTGGTGAAACTCAAGGTGTCCCTTTCCCCGTTGCTCAGGAAATAAGCTTTGTTTCCAACCTGCACATTTGTCATCCCGCACAGGCACGGTGCATCTTTTATCAATGAATTTTACACTAGATAGGAAATAACAAACTAAATCAACAGAAGTGAAGGCAAACCAATAAATTTAAAGAACAAAATTAATTTGCAGAAGTATTCACAACAATTAAAGTATTTGATGTTTTGATAACACAAAGTGGGTTTCAGTTTTAAGTGGAGGGAAAAGGATACATGCTTAATCATAGGTCAACTGGACTTCTATTATTTCCTAATGACATTTCACCTCTCATCTAAATAAATCAGTGGTTGATTTACAATTCAGGGACAATCGACGCTCGTTTGAAGACAGCACATTGTGCACATTTTGGACATGGATGTGAGGTGCTTTGAGAGGGAAGAAAATGAAAAAGCGACACTAAACAGAAGAGGTTTTCTAACACCTACACTGCAGCTCTGACTTGTGTTCCCCAGGTGGTTTTACAGCAATTCACACCTTGAAACATGTGACCAAAGTCTTGCAAACCTCACTGCCTTAGTTGACCTGTAGTCTGAGAGCACTTCGCTGTCAGACTGCAGGTCTGCTGGTGGTTCCTAGAGTCTCTAAAAGTAGAATGGGAGGCAGATCCTTTAGCTATCAGGCTCCTCTCCTGTGGAACCAACTCCCAGTTTTGGTCCGTGGAGCAGACACCCTGTCTACTTTAAAGACTAAGCTTAAAACTTTTTATTTTAACTAAGCTTATAGTTAGGGTGGCTTAGCTTATCCTGGGCTATCTCTATAGTTATGCTGCTATAGGCTTAGGCTGCTGGAGGACATCAGGGTCTATTTTTCCTCACTCTGCTGAGTTCATCCTATTGTTCTCCACTTTGCATTGTTTGTTGTCATTTCAACTTTTAGCTTTTTGTTTTCTGTAATTTTTTTCTTCATCGTAGGTACACCTGTCCTGGCGTTCTGTTAGCTGTGACATCATCCAAGGGGGGCAGATCATCCGCTATACCATATAACATCTGCTCTGTCTTCTCTCACCCCCAGTCAGTCGAGGCAGATGACCGTTCCCACTGAGCTTGGTTCTGCTGTAGGTTATTCCTTCCTGTTAAAAGGGAGTTTTCCTCTCTACTGTCACTTCATGTATGCTCAGTATGAGGGATTCCTGCAAACCCATTGACAATGCAGACGACTGTCCATTGCGGCTCTTTCAGGAAGAGTGAATGCTGCTTGTCAAGACTTGATGCAATCTCCTGGGTTTCCTTAGATAGAAAACTTTTTGACCAATTTCTTTAAACATGTCACCTGGCATTGTTAGGGTTGTATCTGGATCATCAAGCAACAGCCAACCAAACAAGAACCATTGACTAATGTGACATTAATGACCCAATTTGTGACCTTAATGGTCCCTTTAGTATGACTGTGCTGTCTACAATACATTAATTGGTTTGCAAATTAATTGGCAAAGCAATGAATTTTAGATCCACGTAAGACATGATACACGTCTCCAAGACTCAATATCAAATATTGTACAAGGAAGTACACCATTCACATGAGTGTCTTCTGATTCTTGCTCATGGTTTTCTATAATGTAATTCCTCATGTTTATTATCTGACAGGAAAACTTTTAGGCATTTATTCAGAAAGGCAAGATTGAATCTGAACTGAGATTCAGTTCAGATTCATGAGAATAATTCTTAAAACTTCCCTAACTGTGCCTTTTAAAACTGCTGTGTTTGGCATAGAGGGCTCAGCAAAAGATAAACAAATATCACGTTTATGGAACCTATTTTCAACAAAAACATGCAAGCATCTAAACCAGTGCTAATCAGGTCTTTCACTGCAGTGTTGCACATCTCAAAGTATTCTCTACCTCTCCTGCTCTGTGCTGCTGCATGCTCATCGCTTTGTCTTCAATTCCATCATGATCATTTCTTCCAACATCCATGGTGCTGCTTGGCCCAGGACTAATGCCCAAAGATGGTGCCGACCCCACTGATCCCTCAGACAGAACAGGCTCGCTGCTGGACAAAGAGTCTGTCTTCAGCGAGGACTCTGATGGTGGCATGGTGGAATGCTGCTGTTTCATCTGAGACACAGACAAGTTGGATGCAGATGAATTTCCAAAAGCATTTACTGGACATCAAATATTTCTAAAGATTCATGATTATTTTTTATATATAGTAGTAGGTTAATTTGTTGTCAGCAGAATTGCATCTGCTTTCCCTCCTGTGTGTGACATTTTCCCAGAATTACAAAGACTCTTCCTAAACAACAAAATCAGACACATTTAATTGACTTGATATCAAGAACTTCTTCTGTGCGCTTCAGGTGATTATTTTGTTCAGTCCATTGCTGATGTAAATGGGGAGGAAATCAGCAGTTTATCTGCACACTCAACCATCTGTTTGATTAGGCCCGAGGCTCAAAACTAACAGCCAGGGAGAACAATATGATTTTGATTTTAGGTATACAGGGTTCTCTACTCATTTTTCATTTCAAAATTCCAGAACTTTCTGCAGTTTCATAACATGCTGGACATTCAAGTACAATATATTCATTTTGAACTGAACACCAATCACTAAACAACATTGCTGACAGTGGCTTCTGATTTTTTTGGCGTATCTTAGATAGTTATTTCACAGCATCTAGGTATCTGGACAAAAAAAGACCACCTCTTATTCAAACAATGTAACTCTTATACCAGTCAAACAAGGACAGGATTATGGCACAACACATTGAGATCCTTCCCAGTGCAGTTAGAGAACATTTGTACCATTTACAAATGTACAAGTTTCAAGCTTTCATTCATGTAGTTACCATTACATACAACAAAAACAACACCAAATAATAAATAAGGAAAATTAAACGTAGTTAATGTTAACAAACCTGGTTAGTATTAGTGTTTAACATTTCTGCAATCTTTAAATTTGATCTTGTTAAACTATATCTAAGGTTGTTGAATAGTCAGCAGTGTGGAAATCCATTTCAATGCCTTTACAGTAAAATGCTGACTGACCCAGATACATTTTACTTGGAGGAACTACACAAACTCCTCTCATTGCCCTTTTCCTTTGATTATGTGATTAAAGTAACAGACAGGCTAAGTGGTGAAGAGGTCAGACCATAGATAACAGACAATGAAACAAATATTTGTGTATTCAATCATATTATAGCCCAAAAAGTTGGATATTTCTAGTATTGTACAAAAGTGAAAGGGAGCTGATATGACAAAAACTGTAATCGTTTGCTTATATACAGGTACATTTAAAAAAGTGCAAAAGTGTAAAAGTGCAAAAAAGTTTGCCAGTCATCTTGGAAAGTGAATCTCATATATTATATAGAATCATTACATATAGAGTGTTATATTCTAAGTCTTTGTGTCTTGCGATTTTGATGATTATGGCTTAATGATAATGAAAACCAGAAAATTTGAAAATTTGAATACTGTGAAAAAGTTCGTAGTCCCTAATTAGCTAATCAACACAACACCTGCAAAGGTTTCCAGAGTGTGTAAACGGTCACCCACTTTGGGTCAGTAGGAAACACAGTCATGGGGGAGACTGGTGACAGGACATATGTCGAGAAGACAGCCATCAACACCATTCACAAGGAGGGGAAGCCACAAAAGGTCATTGCTGAAGAAGCCAGTTGTTCACAGTGTTCTGTATCCAAACTTATTAACAGAAAATTGAGGGTAAGAGAGATATGTGGTAGTAAAATGTGCACTAACAACAGGGAGAACTGCAGCATTGAGAGGATTGTCAAGTGAAATCCATTCAAGAACTTGGGAGCTTAACAACGAGGAAATTGAGGCTGGAGTCAGTGTCTCAAGAGCTACTACACACAGATTACACAAAGCCTACACATCAGCTACAAGCGTCTAACCTGGGATAAGGAGGAAAAGAACTGGACTGTCCCTAAATGGTGTAAAGTAGGGCTGGACGTTATAGAAAAAGCTTATTGATAAAATAGAAATATTGATCGACAACACTAATTATCAAAAAAATTCAAAACATATATTTTGTTCAATTATCTTTTTACCAAACTGCAAGTTTTTAAAAATGAAAAAAGAATGCATGCTCTTTGAACTCTTTGAAGGGGACAGAGTTTGTTGAAGGAGCATTCCTGTGTCTGCCTTTTTGATTGGTTGGGAGGATGTATCCTACATGATAGGCTAGAATTCAAAGCAAAGCAGTTTTTTATTGAGCTTTTAATTGACCCCCCCCCCCCTTTTTTATATATTGCACCACAAGTGTATTGATCAATATATATTGTTTAATTATCGTCCAAACCTTAGTCAAAGTCCTGTTTTCAGATTAAAGTAAATTATGCATTTCCTTTGGAAATCAAGGTCCCAGAGTATGGAGGAAGAGTGGAGAGGTCTAGAATCCATGTTGCTTGAAGTCCAGAGTTAAGTTTCTACAGTCAGTGATGGTTTGTGGAACCATGTCATATGCTGGTGTTGACCCCTGGATTTTCCAAAGTCCACAGTCAATCCACCCAGCTACCAGGAAATTCTAGAGCAGTTCATGCTTCTCTCTGCAAACAAGCTGTATGGGGATCCTGATCGCATTTTCCAGCAGGACTTGGCACCTGCCAAAACTGCCAAGGGTACCAAAAGCTGGTTCAGTGACCACTGTGTTTCTGCTCTTGATTGGCCAGCAAACTCCCCTGACCTGAACTCCATAGAAAAACTCTATGGGCAAGGAGGAGGGAATGAGATACAACACCATACAAGGCAGATGGACCAAGGCACCTATCAGAGAAATCTGGGCTTCCATTACACTTATGCAACGACACAGGCTGATCACCTCTATGCCATGGAGAACTGATGCAGTAATTCATGCAAGAGGAGCCCAATCAAGTATTGAGTGCATAGAAATGGACATACTTTTCAGAAGCCTGGCATTTGTGTTTAAAACATCTTTTTCTAATTGGTCTAATGTGATATTCAAATATTCTGAGACACTGAATTTTGGGGTTTCTTTACCTGTAAGCTATAATGATCAAAATTACAGGAAATAAAAGTTTGAAATATTTTATTCTAAGTGTTATGAATCTCTGTATATTCCATTTTTTATGCAATATTCTAATTGTTTGAGATGTACCTGTAAAGGTGGTCAGGGTTTTAAAATAGTGTGATTTGCATATGATTGCATATGATTGGTAAATCGTAAATCGCATGCAGTCATTTGCTGCTGGATGTGCAGGTGGTGCCTTGAAAATGATGTAGACTACATTAATAACTGGAGAAACTTTTGGGGTAAAATCCTGGTCTGACCAGGAGAGCTGGCATTGGTCCCACATTAAACAGAGCAGCACCTCTTTCTATCAATCTAGATCTCCATAATGCTGAAAAATCCAGGGTCCAGACCAGGACGCAAAATCATAGTGTGAGCGACTGTGGCTCAATGACAGTCATCTTGCAATCCGAAGGCTGTAGGTCAGATTCTAGATTCCCTTGTCATATGTCGATGTTCCCCACGGGAAAGACAATTAACCTCAAGTTGTCTACTTTCTGTGTATTGATGTATAAATGTGTGTGCATTAAAAAGTGTGATTGGGTGAATGTTGCTATAGTGTAAAGTGCTTTGAGAGGTCAGCATGACAAGAAAAGCATTATATGAATTCAGTCAATTTACCATTTAACACAACTCTCTACTCTATACATCTGTACACCCAACCATTACCCCATTGGGTGTGTTGCCCACAGCCAAAATCAACAGATTAAAAATTAAATAAAAAGGAGCAAATCATGAAAATACACTCACGTGTGTTTTTTTGGTGCTTACTGTTTGAATAGTTTTCTGTGCTGGAGTTGAGTAAACAAGGAGATCAAACTTAGCCCTTACCCCTCCAACACTGATTAACTTTGTCTCACACAACCCTGGCTGCACCAAGAGGATTAAGATGGTATAAATGACTTTAAAATTTCACATTCGTTGAAATACTGGGCAAGTAGGAAGGATAGAAACCATCTTTAGTACAGTTTTATTGTCTAATCCCAGGCAAATGAATCTCTTTTGTGATTAAGTGGTAATACTGATAAGGTCATTATCAATATTTAATTAGAAACTGTCCCTGCCAACATGAGGAAGTGCAGTGATGCTATCACAGTTTCCAGAATCATAATCATTCAGACCAATTAGAAACCATGGCTGATCTGGGAGGTCCACAAGCTTTAGAGAGCCCAGAACGCTACCTCTAGTGTTGTGGAAAAGGAGAGTCTAAAAATAGCAAGGGCTAACTTGTCACGAGCTATAACAGATGCCACGCAGTACTCCAGGAGAATATCCAGTAGAATGTTCAGCCACCTCGATAATAGCAGGGAGTCCAGGAACCTGTGGCAAGGGATTCAGACCATAATGGATTAAGGGGTTTTCACCACAGGCCTGTGATAACTCCACTTATCTGCCAAACCTGAACTACCCCCCAGGAGACCTGAGGTAGGTCACGTTTGGCAACAACACCTTCCGTAAAATTACTCTGAAACCCAGAGTGATTGTGCATGGAGGGGGAGATTGTGTTGTACTTTACCACAATTTCCCCCAGCATGCCCCTCTGAGAGTGCACCCCCAGCATGGCCATCTTACCATCAATGTTACTGCTGTGGAGAGTGTGGCAAGCACCAAACTTATGGGTAAGCACATCTCTGAAGACCTGCAATGGAGCATTAACACTGCATCACTGACCGAGAAAGCCCATCAGCATCCGTAATTCCTTTGGAAACTAAAGTGAGACCCCCAGCCCACGTCATGAACACCTCCTAAGGAGGGACCATTGTTGCATCCCTGTGTAGTATGGTATTAGCACCGTGTCCTGCAACGCATAGTGAGAGCAGCAGAGAGAGCAGCAGAGAAGATGCTTGGTGCCCCTCTTCCCTCATTTCTTTCCACTACAATATCCCAAAGCCCTACAGATTACAAGTGACCCTATCAACACATCTTAAAACTTCGTTAGTCTGCTGCCATCAGGGAGGAGGCTGAAAAGCCCCCGGGCAAGAACCAGAAGGCTAAAGAAGATCTTCTTCTATCAGGCTTCAAGGAACCTTGACTGTCTTATACTACTACCTTTTCTGTCCCCTGCACAACCTATGGGCATTCACCCACCTGTCTCACTCTCAACAGGACACTGTCATATCCAGGGGTCTCCAATGTATATGCATGCTCAGTTTGACAGATTGTGGAGGAGTCCATGAGAGAATCCAATCACCTATCTACTGTTGCAACATGGTCATTCAGGAGGAGTAAATCTTGCATATATTTTACTTGTTTGTCCGTCCATACGTTTTCTTCTGCTTATCCGGGGTCGAGTCGCGGGGGTAGCAGCTTAAGTAGGGAGGCCCAGACGTCCCTCTCCCTGGCCACTTGGGCCAGCTCCTCCGGGGGAATCCCAAGGCGTTCCCAGGCCAGCAGAGAGACATAGTCCCTCCAGCGTGTCCTGGGTCTTACCCTGGGCCTCCTCCCGGTGGGACGTGCCCGGAACACCTCACCATGGTACACCGCTGAATTCCACAAACTCAAAAAGAATTGCAGAAAATTTTAGCGACAGTATAGTATATAAAAAATCTGGTCTCACTGTCTATAACCAAGTTTATAAACATTCCGTCAACACTTCCAACTCAGCACTAAAATTTGCCCGCTTCAAACTCTACTTGGACATTATACATTCCAATTCCTCAATCCCCTGCACTCTATTTTCTACATTTACAAAATTCACCAAACCACAAGATAACATTACCTCCACATTCAAAATAGAAAAGTGCAATAACTTCCTAACATCTTTTCATAAAATCCAAACTATTCACAGCTTGCTGACATCCACCTCTTCCGCTTCCCCACTGGTACGTACACTTTCCCCTGTTACATCCCTCAGCTTCACTTCCTTCACTCCCCTGTCCCAGACACCACCAAACGTCTCTTAAATATGGAATTCTCATCTTGTCATCTTGACCCCATTCCATCTCCCATTGTTAAAACCTGTATTTTCACCCTAGTCCCTCTGATAACTCATATCATAAGCACTTCATTTATCACAGGTTCTGTCCCATCCCCACTGAAATTTACCACTATTACACACCCCTTGAAAAAACCTGGCCTCAATCCTGATCACCTTGACAACTTCATACCCATCTCAAATCTTCCATTACTCTCAAAAATCCTGGAATGCTCAGTCATCTCCCAACTCAACCACCATCTTCACACCGATCAGCTGTTTGAAACTTTTCAATCTGGATTCCACACCCACCACAGCACAGAAACTACACTATCACCAATGACCTCCTCCTCGCCGCTGACTCTTGGTTCCATATCCATCCTTCTTCTCCTTGACCTCTCTGCCGCTTTCGATAAAATAAAACACACCATCCATCTCCACAGTCTTCAGTCCATCGGCGTCTCCGGTACAGCACTGCTTTGGTCCACCTCTTACCTCTCCGACCGTTACCATTTTGTTTCCATTAACAACATTATGTCCTATACCTCTCTTGTCACTCATGGTTTTCCCCAAGGTTCGGTGTTGGGGCCCCTCCTCTTTAATTTACATTATTTACATGTTACCCCTTGGACAAAGAATTCGCCCTCATGGACTCCATTTTCACCCTGATGCTGATGACTCTCAACTTTACATATCCACAAAATCAATCACCCCAGTCATTCTCTCCAATACCACTCCCTGCATCTCAGACATTAAAACCTGGATGGACAACAATTTTCTAATACTCAACAGCAAGAAAACAGAACTACTCATCACCGATCCAAAATCCCTCCTCCCTCCTTCAACCTCACTATTGATGGTCACAATGTTTCCCCATCCTTCTCGGTTTGTAATCTCGACATCATCCTGGACTCTTCCCTGTTATTTCAAACACATATCAGCCATATCACCAAAACGTCTTTGTTCCACCTCCGCAACATTGCTCGCCTCCGTTCATGCCTCTCCCAGTCAGCAGCTGAAATCCTCATTCATGCCTTCATCGCCTCCAGACTCCACCACTGCAATAGCCTCCTCTATGGTCTTCCTTTCAGTCATTTCCAAAAATTACAGTACATACAGAATTCTGCTGCCCGCCTACTCTGCAGACACCAACATCATCAGACCAATCAGCCGCACCAAACACGGAACCATAGGGGACCGAGCCTTCACTGCTGCTTCCCCCACCCTTTGGAATTTACTGCTCTAAACCATCAGAAACTCTGATTTATTACAGAACTTCAAATCACATCTCAAGACCCACTTATTTAAACTTGCTTTTCCGTAGTAGGATTTTTCATATATTTCTGTGTTTTTTAAAATTGTTTTGTAAAGCGTATTTAATTATCCAAAAAAGCGGTATGTTTGATGTATTATTATTATTGTTATTACTATTACTAGTATTATCCCTCACTATGGAACACTTGTAGAAAACAGTGTTCGCTGCCTTGCTGGACAAAGCCAAATATCACCTTCACCCCCTAGGTCGTTGGAATGACAGAGGAGGTCCTAGGAATTTAATGAGATTGTAGCACGCAGCCATAGGAAGAACAAGGAGTTACTTCCCCCTTTTCAGTTAACATATAGGTTTTTCCGTTTGGCCAAGCAGTTCACAAAGACCGCTGAGACCTCTTACCCGCACAAGTCAGGATCGACGCATCTTTCCCTCCACTCGACCCGGAAAGGACCTCTTTTATTTCTTAATTGGCTTCTATAGAAGCCAATTTTTGCCAAGGCAGGATTTATTTAGATAAAGCTTTAATGTCGATGTTTCTATTCCAGAAGGAGTTGTTGAACTGTCTTTGAATATTTTACATGCTGTGACTGAATTCAGGTGATAAGTTGTTTACTGTGTTTTTTTTTTATTTGATTAATGTGACAGCCAACGGTTGACTATTATTGTGTGTCTTCTATCATTATAATTCTGAACAGGCCACGTCATCAACGGCAGGTTTATTCTGAACATTATTGTTAGAATCCCGATCGCCTCTTGTTTCCTTTCTTCTCTTCTCTCTCTCTATTCTGCTGCTTTGGATTTTTGTGCGGATCTTGTTTGAAGTTAATTGTGTCAGCTAGTGGCCTTTGTGTCTGTGACACCACGTGCAGCTCTACAAAGTTGAATTCTCTCTGATTGGCTATAACCATATTCAGAAAACCACCCACCACCACCCTTTCGGGGGTAAGTAAAAACTTAGAGCATTTTTGAGCACCCTCAGACATTTCAGCTCCCCTATTTAGTAACAACTGTGAAGTCATTTTGAAGTTGAATATAAGATTATTTGCGCTCTGCGGCTTCAGCAGCGTCTGCCTCCTGTTCGAGATGATGCAGGGAGGCTGATCTGAGGCTTCCCTCTGCTTGCTGCTCACTGCTCCCCTTTCCTCCTCTCAGGTCAGCCAGTGCATCACCTGGGGGGGGGGGGGGGGGGGGGGATGAGGGGATGGGTAAGGCTGTTCGCTTAATTGGTGAGCACTGATTAGAGAATATGAATACGAAGAAAGGCGACCCACGTAGAAAGACAGCCCCTTTTCTGATCTAACCATTTTTGAGCAAACCAATAAAGCTGATTGCCCCTGGCCCCCTCGTTGGGTATTCAGTTATGACATTAACACAGCCTCATCAGTGCACAACAGACCATATTATACTCCCAATACCTCAGAAAAATGAAATTTGTTGTCATGACCCCTTTATGGCCTGTGCAGAACCGTTCTCTGGGATTCTACAGAATTTCTTCAACCTTATTCTGACCAAGGAGAAGGTTCCAATGTTGTGGAATAACTCCTATATTCTTCCCGTACCAAAGAAAACTCACCCATCAGTCCTCAATGACTTATACCTGTTGCCCTGAAATCCCACATCATGAAGGTCCTAGAGAGACTCCTGTTGGCCCACCTGAGTAAGAAGAAAAGCAGCTATAAGGAGCCCCTGCAGTTTACTTGTCGCCGTGGAGTTGGAGTTGAAGATACCAACATTCACATGCTTCAACAAACCCACTGTGATTTAAACAAGGCAGACAGCACTTTAAGGATCACGTTCTTTGATTTCTCCAGTGCATTTAATGTAATTCAACCTGATTTGCTTTGTCAGAAACTCCAGAACACTCATGTGGAGGTCGCAACAATCGCCTGGATCACAGAGATTACCTGACTAACAGACCACAGTTTGTGAGATTGGAGAGTTGAGAGTTTAAGGTAGTCAGCAGCACAGGAGCACCACAGGGGAATGTCTTCTCACCATTCAGTTTCACTCTTTACACCTCAGAATTTGAAATCAACACATACTGATGTCATCTGCAGAAATATTTAGATGACTGCAGTCGTTAGATGCATCTACCATGCGACAAAGCTGGTAGACAGCTTTGTGGCATGATGTGGAAACAATCATCTCATTCTGACTGTGGATAAAACAAAGGAGATTATTGTAGATTTCAGGAGAAACAGGAATAGTACCAGTGGAAGTTTTGGGGTATTATAAATACGTTGGTGTTCACCTGGATAACAACCTGAACTGGAGACACAACTGTGAAGCTGTCTACAAGACAGGGCCAGAGCAGACTGTACTTCTTGGGGAAGCTTAAGTCCTTCAGGGTATGCAGCAAGATGCTGCATGTTTTCTATAAGTCTGTTGTGGAGAGTGTGATCTCCTCTGCTCTCATCTGTTGGAGTAGCAGCATCAGAGCAATTGACTTAAAGAAGCTCGGCAAGCTTATAAAGAAGGCTGGCTCTGTGCTGGGGACCCTTGTAGAACCTCTAGAGATGACTTTTCAAGGAAGAGTTCTTGAACATGATGGACAATCATACGCAACCTTTTCATCAGAATGTTGTACAACAACAGAGTGTCTTCAGTCAGAGGCTACTACAGATCCGCTGTAAAACAGACCGATACAGTAGATCTTTCCTACCTGCAGCCATCATGATCTACAACAACTCGTTTAAGAAACCCATATGAGTTTCACCAGCATTACATTTCAGTTTAGGATTAATAAAGTACTTTTGAATTGAGTTGAATTCTCAGATCTATTTGACCCACTAGACCTCTCTACTCTTAATACATTTTCACTTTGTGTTTCAGACATCCAATCTTGGATGTCTGATAATTTTCTTTTACTCAAAAATGATAAAACTGAGGTGTTGGTGTCTGGACCCAATGCCATGAGACATCCAATAGCTCAGTCCCTTTCTGTTCTTGAACTGAAAGGAACAATAAGTAATAATGACACCTCCTAGGGAGGAGGAACATCAGGTGGTCATCCCTTGGCTGTGCGTTTTTCAAAAGGGGTCCATAGGCTGACAGCAGTGTTCCTTCCTGGGATCTGACTGTTGTGATGGAAGATCATTGTGGTGCTCCAATTGAGCCCCTCTGTCATATAAGACAGCTTTGCTTCTTGCTTTGGCAACTATAATGGGGATTTGCATGCAGTTTCGTCTCACCCGTCTTGTGTTCAGTTTTTAGCTGATGGTTTGAAGGTCATATTGCACCCAAATCCCACATATCTCCCTAAAATGATCCCATCAGACTACAAATCTATTACTACAGAGCTTTCTAGTTTTACCACACTACTTTTACTTCTGAAGAGCAAAGGAGGCTGCATCGTCTGTGCCCGTTATGTTCACTGCAAATTTACATTGACTCAGGGTTTGCAGTTGTGTGATCAGCTGTTTGTGTTTTCCCAATTCCGCTAGGGGCAAGGCTCTATCTAGAAAGATACTCTCTCATTGGGTAGTGGGGGTGGGGGTTATTTCTTTCCCATACAACAAAGGTTTTCCTTTCTCTCACAATGTGAGAGCAAATTCAACCAGGCCTGTGGCGACATTATTGGTTCTATTCAGAGGGGTCCCTGCGAGTGATATCTGTGCAGAAGTTGATTGCTCTTCCCTACACATGAAACATTTTTTACATTCCTTAGTTTGTTCAATACCACGTATTGTTTTGCCAATATTTAGAAATACATGTAAATATGGGATTCAAATAGTTCTAAGATCACTGCACACAGTACTTTACATTTTAATTAAAATGTAAAGCATTTTCAGTGTCATAAGATGTAATTTATCAACAAGTCTTGGAGATAGCCCAAATATTTATGTTGTAATCCAATAATAATAATAATAATGTTTTAACCCCCTAAGCCCAGAGGGTTTTACAAGCATTTTCTGCCTGCAATTACATATCTGAAATAAATCAAGTAGAGCTCCCAAGTTATGATGTTAAAGAACATTTTCAAGTGGAACCACTATTGCCAATGCAAAGGTGATTAAAGAAAGAAAATCAAAATATTTGAGCCCCACCTAAATCATTTCCAAAATAAACACTGCAAAACTAAATGAAAACCCCATTGAAATTATAGGAGAAGCCTCAGAGTTTATAGATCCACATCTTGACTATAACTGCAACAAATCTGGACTGAATCGGTTAAAGGATATTTGTTGCTCAAAGGTTTTAGTGGACAGTGTGCCATGCGGACATGTGATTTTTAGCACAGTTGTGCCAAAATGGGCCAAAGCTGTGCCAAATGTGTTTTTCACTTCATAAAAGGGAATCTGGTCAAACAAAAGTGCTGATTTCAATTGTAGGACTCCTCTGCATATGACAAAGTATTTGTTCATAAGTTTTACCACATGATTCATCAAAATGAAGAGAAATAATTGTATGTCTCAAACAAAAATTTTATTGAAAAACTTTCCAATAGGTAGCTATCAATAAAATGTGTATATAAATGTGCAGCAAATAAAGTGCAATATATATATATATATATATATATATATATATATATTAGGGCTGGGCAAGTTAACGCGTTAATTTTGCGTTAACTCATTAGACTATTAACGGCGATATTTTCTTTAACGCGCATTAACGCATGTTGCTCACATGCTTTTATTTTGTAAAGGTCTGTTGCTGCGGTGTAGGGGTTTGAATCAGAACAGTAAGTGGCGATAATGCGCCAATAACCTCGCTGTCAGCCAAGCCTCGGATTCAGAGGAAGAAAGATACTGGCCGGAAAAAAACAAAGCCGACATGCGGAAGGCGGTGTTTCCCGCAGGTACCGCGAGCGAGCTTAGGCGGGGCGAGGCGAGGCGGTGAGTTGGCGGCCGGAACAAGTTTTGTGCGGAGCGGAGCGGGGGGGGGTCTGCTTAGACGCCGTCGGTGAAGTCGCTTCTCGTTTCAAAGTATCCATGTGTTTTTGCCTGTTTTTCCCTGCCATTCACTATATGAACGCGAGAAAGCAACAACAAAAAACCGCGTGTTAACGTCAAATAAACGCAAGCAACGCAAGCATATCGAGTTAGCAAGCATTTCAGTTTAAAGTTCTTCCAGCATGGAATATGACAGAAACAAGTTAGTTGTAACCACTGCCAAGTTAAATTTTGGTATTGAACATAAAATGATAATGCTGCTCCTTGCGGTTACCTCAGAAATTGCCTGTTTTTGGTAGATTTTTTCCCCATAAAGAGAATTCCCTGTCAGTGGCAATAAGCTTTAATTTATTATTATTGCTATTTTTTGTTTTACATGTTTAAGTTGAGCTTTACACTAAATATGTGTTACTGATAAGTGCTACAAATGTTACAACACTTTTGTTCATATGGCAGCAGAACATTAAAATAAAAGTGTTCTTTACACTACTTTTGAATTCATTCTTGGAGTTTGTAAATACAATGCGATTAATCGCGATTAATCAGGGCGATTAATCGCGATTAAATATTTTAATCGTTGCCCAGCCCTAATATATATATATATATATATATATATATATATATATATATATATATATATATATATATATATATATATATATATATATTAGGGCTGGGCAACGATAAAAATTTTTAATCGCGATTAATCGCATCATTTGCCCGATCATGATTAATCGCATTGTATGCGCAAACTCCAAGAATGAATTCAAAAGTAGTGTAAAGAGCACTTTTATTTTAATGTTCTGCTGCCATATGAACAAAAGTGTTGTAACATTTGTAGCACTTATTTTATACTGGATATTTTCAACCCATCTATTGAATTTAGTGCACTAGTTGATCTTTTCTTCATAAGAGAACAGCAAGCACTGCAGCCATAATATGGCCTTTTTTGACCTGCTGTATATTAGCCAGTCCCTAAGCTTGATGTATCATGAAACTGTTGACCTTTTGGGTTTTGTGGTTTTTATTTTATTATTACAATTAAATAATAATAATAATAATAATAATTATAATAATAATAATAATAATAATGTTATGTTCAGTGTTTTTTCGCTAATCCACCTCTTATATATTTCAATCCTTATGTAATTTTGTCTGTGTTGTGTGCACCTGCCTGTCGCTTTAATCCTATAAATTTCCCCATCGTGGGATAAAAAAAAGGATTAGCTAATGTTATCTTATCTTAAATAACACTTTTTAATATATGTACTGGGTTCTTTCAAGGTCTTAATTACATTTTCTGTGTGGGCTCCAGTAACATATGATAGATAATATCTACTTTAAAAGTTAACATGAACTGCTGCTGAAGATGACCACTGATCTACCTGGATGTTCCCTGGAGGACTGAAACGCCTCAGTCAGAGACGTCTGTGGGTCTGTCGGGGCAATGACAGAAGTTTTGTCTCCTCTCTCCGTTTCTGTGGCTAAACGTTTTCATGTTTTTTCACGTGCTTAGATAAATTTGTTGTGTTTCCACTTAAATTAACCGGCTTTTTACAAAACATACAGCTTGATTTCATTTACGGTATTAAAATAAAGCCAAACGGTGCTACTTCCCTTGTTCATGTTTTTTCGCTGCTGCGGTCTCTCTCAGCTGTTTGTGAGTTGAATTTGTGTGAGAGCTGAGTGGGCGGGCCAGGCTGAGCCTGCGTGCTGATTGGCTGGCGCCGCTGAGCCAGGTACGAGAGGGGAGGGGGAGCACCAGAGTGCTGCCGTGAGACAGCGCGCAGCAGTCAGCGTGCGTGCTGACCGACACTGACTGAAAGCATGTGAGCAACATGCGTTAATGCGCGATAAAATAAATATTGCCGTTAATAGTCTAATGAATTAACGCGAAATTAACGCGTTAACTTGCCCCGCCCTAATATATATATATATATATATATATATATATATATATATATATATATATATATATATATATATATATATATATACATCACTGTATAAAAATAAAATCACAAAACTAAACCTTTAGATAAACTTTTCAAAAAATGTGCATAAACCTTCACAGTAAAATCACTTTGTTCTCCAGAGGTCAGCTCTGGATGGAACTTGCACAAATCCACTAAACACAACAACGGCTAAGAAAACAAAGAACTTCCTCCCTGCTTAAAATAAGCTGTTGTGCATTGGTCTTTATGTCTGAAATAATAGTGTAACACAAAAAAGTTTGAAAAGGCTCAAAGGAGACAATGTTTTTGTGATATTAATTCTGGGACCAGGCAGATGCCTTGGTGAAAATGTAGGTGTCTGTGGCTCAGTGTCTGGTGCACCAGGAGAGTGCCACATGTCCTCGCTGTCATCAATGGGCGGTGGGGTAATGTGACTTGCCCACTTAGGGATTGGCCTGGTTGAACTGCTCTTTTTTTCTTGGGGCAGAGGCAGCCACACACTTCACAGGCCTTGTGGCAGTCTGTAGCCAACAGGCAGGTGTCTGAAACTTCTCATCTTCTGCTGCACTGTTATCACTGGGGAAAAAAAGACATATTTTGAAGATTTGATTTGACTGTGTTTATCTAAATGCCAGGCTAAAACTAATGTTGCATCTGACACAGATTTATTATAAGCGTAGGAATACAATACTAATACTGTAATGACATATTTATTTTGTAATCACAATAGTATGCAGAATAGACTTCTCACCTTGAAAAATGTGAAACATCAGTTGTATTGGAAAAGTATAAATGATATTACCTCTTCATAAAATGTCAGGTAAAGATGCTGGAAATAAAAAGTAACTGTATGACTTACTCATTTAACCGGGCCTAGAATCAGCTGCTGCTCGTCTTCGTCTTCAGCGTCATTCTCCCTCATAATTTCTCCGGAATGGTCAATTTCGCCTTTTGTGCCATCACGACTGCAAATGTTCTTCCAAAAATCCACGGCGCAAAATAGATAAGCAAAAACAACAAGCCGCCTGCGTCTGCTGTGTGCGATAAAGCAACACGTGCGCAAAGTTGTATAGTCTCTGGTATGCACGGCAATTACGTCACCGAGACACATCAAACTTCAACAGAAACAGGTCCACCCCCTTAGAAATGGGCAGTCCTTAAAGCCATTAAGACAGCAGATTGGACTGAAACTGGTCCACTCCTCTGTAACGGGGAGTCGTTAGGGTCGTTATTGGCCTGGCTTGCCGGAACGATGTTTTGATCACCCGTATGAGGGTGAGGATTGAGGTGATTATTGGCTGGAATTAAGCCTATAGCTGTATTATACGTTTTTGAGAGTTGGAACCTAAGGCCCCCTCAACCTTAAACAGAGGAGGGGGCCTTATGTTCCAACTTTCAAAAACTTATAATACAGCTGAGAATGCTTTTCTTTTATGGTCAAGGCAGGGAGTTAAAAAGCTTAAAGATCTGTTTACCAATAATACATTCCTGACTTTTAAAGTGTGACTCACCCAAACTTAAAAGCCTAACCCCGCTTTTAGATACATTTTGAAAAATTCCACCAAAGTAGCCCATTTGGCAGGACCAAATGTGGGGCTAAATGAAGGTGGTTTTAGGCAGTCGTGAGGTAAGGATAACATGGAAAGTGACCAGGGTGATACTGATGGCTTTGCCACGGATTGGTTGATTTGGGGTTTAGCTACTATTTAAACAGCTTTCCTCTGAATATGGTCTACCTGGACATTTTTTTTCTTTACCTTGTTAAAGATTTGTAGCAGTGCTTCTGGGCGCTTCCATTTAAAAATCTGTTTGATATATATAATTGGGAGTCCTTTTCTAAGTATGAACAATAGTCTTTTGACAATCTATAAATACATTTATGCTTTCAATTTATTTATGTAGCGCCAATTCACAAAACATGTTGTCTCAAGCCACTTTAGAAAGTCAATTCAACCAAATCATACAGAAAGGTCAGTTAAAATGTTTTGAATCAAATGAAACCCAGCAAATCTAGTATGTAGTCATCTACATCTAGTCATTGACTTGCAACATTCAATCCTACTGACAGAGTGCGTAGCAACAGCAGACAGTCGCTTTCATTGTGTCATTGAATTTGCAGCAGTCCGTCATACCGAGCATGCATGTAGCGACAGTGGAGAGGAAAACTCCCCTTTAACAGGAAGAAACCAGCAGAACAAGGCTAAGTGTTAATAGCCATGACCAAGACTAGGGCTTACAGAAAACAGAGCACAAAGAAAGAAGAAGAAGAAAAAGAAAAACTTTTGCAAAACATTTCATCCAATAGTGCCAGATCCTTATAGAAGAATGGATTAGGAGGTATCAGAATGAAAGTCTGAGGTGTTTAAAAAAGTACACACCTCCTTGATTTGCGCCTACTACAGTCTTCAATATAAAATATATTCATAAAGTTCACTGGACCAGAGAAAGTCTATCTAAAACCTCATCAAATTCACATCAAATACCAACAGACTGTGCTCTGGAACTGTCTTTCTCTCACTGATTTTAGAAGCCGTGTCTTTGAAGCCCTCAGTGATCTGTAGCGTTTGATTTGGACCCACTTGTTAAATGGTTTGGAGTTACTTAATGATTCAACTTTCTAAGGTTAAAAGGGATGATATAGCTTTCAATATTTTATTCACAAGGTAGTAACTCTCTACTGGGTGGTAACTAAAACTATGCTCTGCTAATTCTTTGCTACAACAACAAAAAGCTTCCTTTATTTCTATTTTGCTTACCTTTACATGAGAACGTTCCATTGTACAGGACAGATTAATAGGTTAGCTGACAAAGTTTTGTTGTGAGATTTATTTTTCCTCTCTCCAAATAATTTTAATAATATTGTAAATATCGAGGAGTTAGAATAACTATTATTAATATTATTAGTTATTTTACGTGGGTTTTTTTTTTTTGTTCTCTGCTTTTCTGCTTCCTATGTTAGGATGTATTTAATTGTATATTTTCAAGACAGTTATTTTGTTAACTTACTGCACATGTGAAAACTTCATAAAAAGAGATTTAAGAAAATGAAAATAAACGGATACTTCTGGAGCTGCACAATATATCGGATCACAATAATCATTACAGCATCAATGTTTATTTTTTAATATGGTAATTGCTTGTCTTGAATAATTTATGGATGAACATGTTTCAAGTGCCATGCATTACTGCACTTTGTGGCAGTAATAATAGACTTTATATGTCATTGCTTTTCACAACTTCAAGGGATGATTGTGATGGCTATGCTTAATCTCAAGGTATGTGGTGTGGAAATGGTGATGATAGAAACCTTTTGGCTTAACTGTAACTGATTTCATCATTGCGAGCTTCAACAATCAATATTGCCTGTTTTTCTAATACTGTGCATCTCTAACATGTTTTTGAGTGAGAAGAAAAGGCTGAAACTCAAAGGGAAATTTTTCTTTACCTGTAGTAGACAGATCTCATTTCGCTGAGTTTGTTGAAAAGTCAAGAAATTCTCCAAGTGTTGGAAGGCTAATAGCTAGTCAGACTAAAATGTTCACATCTGTGAGATATAAAAACATATGTAAATTTTTTGAAAGAGACTATTATATTTTTTTTGCTGTGTTCCCTGCCAAAGAACAGCCATGTTATTAAACAAAGTTAGATTAGCTGAAGCTGCAAGCTGTATCAATCCACCTGATCAGTTGTAATTCATCATTCCCGTGTACGTCCACAAAGAGTAAATATTTAGATTTCACATTAAGCTATCCTTTACACAGTGAAACAGATTCCTGTGCTTGTCCAGGTCTGGTAGTAGTTTGTAGATTATCCAGGCTGACTGACAATCAGCTGACTGATAATATCTTAGTAACATGAACGTAGTTTAATTGAGAAAACCTAACAATGTCCTTGTGAAATTAAAGACAATAAAAATTTTCTAATATAACGTTGTATCCCTTGAAATTGAACCTGTTGCAATTGAGTTGTTTTAAATTGCGACAGCTAAAATAAGGACCTCCACCTGACTAATTGTTAGCATTCCAAAGCCTTTCCAACAAAATCAAAGTACTATAATGTCCGTCTACTCTAGGTAACAACTATGACTAATAACTTAACTGAGCCAAAATTTAAAAAAGAAATCCAAACCATGCATTTTAATAAGAATAATTCTTAGTTTGTTGCATTTTACCTTGATTGGTCTGGCCAAGTCTTGTTGGTGTGCTTGCTGATGCTCCTGTTGATATAGCTGCGAATGGTGCAGTTGATGGTGGGAAAAGGAAACTTGCTGCTGCTGATGATGGAGGTGATGCTGCATATGTTCATGTGAAGCTTGATGAAGATCTGTCTGTTGGCTATAATGTTCTTGTGGGTGTTGCTGGACATGCTGCTGTTGGCTATACAGTTGCTTTTGGTGCTGATGATGATATGGAAGGCTGTGTGCTTTGTTAATGTCTCTGTGAATTTCCATAAATCCATCATCTCGTCTGCCACGTCCCCTCCCCCTGCCACGTCCTCTCCTTGTTTCTCCAGCAGCCGAGCTCATCAATCCCCTGCAGTGTGGAGGCTCTGGAAGAGGACGTATACGTGGTCTACCTCGTGGGCGAGGAGGGCCTTCACGTTTTGGCTTAGTTGGTTTCCTGCCTCTTTTCTTAGGAGCATCAAGAGGTAAAATTTGGGAATGGTGCCCAAGAGGAGTGTAGCTAGATGGATGACAGAAGTCTACATCACTCATCATGGGACTGAGCCCAGTAGCACCGGTAGCCCTCCTACAACTTGATACCAAGTCTGGCAACAGGTCTGGAAGTCGTCGGCTGTTGAGACGAATATCCGCTGGAACATCAGCTTTATCTTCATCATCTTCAAATTCATACTCTTGTGGATAGTTTTTCTTTGTTTGGGGTAGTGGCTCACGTCGCTGTTTGAGCAAGTGAAAGGAGCTGGTCTTCAGCAGTTTTTTGGGTCTAGAAGAACAAAAGATGGGTGAGGTAAGACCGGTGTTGCTGGAACTTCCACCCATGGCTCCCATCATTTTGTTAACTGATCCATCCACTTGGGCTTCTGAACCCAGTGCCATAGAGGGAGTCTGAGACTGGATGAGGCCAAGCTGGTCAGTATTTACAGTAGAAGGAAGCTCGTGGGTCTTCAGGGAGTCAAGATCTAAGTGCAGATTGCCATTACCTGTTCCTGGGAGGTTGTGGCAGTACTGTCCATAACCTTGATCAGTGTGAGGATTACCTACATCGTATCCCTCACCAGCATGCCCCACTTTCAGGGCTTCTATATCCTCCTGTGATTGCCCATGCCTCTTACTAAGGCATTCTTGAACAGCCCGACCTGTCCCAGAATCACCAGCACAGTTTGACTTATATTCAGTTGAACAAAACATGTCCTCCATCTCAGGAAAGAATGAACGATCCTCGTCTTGTAAAAGAGAGTCTGAAAAGCAGATGGATGTTACAGGCGGAAACCGTTGCTGTTGCTGAATTTGATTCAGTCCAAATTTATTTGCTGGGCTAATTGTGCCAAACTGGTGTCGTTTGAGTTGGTCAAACTGGGAATGTGGGAGTTGTGTTTTTTGCTCTCTTTGTTGAGTTTGCTGCAGATTGTGAGGAGAAGCCATGTTTCCTGAAATCCTGCGAGGTGGTGCATGACCTAACTGTTCATGTGATAGCTGCTGGTGAGTGTGTGCTTGTTGCCCTTGGAGGCTATGAGATCGGGCGTGGACAGGGGGTGGGTCGAGGTGGTGAAGGTGTGAAAGTGTGGATGCACCTAACTCTGGTTCATCAAGAAGGTTATGGAGATCTGAGTGCTTTTGTTGAGAATTATGCTGAGGCAGAGGTCTGTGCTGGTGTCTATACCTGTCTCCACCACCTCCCTCCCCTACTGGAACAGTCACACCAAGACCAGTTCTGTCAGGTGGTTTACTAGTGTCAATGGTACTGGCCTGGGAAAGAGATTCATCAAGCATGTCCAGAGAAGGCTTTGAGTTTTGACTTGTTTGAAGCTGATCTCTTGATTGAGCAGCAAGACTGTAGTGGGTATCCATACATTGGTTCTGCAGTGGAAGTGGCAACTGGGGAGAAAGGTTTTGTGAATTGGGCTCTACCCCAGCAGACCTCACTCCTGCATTTACACCCATCATACTCTTCTGACTCAAAGGGTGATGTGGTTGCTGCTGCTGCTGCTGCTGCTGTTGCTGCTGCTGCTGCTGCTGCTGCTGCTGTTGTTGTTGCTGTGTGAGTACATGCTGAAGGTCCATCTTAGTACAGGGAGTATGAGAAAGTACCGACTGCATCATATGTGTTGACTGTGAAGGGTCCGGTGATGAATCTGCCAAAGAATGGGGGGCCTGGCTTTGGCGAGGCTGCAGCAAATCTGGAGTATTATATGTATTTGAAGGTTTCTTTAGGTCCATGTGAGAATTGCTCTGAGAGTGGGAATTGGCCTGGCTGTGCTGAGAATGTTGAGAGTGCTGCGTAAGTTGATTATGCCGGGAAAGCTGGGTGCTTTGCTGGGAGTGTTGAGTGTGTTGCTGAGAATATGGGGATACATGTGTGGTGTGATAAGAGTGTTGGTGGTGTGGGTGTTGGGAATAGGGATCCCCTCTTCCATACTGTACTACAGACCCTAAAGACTCAGGATGCTGTTGATCAGTCTGAATAGTAATGGAGCAAGAAAGAGATTCTGAAACTCCTTGTGCTTCTCTGGTGGGAGACTTTGATACAATCAACTCTGACTTCGGCAGTTGTTTTTTCTGAGTTGATTCTAACGGTCTATTTAGACCATTTGCTGTTTCGCTAATTGTTGATTCAGGACCAGGGTAGCTGACAGTGTTATTGGTGCGAATGACACTCTGAGGATGGAAGCACTCATTTGAGAGCTTGTTGTTATCAAAGGTGATCTTGCTTTCACCATCCCTGACCTGTGTTATACATTGGGATAGTTGCTGAGAATGTGAATGATGTTGGGAAGGGTGAGGTGCTGATCTTTGTGTGTGTAATAAGTGTTGGATTAGAAAATCATCAGCTTCCTCTGCTTCAACTCGGGATCCATCAGCCGGCAGTAATTTTGCATCAGTTTTTGGTTTGGTTGTTATAGAGTGATAGGAGTCGCTTTGAATTTGATGTGTATCTGGGAAATTTTGAGGTGAGGACATGAAAGTAGGCGACAGGATGGAAGACAAGCATTTAGTTCCCCCTGAGCTTCCAGGGGACTGTGCAGGACGACCAGCTGCAGGTGACTGCAATGCAGAGTGACTGAGAGTAGAAATGATAGCAGGTGATGTAGCTGACTCATGCAAATGGTAGGAATTGTTGCTTTCATTCCCAACAGCAGGGATAGCACTTCCTGAACCTATAGATCCAATTCCACCCCTTTGTGTTGTTAGTCCTGATAGAGGTCCCATCCTTGTTGATTCATTTCCATAATCCAAAGAAGGGCTGTTTGCCCTTCTGAGAGAACCAGAGCAATAACTGGAGTCACCAAAGACTATTTCTGCAGAGAATGAGCGTCCTCTTGAGCCTATACTGGCAAAAGTCTTTCCCTCTGTAACCCCTCCACCAGAACTTAAATCCTGCAGATGAGGTGAGCTGAATCCTCCAAGAGTCCCGGCCATGTGTGCAGATGGACCATGGGTGGGGGAGTAGGTCTGAGAATGGGACTTGGGGGGAGATTGGTTTGGCATGATTGTGCTAGATTTCACCAGAGATTGAGAGCTATAGCTAGGTAGGCATTGTTTGACAGCAGGTTGTTGAACAAGGGTAGACGACACCACTGGCAGTGGAGGGGGTGCTGGGGCTAGCCGAGGACCAGACTGCTGGCAAGGAGGAGCAGACAAAGAATTACTATTTGTCTTGGAATTAGAGGTGGATGAAGAGGACGCTAATGGTGGAGTGTGAGGAGTATGGGAAGAAGAAGACAAAGAGCCTGAGGAGGAATAGCCACTGTTGGAACTGGAACCATTAGGTCCCTTTGTGGCAGATGAAGAGGATACAGAGGAACTGGTTGATGAGGTTGTGTAGGAAGTTTGAATATTTGGTTGATATGTTTGAGTTTCCATCTGCAGTGGAGGTTTGGGATCAGAGGATGAACTTTGCTCATCCAGGGGACTACAGGGCATTCCAGTATGCTGATGCTGGCTGACTAACTGTTGGTACCTAGATGACCCACCACAGCTGGCATATTGCTGTAGGGATGTAGAGTGAGCTGAGGGTGATCGTTGGTAATGTTTGATTACACTGTCTTGTCGAGAAATTGCCCTCTCCGGAGAAGGTTGTGGCTGGGGGACTGCTGTACCCAGCAGGGGTGGACCAGAAGAGAACATGGATGAATTATATAACTCAGAGGACCGGCTGTGAAGTTGGGAAGATAACAGACTGAACTGGGGAGAAGGCAAGTGGCAATTAGAGGAGTCAGAAGGGGCTTGGTTCTGAGAACCCGGGGGCTTCTGTGATCCCCTAAATGTGACACTTTGAGAAGAAAGCAAGCGATCAAAGCCCAAGTTAGACTGGGAGGGTGTTTTTATGTGCAAGAGAGCATCATGGGGGGATAACAAACCATTGGAAGTTGGGCTATATGTAGGGGTATCCTGCAAGGACAGAGATGGAGTCAATGATCGTCCAGGAAAAGAGCCAGGATGCTGATACGCAGAAATGGGTGAAGAGGATGAAAAGGATCCGGAACTTGAGATGGCCCCAGAAATAAAGAGCTCTGCAGGGGCTGGTGTATGCATGGCTAAAGGACACAATGATAAACAAAAAGGGTTGGTCAGCACACTAAGACAAGTTTTTATTTTAAAGCAAAAGCGTTTTGTTGCTACATTTTTGCAAATGATTTGGGTAAATCATTATGGAAATTGAATAATCATTCAAATTCCAGTAGACCACTGACACTCACTGGGCTGCCAAGATGGTGTCCGAAATTGAGAGAGGAGAGATGAAGCTGAGGGTGTAGGCTGTTGATCCCGGGACTCTAGGGCTGAAATCAGATTCATGACAGCAGGGTCAGGGCCGGAGGTGCTGGCATGGTGCAGGCTGGTGTCAAACAGCCCAGAAAGACCTGACAACAAACAATAATTACATTTAGTTTGGTTAACTTTATTCATACAGAGCTAGTTTAATATTAATATAATCTCAAAGCACTTTACAAGCAGCAACAAAAATATTAAATCTAATCATACCGATTTAATGTCAATAATATACATTTTAGTATGATCCTACTTGTTACATAATATATTCAAGTTCAGTTTATTATCCATACTTGTACAGCAGCTTACAACAGTCTAAAGAAACCCAGCCAATTGCATCGAATTACTGACTTACAGCAATCCCTCTTCCTGAAGGAGCATGTAGTGACAGTGGACAGCCAATTGCATTGAGTCGTTTTCTTAGGAATGTTTTCTTAGGAAGCATATAGCAAGAGCTGAAAAGGAAAACTACTCTTTAACAAGAAAGAAACCTTGAGCAGAACTCTCCTCACAGCTGGTTTATGCTTGACACACATATGTGTGACATACGGACACAACGTGTGGACACAACGTGCGGACACAATGTGTGGACACAACGTGTAGACACAACGTGTGGACACAACGTGCAGATGTAACATCTGCAGCATTTATGCTCCATGCGCCTTTTCCTCTGAAGTAGCACTATTCTCCTAGACTGTAGAGGGCGGTGTTGTGCTCCCACGCCAAGCATACTACAGCTTCCCTGGGCAGACTGACAGAGGCGAGGCTGCCATGCACCGGTGCCACCGGGCCCTCTGACCACCACCAGCAGGCAATTTGGGTCTTGTCAAAGGACACAATGACTGAGACTGGCAACCCGCCAATTGCAGGACAAACTCCCTAACTTCTGTGCCACTGTTGCCCTCTGTTTGGATAGAAGAGGCCTGCTCAGCTCTACAGGACTGTTTTGGAAACACTGACTGGGATGTATTTAAAGAGGGGGCTCACCTAGAAAGCTACACATCATCTGTGCTTTTCTATATCCACTTCTGCACTAATGCTGTCCTACACACAAAGACAATCAGAGTGTTTCATGACCAGCAACCATGTGTTAAACCGCTTCTTTGCACGATTTGACTCTCCAAGCAGCAGGGAGCCTTAACATTTTTCCCAGCCAAAGGAGCACCATCAGCCTCTCGTCCTGAAGCTCCACCAAATGACCTCTTCCCTGAAAAAGGTCATACCAACAAGGCAGCAGGTCCAGACATTGTGTCAGCCCGGGAACTTAAATCATGTGCTGACCAGCTAGCAGGGGTCTTTCTGGACATCTTAAACCTCTCCCTGCAGCTCTCCACGGTTCCTGCCTGTCTGGAATCATCCGTTATCGTGCCTGTCCCCAAGAAACCAATCATGACCTGCCTCAATGACTATTGTCCTATCAGACTGACCCCCGTCATCATAAGGTGCTTCGAGAGGATCCTTCTAAAGTACATCAAGGAAACCATCCCTGCTGGCCTGAGCAGCCTGCAGTTTACCTACAGGGAGAATCGTTCAACTGAGGATGCTGCCGTAGTGTCTGCTAACACTACGACTTTCCTCGCTCGTGAAGTGTGAATTGCATAAAACACTTTTGTCACCGCCAGCAATCCAGTCCTTTCGCGTTTCTTTTACGAACTTATCCAATTTCTTTCGGACCTTTTGATCCACCGGCCAAGTATGTAGCGAAACTTTCTGGCCTGCACTAGACCGCGGTGAAGTGGATTTGACATTGTGAAGTGGACAGCGGAGCACTCCTGAGAAACAAAAATCAAATCAGATTTGTTGACGGTCCCTAACTGTACCACCGCGTATGGGAGGAGGGAGCAGCTGAGAGACGCTGGCCGGAATCGGAGTCCTTCAACCGGATCAACCGTGAGCTAGATCCCGCCAACTCCGCAGAGCTTGAATGTCCAATATCAAAACCAACTTCACCGCGGTCTGCACTAGGCCTATAAGCGACACTACAGCCACCAACTACGCACCTAGAAGGCATTTTACCTTGTAATTAGTTCGGCTATATTTTTTATAAGCGCTTGCTCATAGTACACGTGGATCCGCAGATTTGGTGTGTGAAAGAAGATCCCGGAAAACATGTATATATATCCTGGTTTGCCGTACCAGTTGTACAATGTAAACAATGTGTGTTTCTATGCAAGTTCGATTCGCGCGTTCTCGTTGTTCTTGAATTGACGTCACACTTGTCGGAAATGGCCGATCGTAAACGGAGGCAGCACTCAAATGCGAAATACCATAATCGGTATAAAAAATGTGCGATATTTCATATTTAAACTTAATTTGAACACTTTTGATACATGAGTATTCAAAGTTTACCTTGTTCTGGAAGTTATTCAACGGTTTTCAGGATATTTTTTTCGGTACAAGACTTAGACTTTAAGCTGTTCTTTACGTGTATCTCAAGTGAAGCCTTTTGAAATTTAGCTTCCAGGACATTGTCAACTTCCAACGTGATTGGTATTTTGGAGCTGTCCCTGCACAAATGTGACCGGCCAAAGCAAAGCCTGGAAAAAAGTCTCCCCGGGGCCGTTTTGAGTTCTTTGGAGATTCTGAAAGAGTGGAATCTAGCTTTCCAACGATGTCAAAACTTGTGGAAATGAACAAAAAATTGACGAAGACATGACCATTTGAATGTTGGCACTCTGCAAATAAGATTAGTGATAAAAACAGGCCTCAAAAATGTTTAAGCTGTTGATTTGAATTACTTTGCATACCTTGCAGCTACACCTCCTACTCCTTCAATACCAGTAGAGGGTCCAGATCAACTCACAGCACTATGTTTTTCAAGATAATTCACAACTCTGCATTACAATATTTGTGTTAGAACTTTAAACTGACCAAAAAATTGCAACACCAAATTTAATGGTAACGCACACCAAAAAAAACTAAGCAAAAAACTTAGGTTATCATTTACAAAATTGGTCAATGTCAAACAGTTTGTTTTTATCATGTTTTTGTGTCTGAGAATTCCATCATGCACAATGGTATTGTTGCTTTTTAATTGCTTTTCAAAAAGCCCCTCCCTGGGCTGCCACCTTACCGTGATGGAGGGGTTTGAGTGTCCAAATGATCCTAGGAGCTATGCTGTCAGGGGCTTTAAGCCCCTTGTAGGGTCAACCAAGGCAGACAGGTCCTAGGTGAGGGACCAGACAAAGAGCAGCCCAAAAATCCCCTTATGATGAGCAACATTATTGGATTTCGTGTTCCCTCGCCCGGACGCGGGTCACCGGGGCCCCACTCTGGAGCCAGGCCTGGAGGTGGGGCACGTTGGCGAGCACCTGGTGGCCGGGCTTTTACCCATGGAGCCCGGCTGGGCTCAGCCCCAAGAGGTGACACGGGTCCACCTTCCAATGGGCTCACCACCTATCGGAGGGGACAAAGGGGTCGGGTGCATTGTGCAATGGGTAACAGTAGAGGGCGGGAACCTTGGTTTCTGATCCTCGGCTGCAGAAGCTGGCTCTTGGGATGTGGAATGTCACCTCTCTGGTGGGGAAGGAGCCTGAGCTCGTGCGCGAGGTTCCGACTAGAGATAGTCGGACTCACCTCAATGCACCGCTCTGGCTCTGGAACCAGTCTCCTCGAGAGGGGCTGGACATTCTTCCACTCTGGAGTTGCCCTTGGTGAGAGGTGTCGAGCTGGAGTGGGCATACTTGTTGCCCCTCATCTCGGTGTCTGCACATTGGGGTTCACCCTGGTGAACGAGAGGGTGGCCTACCTCTGCATTCGTGTGGGGGGACGGGTTCTAACTGTTGTTTGCGCTTATGTGCCAAACAGCAGTTCAGATTACCCACCCTTTTTGGAGTCCTTGGAAGGGGTACTGGAGAGTGCCCCTCCTGGGGACTCCCTCGTTTTGCTGGGGGACTTGGGAGGAATGGCCCACCTGATCTGAACTCGAGTGGTGTTCTGTTGTTGGACTTCTGTGCTCGTCATGGATTGTCAATCACACCATGTTTAAGCAAAAGGGTGTCCATATGTGCTCTTGGCACCAGGACACCCTAGGTCGCAGTTCAATGATCGACTTTGTTGTCGTTTCATCTGATCTGCGGCCGCATGTCTTGGACACTCGGGTGAAGAGAGGGGCGGAGCTATCCACCGACCACTACCTGGTGGTGAGTTGGCTCCGATGGTGGGGGAGGAAGCCAGGCAAAAACTCGGACGTGGGAAGAGTTCGGAGAGGCCATGGAGAAAGACTTCCATACGGCTTCGAAGCGATTCTAGTCCACTATCCGGAGTCTCAGGAGGGGGAAGCAGTGATTGGTGATGTATCTCCTCAGAATGCAGGAATGAACAGAGATGTTCACATCTATACACTGTTTTTCGTACTATTGAGCTAAGCCTACGGTTGAAACATAAGAAATAAATATTTTTCATGTCTTGTGTGTCAGGATCCTCCCTGCTCTGGACTCATGTTTTTGTTTATTGGACTCATTCGTGTTTAATTATCCCCAGCTGGTATTTAAGTTCTCTCCGTTTTGCTTCCCCGTTGTCGGGTCATTCTGCGTTCAGCCTGTGTTCTCCCCGTGCTGCTTCCTCTGAGTTCTGTCCCCTGCGCTGTTGCCTTTGTTGGAGCCTGTGTTTGTCCCTGTACCCCTGTAAGTCTTGTTGATTAAAGTTCCTGTCCACTGCCTCATTGCCGCCTAGGTCCTCGCACCCTCTCCATGACATTGTGTTACATTAAAACACTTAAAAAGGTAATCTGCCACTTAAATCGTGTTTGGATATTAAAAATGGAAGGTTGAATGATGATGGTGAGTTCTTTAGCTTTTTTTAACATACAAAACTATTTATACACTACACCATATTTTATTGAAAACGTTTTAAAACAATAAGTCCCATGTCCTGATGTTCACGTTCATGTTAATGCTCGCTCTTCTGCCACAAGTCCAAAGCTTTCGTCATCAACTCCGGTTAACATCAGCTGGAAACTATGAATGTGCTCTATCCGCAGTCAGATGCTATTACATGATGCTGATTTCTCCTGATACAGAAATTAAGATACTCCGGTGTCCTGGTAAAAAAAAAAAACGTTCCCATAGCAGAGCGCTCTACAATGGCGGTTGGGTTATAGCACAATCAGTTCATGTTAATGCTACTCTGCCCCAAGTCCAAAGCTTTCTTTATTTACTTTATTAACTCCAGCTGGAAACTATGATTAAGTTATGCAGTCACTTCATCAGTTTGTTCTGCTTCAGGCTCTTGATACAGAATATGAAAAAAGTCCCACATCCTGGTTAACATGTATTCCCACAGTGGAGCGCTGAGCAAGCTGCAATTCTGCTCTTGGAGATCCGTTCAGCTCGGTCCATCTTCTTCGCAAGTCACGGAAACTCAGTTTTTCTTTCAAACAGCTTAAGTAACTCCATAAGTAGCTATCTGCTCTCTTCAAACACGGAGCTTATTGGCCGACACGCAAAACAAAAACCTCTGCGGCCACATTAAGGTGGCATACAAATGAGCCACAGCTTTCCCCACCCAGACATGGAGATATCTGTTGGGGGGATTTTAAGCTAAAAAATCCTGAGTTTAAACACATTGAAGGTTTTTCACGTTTTTCTCAGTTTGTGCTCTGTCAACTTTTTCCTATTTTTGCTTTGGCGGGTCACAAATGTGACGCCATTTACGTTAATCAACAACCCCCTGCTGAAGCTGTCCAGTATTGTATAGGGGCCTGAGTTGGCAACCCTATCAGGAACAAACAAAATGTTTAACAGTGCTACAAGCTCTAAAGGAGTCTTTATTTAGGCATTTTTCCCCACTGTTTATTCCTCGGACGCAGCATACCAAAGGGGGAAAGAATCCGCCCACCTCTCCGCCTAAAACAGCTATCATTAAGTATAAATTATGCTGGTAACACACGTTACCAAAAAAATATTTATTTTTCAGTTACTTAGAAACCAGTGAGATGCAGAGCTTGAAAAGCTGCACATATACTCATCAAATCTAGGGTTGCACTGCATAAAAATTGCTATATTTCCTATAGGATTCCCCATTTAAGACTATTAGTGGGCTAAAAGCGAAGCAGAATGTAATCTTTCCGTCCGCTCGAACCACAAACAACACCTGTGCTGGGAGAAAAACTTCAAACTCAGCCTTCGGCTTATGTAGTTACGCGCTAGAGTACCCTGTGCAATAGAGGAGATTTGTCTGGTCAGGACAGAGACTGATATGAGAAACCTGTCGCTGTGAAAGGTAAAGACAAAGGTTATAAACTGTAACAGGCAAGAAGTGTATGGAGTTGAAAAGGAAAAACATCAGCAGCTGGATCATGCGTAAAGACGCAGCATGAACCCCTGTGTGCTTCAAGTGTTGCTGCTGAGGGGAAAATGTCGGACCATATGGGCTTGATGAAACTCAGCCTCATTCACCAATGAGGTTAAAGACTTATATTGATAAACAAACCCGTAGATTAATGATAATCGGGGGTGTTTTTATTGCCTGGATGTGAATCTGATAATTCATATTGTACCTTTTATAATGAACTACAATATTTTCTTGTTAAAGTCAGGTGAAAAAAAGATTATGTTGTTGAGCTGTTTTTAAGAACTTTTGCTTGCAAAACAATCATATATCCCCCTTTTTAAAAACTAATAATATTGTCAACTCAACATTATTTATAATGTTGAGTTGACAGACCCGTGATCACTGTTGCCAAGTCTGCTTATTTCATGCGACTATGGGCTTTTTTTCCCTTAAGTCTCTTGTAAATTCACGGGTTGCGTTTTTTTTTTTTTTTTTTTTTTTTTGCTTGTTTCTGAAAGTGAAATTGCTTATTTGGGCTCTAAAATAAGTGATGATAAACTAAGAGTTATTAAGAGACCTGCTTGCACTACAGACACTTTGAGTATAAGCAGCTGAAATATCCCTCCACTTCGTCACGCGCTGGAGCACATCCTCTTCTACACTGACATAGGAGCCGAGGGAGTAAAGGCAGAGGGGGCAACTCTGCCCGTATTTTTAGCAGTTTACGGTGGCAATAGCCGGTGATATCTGCTGAAAGTAGATTACATGGTGAAGGTCACCATTTTGAGCAGAGATTGGTTCTGAAGATGAGTTTTTACACGCTGATAACATTGCAGAAACCCAACCCATAAACCATACTTTAATACTTATTAATTAGTTGTCTTTGTATTTGACAAACTAAGGCTGAATCACGTTGCCAAATCTGTACTCTGGAGTTACAGTGTCAGCACATCCAAGCTGTGCTAAACAGTTCTCTTAAACTGGTTTCAAGGGTGTTAAGCTCCTGACCCAGTTGCAAGCAAAGTGTAAGAATGACCTGGAAATTTAAAACCTTTTTCCAGGCTTAAAAAAAAATTGTGTGTATGAACGTGGCTATAAACAACATGCAACAATATACAAAGAAATTATTGTTGTTGGTGTGAAAGTTCAGAATTAGATGTGTGTGTCAGAGAGTGAAAAAATTAACAATAAAACTTGTGACTTTATTGAAATGTAAAAGTTGTATTTATTTATATGCATATGTTTAATACCATGTCTATCTTTGTTTAAGAGGCGAAAAAATATTTCAGCATGAAAACAGGTATTTATTTACACATTTGTTTACACATTGTGTAAACATCAGGGCATTACGGTTAGCAATTTAGCCATTATTGGCCATAGTTTAACATTTTATGGCACCAGGATGTTTTCATTCCAATTCTGTGCTTGAAAAATAAAAAATATTTTTTGTAGAAGCATGTTTTTTATTAGTGTAATTTATTGCAAAATTGCATATTAAAATGCCCAAATAGGTTTTTACACTTTCAGAAGTAAAATAATAAAATATTCAATTCATTTGCTATTAATTTTGAGTTAACTATTGACATTATGCGATTATTCGCAATAAAAAAAATGTATTTGTTTGACAGCCCTATTGAAAATACAAGAATTTGATACAACAGACACACCAAGTAAATCCTTACCAAGTGTCCGTGTGGGAGGACCCCAGGCCCCACCCTGCCTGGGGTGGTGGTTAGTTGCATAGCCTTGGAGGGGATGAGGGGGGCCATAGGCTTGACGGCGGAGAAGTTCTGAATCTGGATGGGATGACCTGGAGCTCCCATATATGAGGCTGAAAAACAAATTAGTAAATTTGACTTTAAAATCACTTTTATGTAAAACATTAGTCTGCTTCAAAGAAGCATGACAGTAGCAATATGAAAACAGTATCACCATCAAACCTGTAAACACAACTGGAGTTATAAAAATACATTTACACAAACACAGAAGTCTGCACCCTGTTAGAAAAATAAATATAACACTAATTATGTATTTGATGCACAGACCGCCAAGAACCATCCACTAAATCCTGGATTCTACAGCCTTGTGTAATTAAAAGTCAATCACACATGTGCCTAAAATTAGCTTAGAAAAAATTTACAAGTTAATTGTTAGTATGGGTTTCCATCAGACATCTATCTAATCGCATGCTTTGGTAAGTGTATAACCTCAGGTTAGCGTGCTACATCATGTCTATTAAATATTTTTGAATTACCACGTAATTTAAACTCACATGTTTTTTTTTCCATGTCTTGTAATGAGTTTTTAAGGTACTTATTATAAACTAAGTTGGGTCAAAATGTCTAAACACAAATGTTTAAACACATTTAACACATCCTTTTTCCCTTTAAATTTTTTTATTGGAATACTGAGAATCATCAACTGACATTGCATACAGGGGATCTAAAGAACATAAATCCCTATGAAGAGGTTAGTATTATATATAATGAGAAATAATAAATTAATTCAACATTAAATTTAATTATTTCTAAATGATTTCAAATTATTTCAAATCTTTTTTTCCACCTTCAAGGTTAAACAGTTTCAACTGTGAGTCACATTGATATTGACATGCACTATACACATATACTTAATTCTCTCACATTAAATCTTTTTCAGTTTTATTCAAAATTGTACTGAAACCTGAAGTTTACATACACTACAATTATTACACCTTAAAACAATTAGGGAAAGCTCAGAGGCTGATTCTGATGATGATATTGTGATTTTGTAAGCAATTTGCTACAGGTTTAACTTGCTTTTTTAGTGTCCCCATTATTAATGTTTAAGTGGAACTGTTCATATATCCAAGGGCCACGTGTCTGCTCAAACACATGACGTCAGAAGACTGTCAGTCTTCTGACAAACAGGGTGAAGTCACTGAGTAACTAGGTTTCAGAAGAAGAATCAGACTCGGAATATTTAAAAGAAAACTCGCTACAGTCAAAGCAGCTACTGAGTATAACATTAGATACTGAACAAAGACGGAATCCAACGTGAAGGTGCACACTTTTGGTGCTTGGCAGCTGATGAAAAACATTACAATGCCAAACTCTCGATTGACTTGGCCACCTTGCCAAGTAGAACTGAATCAAGCCGACCTTCACTGAACCTGGTGAGGCCAGAATAGAGGGTTGTACAACAGAGGATCAGACAACTAGTGAAGGCAGACAGGTGGCTTAAAAAGAGGAGGCAAACAAAGGGGAAATCAAAAGTGCAGGTGAAGTCAATGAAGCACTAATCAGAGTAACAGGCACAAGCAAGAAAGTGACAGGCAAAACCCACAGAGAGAAAATAGAGATCAAAAGGGAACAGAATCACAGAGATCTTATAACAAGGTGAAACATTCAGAATAACAAACTTAGAGCCTAATCAAAAATACATAAAAAAATACCCAAGGGTAGTGATGCAGGATACAGAGAACTAAAACAACAAGTCACAACACTGAGAATATTAACAAAGAGCACGATCAGAAGTAGCAAAGTTCAACACAAAACAAATGGTATAATTGGAGTAAAAAGGGGTACCTTGCAATTCTCAAAAATAATAACATGTTTCCATAATGGTGAACAACATTAAACTATTACTGATGAATCACCATTTTATTCAACTTGAGCATTCCATTTTCTTTACTGTGTGTATCAGCATGCTATATCTCAAATCACTTATATTTGACCATAGTAACTTACAAAAGTTCTTTAGGTCATAATCAAATCCACACTGACTAGCATGCTCTAGCTAAAGAAAAGGAATCCCAAAGCATGGTGATACAACCTCCATGTTTCAAAACGGGTATGGTGGTTGTTGTTTTTTTTTTGTTGTTGTTGTTTTTTTGTTTATTGGTAATGCACAGTATGGTGTTAGTATAAGGTTATTTACACGTGTGATTCACATGTGAATACGTAGAGTGGCAAGAAGAGGTATAACAGTGTATGGTCCCCCCCTCTGCCAATGCTTCAGCAGCCTGTGATGTCATCCATACAAACCAAACACAGCATCCCCAGGCCCTTTTTTCTGATTTTAATCATGTTTCCCTGTCCTCCGCTGTCCCCACCTTTACCCAGTATGTTACCTGGTGCACCAGAGACAATAAAAAGCTGGATTTGTTGTATGCTAAAACCAAGGAGACATACAGTTCCTATTCCCTAGAGGGTCTGGATCACAGTCTGATTTGTCCCCCGTCTGCGCATAAATGTGAGTCGCACAGTGACAAAATGGTCTAATAAGACTAAGGAAGTTTTGAGGAACTGTTTCAGCTCCACTGTGTGGGAAGAGCTCTGTGTATATCATGGAGAGGACATTGACAGGATCACAGATTGCATCTCAGACATCATTGCCATCTACGTTGACAACTGTGTGCTCCCCATGAATGTACTGTCTTTCTCCAATAACAAACCCCAGATCAAATAATCTCAAATAAAGGCTCTGATCAAGGAGAAGAATGGGGCCTTAAGATCAGGATGCAAGGAGGGGTTCAGAGTTGTGCAGAGAGAACTGAGAAGCAAGATTAGCAATGGAAAAAGTGTCTATAGGAAGAAGATGGAGGATAGGCTGCAGCAGAATGACATCAGTGGGGTTTGAAAGAGCCTGAAAACAATTTTGAGTCAAAAAAGCCCCTTTAATCAGGCTCTAATCTAATTCACAGGTTCAGTTCCGTTCAGCCTTTAGTCTATTACACTCGTGTTGGTTTTCAACAGACCCGGTAAGGCCCAAGGGTTGGGCAACTTCTCCTGAGGCCAGCTTTAGCCCCACCTCCAGGTGTCAGTGCTGTGCCACTATTAAGCATTACTATGTGACATTAAAGGAACTATACCTGATTCTACACAAATTTGAAGTATGAGTAAGGAGAAAAGTTTAGTTTGAACTGTAAGCCCTGCACCCAAATGTTTTTTTTTCCCCATGAGAAACTCTCGACATGCACAAGACTAAATGCGCACCTCAAACTCGTGCACAATCCTCCGGAGGAAACAAAGCTTCATCGAAGGATTTTTCTTCATAAATGGTTATGTCTCGGGAAAATCATATTTTCCTATGTGAATGGAATGATCAACACTTACATGCATGCCATTTTGTTCTGCAGTTTAGCAACGGCTCTGCACCTCGTTGTGCCATTGGCAGAGAAAAGTTGTTGTGTTTTCCCCAGTTCACTGCTTATTCCTACTTAAAAAAAGCCTGAACTTGTTTGATTGCACAATCAATTAGTTAATTGTTATTATCAAATTATGTCTTTTAACTCAGAATATATGGCGTGAAAAGCGTTTTTCTTAACTAGACAAAAATAAATTCAGGTATAGTTTCTTTAACACGTAAAAGAAATTTGTGAAAAATGGTGAAGAATAAAAAAGTTAATTAATCATTTTAAATAATCTTTTGGACTATAAGGATGAAAAATATACGGTAAATAAAACAAGAAAACATGTTTGTATTATTGTATATGCAAGAATGTCTTGAATACGTTTTAAGTATAAAATAATCCACTGGATCACAACACAAGGCCCAGCTTCTCACTGTCTGCACGTGTGTGTGTGTGTGTGTGTGTGTGTGTGTGTGTGTGTGTGTGTGTGTGTGTGTGTGTGTGTGTGTGTGTGTGTGTGTTCTTGTACTTGCAGCTAAACACATCTTGCTCATTTTACTAGTAAAGTGAGGACCTTTTGTCGGTCCTCTCTTTTATTCTGGGATAGGTTTCGTACTATAGTGTCACCATGTACTTTAAACATGTGTCTGTGTGTTTGGGGGGGGGGGGGGACATAAGCAGAGTGGGGAGTCGAGACGGTCTGATCTGCTCCAAAGTTTGCCTCACAGAGTAAAAATTTAGGGCTTTATGAGAATTTTTTTGCCTCAGGAATGACAAGAACAACAGTAGGCCTTTAAAGCACTAGACCGCAGACTTTTCACCACAGTGAAATTATTGTTATACTGGAGATTGCCGCTGTGCTGATTTGTTGGATTGATCTTTGGCTGAAGCTTGTACTGTTCAGCACCAGGTAAATCTATGGGCGTGATCCCCACACTTTCCCTGTCTGTGCCCTGTGTCCCCCTCGCGTTTTTCAGCTGTTACACCCATTTAATCCGGTAATAAATGTTGTGGTAAAGTCTTTTTTCTAAGCCATCTTTAATCACACACACGCTAGCACCAGTATCCGGTGGAAAGTGTTGCCAGATAGAGAGGTTTCCAGCTCCAAATAGGGGCTTCTTTTGAGCACGTCTGGGTAGGAATAAAAATGCTTTTTATGTGGGTTTTTAGTAAGCATTCATGGGAAAAATAAATAAAAATAGTTGACATTGTGTGGCTGAAACGTAAAAAAGTCTACATTTTTATAAAATGCTGTTTCCTTGCAGCAACCTCCGGGTTGGGGAGGATGTGCTACCCCTAGTGGAGGAGTTTAAGTATCGTGGGGTCTTGTTCACGAATGAGGGGAGATCAACAGGCGGATTGGTGCAGCGTCTGCTGTGAAGCGGGCGCTGTACTGGTCTGTTGTGGTGAAGAAAGAGCTCTACGTCGAGAAGAGCCAGTTGAGGTGGCTCGGGCATCTGGTCAGGATGCCTCCTGGACGCCTCCCTGGTGAGGTGTTCTGAGCACGTCCCACCGGGAGGAGACCCAGAGGGAGACCCAGGACACGCTGGTTTCCTTGCACCCATTTTATTAGTTCATTTATCTTGAAATTCACTTTGTGCACGTTTTTGTACTTCCATTTGGGTCTCTACTGCTTCCAGAAACAGTTCAAGAAAAAACATCCAGCTGTTTTTTGGCAATAAGTAAATGTTTTGTTGGCGTCTGGAAAACAAATAATTTGAAAAACCTCCCGGTTATATATCAGCGGGCACTGCCCCTCACTTAGCCATCCCAGCTGAACCCAACCCTAACCCAAGCAACCCCAGCCAGGCCCAGTCAGACCCCTCACCTAGCAACCCCAGTCTAGCCCCTTACGTAGCAACCCAAGCAAAGTAAAACTGTAACATACAAAAAAAATGATATCTTACTAGGGATTCGAGTTATCAATTAATAAGTTAATCTGAAGTTGATTTATCTCATCGACTGACCAACAATTTATTGATTAACGGCCATTTTTTTTACAAACCCTAGTTTTCTATTGAATCAAGAGGGTCTTTCCATAACACGCAGGGCTAATTTTATTTATTTTTTTACAATATGCTGAATTTTAAAAGAGGCACATCATTGTATTTTAACAGTTTATTGTGAAACCTGCATTAAATACTGACTGAATAAACAAAAGTTGTGGTTTTCTCACACATTATTAGATTTGGACATATTTAACAAATATAACAAAACAATAACCTATTAGGTTACTAAATAGAAACAAATAAATTGAATAGAACAAAATATTTGAAACACTATCCCCATGAAAGCCCTCAACATCAACTGCGTTTTTGTCATCATGTCTTTTTCTATCAAGTTACAATATTTTTGCATAATGCCCTCCGCTTTTATGTCATCACATCCTCGCCTTCTGAGCACATCAGTGCGTTTTGCTTGAAAAGCTAGAAGAATAGAAGCTATTTAGCTGACAACTTAAGGAGCTTGTTGAGTGTTTACATTTGAAAACAGAACCACATAAATTAACATGTTGCATCCTTGTCGTCATTAAACAGTGCAATCAAAAATGATCCCACATTGGACTCGGTTTGGACATGTTGCTGCCACCAATACTTTTTTCTCTTACTACTGCGGTCTGGCTCCACTTTAGAATGACCTCTTCTGGATGGAGCCCACACTACAACACTGAAAGAATGTCTAAGAGGACGTTATCAGCTAATTGGATGGAACAAACTTTAATCTAATTAACCATTAATCGACAATTATTCGTAAATTGATTATTTGTTTGCGTCCCTCTTACAATGAAGTTACAATTATCAGAATAAATCAAATGCACAACTTAACATTGACATTAATACGTGCCAAAAATGTACATATAATTCCCTAACACTACAGCTGAAAAGACACAGAGAACTAATGGTTAGTATGATGTTAATTGAAAATTACATAGGGATGCTAGCACTATTAGCGTCTTCTTTTTTTCTTCAGATTCTTCCAATCTAAAACAACCAAAAGGCCTCCTGGAAGTATCTTACACAAACCAACACTTCAAAATAACATAACACTCCCAGACAGATGTTTCTAGGCAGATGAGAAGATATGTATAACATGATAGTTTAACACTGCAGAAACGTGGCTTTCAACGTAGCTCTTGCACTCTGTAATGCAGCCCTGTAGAAATAGGCTACTTACCATTCAGAAACTGTTGCTGCATCTTTGCTGATTGTGCAGTAGGCTCCCCTTCGTCTGCTTGTGGGTCTGACTCAGGGTCAAAATACTGCTGTACCTTTGTACATCTGATTGCAGCCATTTTCACGTGTATAAATTGCTAGTGTAAACACTTAGTTGGGCCAGTTACAGCTTTATTCCATAAAAGTGACAGAGCCCTAAAACAGCTTATTCTCAAAGGAGCTCAAAGGAGCTCAGTCATTGGTCAATGAAGTGTCACTATGAAATGGTATTGGTCAATGTCACTTGTAAATTCCCCAAATGGTATTACGTTAAGAGTTCCACTGATCAGGGTGCACTGGTGGCGCAGCGGGTAGTGAGACCCATGTACAGAGGTCTTAGTCCTCGACGGGTTACACTCCAACCTGTGGTCCTTTGTCGCATGTCTCTCCCCCGCTTCCACCCCCCTTCCTGTCAGCCTACAGTGAGCCACTAGAGCTGTGAAAACTCCCAAAAAAAATCCCACAGCTCAACCTAAAAATATTTCATGGCTGTGTATAAAAGAGAAATGTTGGATTAATCTATACTGTGTGTAAGAAGGAACATTTTTTATATTAAGTTGCATTTACAATTCATGCTGGTAGGCTAGTAATAACTATTTTTGCGGTTGCTGTGATGACATGATTGAGAAAGAGATCTTTGTGTGTACTTTTTTTATTTTGTTTCTTCTTTGTGTTCATGCGGTTGTGTGCAAATGCCGTGTTCTTTATTATGTATGTAATAGTTCTACGATGTTAAGAGAGATTTGAGCTGGGTTTGTTTGTTTGTTTTTTTAGTTGAGAGGGATTTACATTTTGCCCATCAGTCAGATCGGGCAACCCTGTAGGTAGATCCCGACAGGAGACCTGCTGCAGTGGTGCACGGTGTATCAGAATCATGTTCAGTAAACCAATGTAAGTTCCATTCATCCATATTGTAACACGCCTAACCCTCGTGAGGTCGCGAGGGGTTGCTGGTGCCTATCTCCAGCTGTCAATGGGCAAGAGGCGTGGTACACCCTGGACAGGTCACCAGTCTGTCGCAGGGCATCACAGAGACAAACAGGACAAACAACCATTCACGCACACACTCACACCTAAGGAGAATTTAGAGAGGCCAATTAACCTAACAGTATTGTTGGTTTTTTTTGGACTGTTGGAGGAAGCCGGAGTACCCAGAGAGAACCCACGCATGTACAGGGAGAACATGCAAACTGCATGCAGAAAGACCCAGGGCAAGTGTCCAACATAAGTTGAATAATGCTTTTCATGCACATGTTAGTTAAATGATGACTAGTTAATACATGCCCATAGGTAATTCCCACAAGACCAGACTGCAAGTAAGTGACTCCAGAAAATCGGCATGTTGATAGTATTCCAGTAAACAGTGTTACATAGGAACAGCATAACCAAGATTTGTATTAGTTTTTTTTATTGTTTTTTGTAAGCTATGGCTTTGTCAAGTGGTGGGAGAGACAGCGAGCTCAATTTGTGGCAGTGGAAGCCAGTAATCCTGCTGAGATCCGTACGAGGTGGAAAAATGTAAAATGTCTGCCGAGTTGGATTCACTCTCAGCAGCAACCTATACAGACATTGTGAATGATCTAATGCACCAAAAAGTGTCTAGACCATATAGCACTTAAAGCCTGGACACTTTCAACCCAAGCAACAGTGGCTCGGTGAAAGATGTAAATATACTAAAAGTAAAGAACAAGATTCTCATCATAGGTAGGGTAAGTAAACAGTATTGTTTTTCCACAAAAATAACTGATATATTTGCTATACCAGTCTTATACACTTATCTGGTCATTTATATTCTCAAAATTGGAATGAATGTAAAGTTAAAATGATACAACTGTTTTATTTTAAAATCAATTTAATTTTATTCATATAGCACCAATTCACAACAAGTCATTTCAGGGCACTTGACAAAGTCAATTCAATCAAGTCATATAAGGGATTTACAGTACAATCAATCGTGCAATCAAATTTAACAAGAGTGTAACAGAAATGTGTGCATTTAGATGTAATAACTAAGCGTCTCTGCTCCACTCTCCATAATTTACATGGACGTAGATTTAAATTGGCATGAATGTTTGTACACAAATGTAACAAAAATATGTGTATTATATGCTCAGTGTTGTCATTTGGAACTTTCTGATCTGGCTATTACCCTGTAGATGTTCAAGGGTCATTCTGTCAACTCAACCACAATTCGCCAGCCAAAACTTTACATTTTGTTAGTATATAATAAAGAAATATTTCACTTTATAGTCCCCCAGAGGGGAAATTTGTCCCTGTGTTTAACCCATCCCTTAGGGAGCAGTGTGCTGCCAACACTAACAGGTGCACAGGGAGCAATCTGTGGTCAAGGGTCTTGCTTAAGGACTCAGAGTGAATTTCTAACTGGCAACCTTTGAGGAGTCTCCAAGAAGCAAACACCTGGCTTACCACTAGACCACCACTCCCACAGTTTATATTTAAAAAACTAAAGTGGTCCCCCAATGTACTGTGGCTGTTTGTGGTTATTTAGTCACTAAGGGAAGGTGCGAGGAGATGTTAAATCCCACAATGGACTTTTGACAAAATTGTCCCCCACACTTCTGAGATCATGGTTATGCTCTTGGGTAAATCTGATCTACATCTCTCCTCAGTATATGCTCTGAGGAAATGTTTGCCTTTTTTTACACATAAGCATGCTCTAAATGTCTTGCTGCACCAATAACGTTTCGGCTGCTCAAAAGCCCCAAAGAAACAGAAATTATGACTTGTTATATATTTTATGTTTATGAACTTCATTTAAGAATATAAACGAGTGACTTATATGAAAAGCTATTTACATGGGGAACCCAGGTTGCAGCCATCAATAATTAGGATATTAAAGTTTTCTACAGGACATAGATCATTTCACCTGTAACACATCCAGCTGTTGTCCATCAACAGTTGAGGTTTGGGGGTCGGCGTGGGCAAATCACGGTCTTGCTCCAATCAGCTCGCCGCGCAGGAACCCATAGTGACGGCAGACTGATGTGGTTGTCAAGGCGACCAGTAACGTGGAGAAAAGCTAACACAGTGCTGGGCTAACTTTAACGTGACTCGAGGCCGCCCGCGCGCTTCATTTTGAGACGCCAGCGTGGACGTGAAAGGAAACGACGTTTTGTCCATCAGTCCTCTCCTCTCTAACGGCTCAGAGACAGAAAGCCTTCTGTTAGTTTGTTTAAAACTCGACGTACCTGTCCCAGACAGGTGTCCTCTCTGCTGCCTGGGGACACACGCTGACAGCTGACACGACGGCGCTAAGCGTTAAGACGGTGGAAGTGTTAGCCTACCGGGAAAAAATTAATTAGGTGATAACCTGGGCGGCATCGTCTGTCACGTGACGTAACTGTAAAGCATTGTTTACTAATAAGGGAGAACGTTCCCACCTTTACGTTCCAGCTGCGTCCGTTCACTCAGCACCTGGCCGAGCACCGAACGGTCACTGGAGGAACTTTAGTCCTCCGCTCTGCCGAGGAGCCGTGCCTCTGCGCTCCCCTCCACCAGTCTGGGATCTTGCGTTACTTTGCCTCACGGCTGACAGTAAATCTGCTTTTGATTTCGAACATATCTAATTGGTGCCGTTCCAGTCGGGCTGCCAGGGATACCTGTCATCCTCTGGTGAAGCCAAAACAGCGAGACAAAGGTGCAGCGGGGACAATGCAGTCATAAAAAAAAAGCTGCAAGTCATTTCTGTGTTTTTATTACAGTCTCTGCTTCCAACAACCCATCCCCCTTCATATTTCCCCTCTCCGGTCTTCAGAAAACTATTAACCTTCCTTCGCATTCCATGCGTTTCAGTTAGAGACAGCCCCCATAGCCCTCCCCTTCCCTGGATGACAATACGGCTGGCTGTACCTGAGACTGGTGGCCATGAAGCGGCAGCAGCGGCGGCGGCAGCGGCGGCGGCGGCAGCAGCGGCAGCAGCAGCGGCAGCGGCAGCGGCAGCAGCAGCGTGCGTCTGTGGCTGAACGCAGCGGCGCAGGCAGCGCTGGACACCGGCATTGTTTCAAACCAACTGAGCCTCCCTCCTCCCCTCCACCCCCACCACACGCTTACCTTGCTTTCGATCTGTCGTAACTCCATCCCGTCCCAGTGCCCAGGTCTCCAAATCCTGCTGTGGGATAATTCCTCTCCATGAAAAGAACAGGCTGGATGAAGATGGGCAGATAGCGAGAGAGAGAGAGAGAGAGAGGGGGGGAGGAGGGGGTGGAGGGGAGGGAGGACCGTCCTCTCTCCTCAGCGCTCGATTCTGTTTATTTCTCTGCTTGACGAGTCTGTAGACTCGAAGGAATGGGGAGGAGAAGAAGTGAGGGGGGGAGAGGAGGAGGAGGAGGGGGAGTCACAGCAGCCAGGAGCACCTCCTCCCCTCTCCTCTCTTCTCCTCTTATATATTTCACAGTCTATTGTCTGTTGTGTTGAGTTGATGGGCCGCAGAGCAGATGCTGCGTGCTCTTCAGCTACTTTGATAAACCAGCGGCTGGATTCACCCTCACAGCTGCTGCTGCTGCTGCTGCCTTGCAGCAAACTGGAGCTATTTTCTCTCATTTTGTTCACCAGACGCCATTTTTCTGAGATGGAATGACTGAGCTGGCGTTCACCCCCCCTCTGTCTCACGCACAAAACACACAGCGTGGCTGACATGTGTTGGGAGACTTTGGATCTGCATCCCCGCGATGAAACGTGGTGACAATGAGCCAGCACACGCATTACAGCACGTAGAGACAGAGCCGTGCGCTGGCATCCCTCAAAGTCCAGGCGAATACCTGGGATGAAATCAAAAGACCAGTGTCTTCTATTGTTATCCGTTTATTTAATAAAACATATTGCTGTTTTTCTGGGGAGAAAGGGGATCTTTTGGGTTTTTTTTTTTTTTTTTTTTTTTTGCATAAATCTTTTTGGGTGGACAGCAGAACCACCCATAATGAACCCCACCCTCCAAAAAAAAAAAGCATCACATGAACACGAACTCCAGTGTACACATTGTTTAACCAGGAGTGAGCATCCTGGGGCCTGTGTTTTAACATAAATACACACTCATCATGACACAACAAGCAACAGGAAACACAGGGATAGCAAAGTTCACTCAGATCGCCACCAGGTACAGAAAAAAGACGCTCCCAGGGCCACATCTCTCATTAGTTGTCTCCTGGTTCAGCGGGCTCCGATGGCGCCCCCCTGTGGTCAGAGAAAGGATGTGTCATAATTGAGGGTAGAGAGGAGAGTGTGGTTCTCTACATGTTAAAAGATGATGTGTGTGACATGACGGAAGCAGAACGCAGCACAAAACTTCCATCAAATGCATTCATATACCGATCAGGCAGGCGTAACATCATCACCATGCATATGGCCACAGTCCAGTGTCCACGCAGACTGGACCACAGAACAATGGAGGAAGGTGGTTTGGTCTGATGAACGATATTTTCTTCTGTGTTAGGTGGATAGCAGGGTGTGAGGGAACCTATCACTGGGGAACACGTGGCACCAGGATGCACAGTGAGAAAAAGGCCTCAGCCGTGGGGTCAGTGGGACGGGCTGTACTATATTCTGCTGGTAAACCTGGAGTCCTGCGTGTCTGTTACTTTGACTTATCCCAGACAGTGTTGCAGACTACGTATGGCAACCAGTCAGCAACAGTCAAAGAACAGCAATACAACCTACACCCCATCTCTAGACATAAAAAGTCATCCTTATCCTTATTCTAAATACAGTAGTACTTTTACGTTCAGAAATCTAAATGTTAATTTCACCAGTGTACACCAAGCATCTGGGGCAATTCACTATGTATACCACGTATTTAGGTTGGCAAGGAAGCTTGTTCCTGATAAAGAATATTTCACCTGTATGGAGGTGTAGAGAAACATTGTCTTTAATCATTGTGCTACACTGAGCTCAACTAGAGCATGAGAAGTTACTCGCAGGTAACTGAGAAAAGAACTGGAATGTTTCAAATGTACACATTTCATATTTTGACTTAAATAAATATTAATTGCAACTATTTTGTATTTTATCTTTAAATTTTATCGAGATGAGAGAGGTACAAAGCTTGAATGTTGGATATGCACAGTATAGTACCATCCAAAAGTATACACACCTCTTAAACTTTTCCCTTTTTTCCCCTCTTCAACCAAACTTTGATGTAGGCTACTTAAGATTTTATCTGACATTTCAACACACCAAGAAGTGCAGAACTGTGAAGTGAAAGAGAAATAATGTACGCTTTTGGAATTTCTGAAAGATAAAAATCACAATTTGTATATTTGTATTCAGCCAATCTGAGTCAACATTTTGTAGCAGCTCTTGTTTCTTGTAAAATGTCAGTTTTTCACATGTAGGTCTGGACTTTGACTGGACCATTCTAACATAAATCTACTTTAGTCTAAAGTATGCTGACACTAACATGTCTCTCTGTGGGAATGGGTGACATATAATCTTAGTGTTTTTCATGTAGGTCAAGAAGTTTGGTGTTGGTCTCCTCTGAGCAGGGCAGAATTTGTTGTGTCTCCTACATAGCCTGTAACAACTGAACTGCCATGAAGGCCAGATTTGAGTCCATGGTGACTAATGGTTGTCCTGTTGACTGATTCTTCCACATGAGCTGTGCAGCTCCTATAGAGTTACCATGAGCCTCTTAGTCACTTGTCTGCTAACTCCTTGTCTGGTTTGTCCAGAGATGGGCTGACACGTTTTGGTAAATTTGCAGTTGTGTCATACTTTGCTATACAGCTTTGAATTACTCACAGTTGTATTCCATTTACCAAACTGGTTGCTTCTGAAGGCAATGAGTTACCCTGGATTTTATTCAGAGGTATCGTGGTAAGTCGGCTCAAGCCATATGACTGCCACACTTGTCATACATTTGTTTGTACAGTATAGTATACTCTACTTAGTATAATAAATAGTAAAAAAAGAAAAGAAAAGAGAGATAGCAATAAAGTTAGATTTTCCTAAATCACTTGAAAATATCTGCAACGGCCTAAACCTTGTGATCGTTACATTATGAAATGGGGAAAGGTTTGAGGGACTTGAGGTCTGATGATATCAGTCCACTGTACACCAGGTGGCATAGTTTTTCCACTGAAAACGCTGCACATTTCTGGGAACATTACACAACTGATAAACACACCAGTCACTGGTTCTTGGAAAATGCATCTGAATGAACTCTCTCCTACAGGGCGTTCACTGTTCTAGGGCAGGCATGGAACTGTTCCCTGGTCTCCTACAGGACACATTCAACAAAGTTACTTTGTTTTTGTTGTTCTCGTGATTGAATTGAAGCTGGACTGTTTTTTTTTTACTTTAATTTTCCAGATCAGCAAGCCTCATCTCTGATATTTGTCTGTCTCCTTTAAATGTTTAGAGGTAGCAATCCAGTCACTGCATCGCTGGCTTTCAGAACGTCCTGCTGTATGACTTTTAAAAAAAAAAAAAAAAAAAAAAAAAAAGCTGCACTATACAGAGGAATTCAAGAATATACTCCTGCTGTAAAATGTTTGTGTTAAAATACAATAACAAATGTTTCAGAGGAAATTAGCTGATATAGATTTTTATAAATTACAGTGAAACACGGTTAGTCAGACGATCAAAATATCAAGTTAGAAATATTAAGAACGAATTTATTAATTGTTCCTTAAAACTAGAAGGAAGTGCTTTTAATTTGAAACAGGAAATGGAACCGTGGCACGTTTTGTTCATAAGATTTTTATGGCATGTCCGTTTTGTTATGTGCCATCTAATTGGCTTCTACAGACAGTGTCTGTCTCTTCAGCTCCATGTAGAAATTTTTTTTACACTGCACTATTGTGAGCAGATTAAGAGCTGAAAATAAGATGCCTCCTAATACCGTTCAATTGTGCATAATATCACTTTTTTATTGATGCTACACAGTATACATGTGTAGTACTATTTACCATAACTATAGGGATGTGTTATTGCCACTAAATAAATGAAACCACTTGCTTTTCTCACCCTGAGTTGGGACCGTCTGCAACATGTATTGGACATAGTGAACATCTGTGCATGTTGTCTTCCCCACTTACCCTGAATAAGGTGGTGGGGGGGCATCATGCTGCCCACTCTGGTGCAAAGCATCATTATAGCTGGGTAAAGGTGGTGGTGGGATCATCACAGACAGGGGCATCGCCTCTGGGACTGGGCCCGCCTCTCCTGCTATTCTTACTGGAGCACTGGAGCAAAAACACAAAATAAAAATCAAGTACAGACAAAAATACTGAAGGAATTTACCAGCAAAACAATAGATTGAAAACAATCGATTGTCCAGTGGAAATAAATAACTGTTTTTCTAAATCAGACAAAAGTGAATTCACTTTATAAACCAATGAAATGATGCAGGTTAATGCAACTAAGAAATACTTTATAATAACCACAAAGAGAAGAAATGTCAGAAGAACTTGGCCGCTATACATACAGGCAGACTTGTTGGCTTCCTGGCAAAGACAAGTTAAATTCACCCTTTATAGCAGCACCATACATTCATGTTTCAAAATCAAACCTTTATTGGAGCAATTTTTATTCAATGGAGAAGAAAATTCTACATTAAAGATGGCTAGTATCATGACTTTACAAATTTCTACGGCAGTAGCTCACTCTGGTGGTGTTCAAAGGTTTTCCAATTACATGATCGCTCCCTGTTGGCTTGTTATATTTTATTAATGTGTTTTAAGGTGACATGATATGCCAATGCAACACAGGAGCAACGTGACTCAAGTTGATGTAAAGCGAGGCAACAGTTTCTAGCAAAGCAAAAGCCACAATTAATGAGCTCAACACACAATTAATGAGCTCTCCATTCATTTCCTAGGAATCTTCTGCGATGAGGCGACAATCGCTTGCCCTCTTCCAGCCAAGCGACCAATAAAATGTGTGTGAAAATTTGAGATCATACACGTCATGGCACACATGCAAAACGACAGTTGCTGGAGTTGAAAAATCGGAACTTTTGTGTCTTGTCGCGTCGTGACAACCAATCAGGAACTGCATGTGGCTGTGACGTGGGGTGAAGACTGCAGGGGAGACAAAACTGTTTTCATTCCACATGGAAGAAAAGCTGATAATGGCATTCTGCGGTCGGCCTGAATTGTATGACCCAACCTGTTCGTTCTACCAAGACAAGTCCAGAAAGGACCAAGCCTGAAGAGGAGTGAGTGAGGAGACTGGAGTGGCGCCCGTTGCCTCGCTTTCTATTGCATTGCTCATGTGTTGCACTTGTACATTGGGATAACGTAACTCTGTCGCTCGGCCGCCACATTCACGTTCTGTGTGAATGCAGCTTAAAAGTTCCGCGGTAATTCTGTCATCGCCTTTGTTCTAAATATTAAGTCTTTGACAAAAATGATTTCTTGTTGCTCTAAAAAAAGCTCTTAAACTAAACGTTGGATTTTTTGATATTTTTCTGTGAAAGATTATGGTGCAACAATAAATGGAATTTATTTTACCATGGGTGCCAACAAATTTTTTCATAATTTGATCATTACTTGAGGAAATAACATCCTTCTCAAACATCAGAGTCAGCTTTGTTTAAAAGGTGTCTTCATTTTGAATTTTGAACTGAGCAAATATTTGTCAAATATTTCCCACTTTGACATGAACGTACCGGCCCGACCTCATCCCAGGCTTCTTCTTGTTTCTGTAGCAGTAGACTCCGAGGACTGTGGCGATGATAGCTGTGACCACGATGGCCATGATTCCTGCCACCAACCCAGAAACGTCCACCCTGGAGTCAGTTGCTTCAAAAACAAAATGCTTGTTACAAATACAAGTTCTCATTCAAGTTCTCGCATTGCTGCACGCTATCGAGCTGATCTGCTTGTATCATGAGAGAAACTGGATTTTCACTGTGAATTTTGCCATCTGCTGGATGATATTAACTGCAAGCTCATCTGATAAACAGGTTTAACCAAGTTTTGAATGATTTGATTGTTTCATTTGAATTTTCTGTTTGATAACCCACGATTTTACTCAGATTTTTGGACTTTTTCCAGAGCTAGAAGTAATTTGGAACAGTGGGTTTTAATTTTACTTCTGTGTCAAGGCTTGAGCTATGAATGAATGAATGAAAGGGATTTATTTCAGACAATTAACAAATTACATTTAACAAATGATAATAAAAATATAAATTTTCTAAATTAACAAATAATAATACAATAAATTCATTAATTTTCAGAAATACTTCAAACAGCTAAAGAGAGTATCTCATTGTACATTATATGCAGAGTTGCCAAGCAAAATAACAGTTAAGTAGATACCTGCTGAAGAGGCTTTAATAAAATACACCAGCAATTACAAAAGTTCTCTGTTTGATCAATCTACCCTCAACTTTTTCTGATAATCTTTGTTTTTTTGTGTGTCATTCACTGCTTTGAAGAGATATGTTTGTTTGTTTGTTTTTTTTACCAAATAAGGATGAAAGTTTGTGCTTGGGGTTAGAGAGACTGCTGAATAGTTATATTTAACTATCAGTAAAATGTATTTTATGTAAAGGAATGGATATAGAAGTATAGCTTGTTAAAATCTCTCTCAGCTTTACTATAATGACAATTTCCACTGTAACATTGTATTAATCACGATTAATTCTGACCAAATCTACTTATGATATACCTTTGTCCAGCATGATAGCATTCTGCACTTTATTGGCATGCAGTAAAGTAATGCATGACTTTTGTAATGTACAGTAAGAGATTGTGCTGGTTCAATTCCCTGGTCCGACCCGTCCAACCTCTGTCACCCTAAGACAAAGAATATTCAGTGGTCTGATGAGACAATGAAGAAACCTTTAGGAGGGATTTTGTCCCATTACATCTGACCAGAATACCATTGATATATAGATTTTAATTTTAGAAAAATGTTGATTATCATTGCTCATCATTGCTCTTCCACTTTACACTTACTCACTAGTTATTGTTGGTCAACAACCTAAACTCCAAATTAAACACATTGAGGGTTGTGGTTATAACGTGACTAAATGTGAAAAAGTCTAAGCAATAGGACTCATTTTCTAGGTCTAGTTCAAGTTTTCCAGTAACTCAAGTGGCTTTATTGATCAGGGTGGAGCAGTCCAATGGGTTAAAGGTCACAATAATCCAACCATGGTCTCAAGCCGCCTGAGTTTTGCCGAGGTTTCTTATGCTTTTGTGAGTACTAACACTCCTCTGAAGCATCAGCCGATCAGTGAAAGAAGGTTTAAGTGCTAAGCCACAATCCATATTTGGCTTGAAAGAATAAACTTTTGTAGAATTCCCCTTTTACACACATTCATCTGATAGATAAGTAGAACTCGAAATGAGCTAGATCTGCTTTCTGAAAAGGTACCCTATGATGTTACTGCTTGTGAAGAAGTGCTAGAAAAATAATTGAATGAATTGGTTGTAAACTCTTCCAGAGATGTGTTGCCAAGTTCAGTGCAGTGAAAATGTATTTGTAACTTTAAATGTTGTACATTTATTTCAGGTGAGACCAAGCTAAAGGCATCCATTAAAAAGAGTGAAGAAGTATTGCTTGTCTTACCATGATTGTTTGTATAGTCCTTCCAATAGTCCATCTGAGAAAAGATGAAAACAAGTGTTTCGTAAAAAATATTCTGATTGTGTTCTCCTTAAAACTTTTTCCATTCTCTCCTTTTTCAGATTAATCTGTAGGATCAATTTGTTGATGGATCTTCGCTCCGAGCAATACCAACTTTAACTGAACCTCTGGGATAGTTAGATGTGAAAACCAGAATTTCCCCTTCCTCGGCTCTAGTTAATCCCAAAGGTGTTGAACAAGATTAATGTCAGCTGTGCAGACCTGTCAAGTTTCTCTACACCTCCAACGTTATACACCTACTACCATGGAAGTGACTGGAACAACATAGGTAATCACAGTTATTACTCGCAGTTGAAGATGCCATCATACACCTGCTTCAAAAAACTGGAGAATCTGTCTCCAAGAAGGGACAGAGCAGACTTTACTTCTGAGGAAGCTTGTTTACAGCAATATGCTGCATGACTTCTATAAGTTTGTTGTCGAGAGTGTGATCTCTACTGCCATCAGCAGCATCAGAGCAACTCACTCTCTGAAAACTCAGGAGATGATTTTTACAAAGAAAAATTCTTCATACTCTTTCCACCTCTGGTTATACCTGTCAGCATGTCCTGGCAGTTTCTTTTTCTACCTTTGAGCTACAGACATTTGTGATCAGCTCTGGCACACCACTCCGGTGTCTAGTGTATCCCCCACCTGAGTTTAAGAAAGATTTTATTCAAGACTTTACAGACTTTGTCACAGGCCTATTGTTGATCTCTGATAAATTTTTGATTGTTGGGGATTTCATTATTCATGTTTACTGTGAATCCAGACCACCTTTTATATTTGATTTATTCTTTTAATATGGAACCAGCAGCGTATGCCTCAACACATGAGGAAGGATTCCTCTACAAATCTAGAGGAATCCTACCTAATCTGAACAATAACATTCTACTGTTGTATAAAAAGACCCTTCCCAGAGTTAGAGCAGCATATTTTTCATCATTAATAGAGGAGAATAAAAAAAATGTCCTAGGTTTCTCTTTAGTACAGTTGCCAAACTTACCCAGAGTCATAGCTCTGTTGATGAATCCATTCCCTTAGCTCTCAGCAATAATGACTTTATGGGATTCTTTATAAATAAAATGTATTCTATTAAAAATAAAATAATTGGCATCCTACCAAACATGATTACCTCGTCCTCAGTAAGTGAGGCAGCGTTGGAGCAATCTTTTAAACCTGAATTGTTTTTGAACTGTTTAGACACTGTAGAGCTTTCTGAGTTATCACAAATTTCATCTAAACATTCAACTTGTATTTTTGACATTATCCCAACCAGGAGTGATTCTGAAAGACTAGCCAATGCATTTGTTAATTCAAGGCTGAACTATTGTAATTCTTTACTATCAGGAAGTCCACAAAATGCAGTTCAAAGCCTTCAGCTGATCCAAAATGCTGCAGCAAGAGTTCTGATGAAAATGAACAGGAGGGATCAAATTTCTCCTATTTTAGCTTCCCTTAATTGGCTTCCTGTCAAATCAAGAATAGAATTTAAAATTCTTCTCCTAACGTATAAAGCCCTTAATAATCAAGCTCCATCATATATCAGAGCTCTGATTACCCCGTATGTTCCTAACAGAGCACTTCGCTCTCAGACTGCAGGTCTGCTGGTGGTTCCTAGAGTCTCTTAAAGTAGAATGGGAGAAAAATCCTATCAGTTATCAGGTTCCTTTCTTGTGGAACCAACTCCCAGTTTTGGTCCGTGAGGCAGACACCCTGTTTACTTTTAAGACTAGGCTTAAAACTTTCCTTTTTGACAAAGCTTATAGTTAGAGTGGCTCATGTTACTCTGAGCTACCTCTATAGTATGCTGCTATAGGCTTAGGCTACTGGAGGACATCAGGTTCTATTTTTCTCACTCTGCCAAGGTCTCCTATTGTTATCCAATTCCCATTGTTTGTTGTTATTTCAACTTTTAACTTTTTGTCTTCATAGTAGGTACAACTGATCTGCCGATCGTGCAGACAATATTTAAATCTATCTGCCTGTAACCTTAAATAACAGCCAGTCTGCTGTAATAATGTTACAGGATTGTTTTAGGAAGGTACAGGCATAGTTGAGATGGAATTTCTTTAACCTAAATGAAGATAAAACCAAGATCCTGAGCTTCAGACAAAGTAATCCCCTACATGGTCATTACATTGTAATTGGTCCCCTGTCCTCCTACTGACACCCTTTTGTGAAAGATTTGGGTGTGATGGTTGATCTATTGTTAAATCAGCTGTATTAACCAAGCCAGCTTTTTCATCTGAGGAATATTATCTTCCTCATACTGACTTTGAAAGATCAATCCACGCATTTATAACATCGCGTTTGGATTACTGTAATTCTCTGTAGTTAGGGTTGGACCAACGTTCCCGTCTGCAGAGTGTTCGAAACAATACAGCCCACTTGCTGACCAGAACAAAGAGGTGTGAATCTTTCCCTCCTGTTTTTTTGTACTTTTGCACTACATTAGCTCACTGTTGGGTTTTGGGTGAAATTTAAGATTTTGTTAACTGTTTTAGGTGTTGAAACTGTTTGTGCCTATCTTATTTAAATGAACTCTTGCTGCTCTACACCCCCTTCAGAACCCTGAGGTCAGCCGGCCAGCTTCTGTTGGCTGCATCTAAAGCCAGGTTAAAGTCCAGAGGTGATAGAGCCTTTTCTGCGGCAGCACACAGACTGTGGAATAGTCTCCCTTTATCTGCCAGGTTCTCTCAGTGCCTAGATCATCTTAAGTCCAGACTTTAAATGCATTTTATCTCCCTGGCCTCAACACTAGCTGGGATGAGATAAAATATGAAAGATGTATTTTATTGATCCCAGAATTGGGAAATTATCATAACTGTCATGAAATTGAAGCAGGGTATATCTTGGTTTTGTAATTTAAATAATATCTTCCCTCTTATACCATACCTATTTAATTACTAATTATACTGATATTTCTTATTTGATCTACACTTTTTTCTATCTGTGTGCAGTAACCATTGTAAAGTACTTTGGTCAGCTAAGGTTGTTGTGTTATATATTTAAACTTTGAATTGAATTGAATTGAATTACCGTTTGCTGATCATCCTCAAAAACTTCTCTAGCCTCCTCATAGTCGCAGATCTCTTCTATGCACTCCCTCTCCAAGTTGTCTTTCACCACCAGCTCAAAGTCCCACTTGTTATAGAGCAAGGAGCGAGACATGAAAGATGCTGCTGACTGCCCATCCAAAAACACTGGGCCTCCTGCAGGATTCAAGACAATTATAGATCAGTAAAGAAAAGCAGACAGACAAGCCTCATAAACCGATGACTGGAATGCTTAAATCCAGTGTTGTTTTCATGAATTGAGCTCACGTCTTTTAGAACCTTGAGCTGAACCATGCTGTTTTTGGGGGAACTTCATGGTTATTAAGCTCCTCTTGACATCATTTATCAGCACCCTCATAATGAACCAAAGATTTACACTATCTTTTTAGAATCAGAATCAGAAATACTTTAATAATCCCAGAGGGAAATTACAGTTCCAGTACAACCATCCATCACAAACATTTCGGGGGAACGACTGACTGAGGCCTTGCTGCCGAGGACCCCGCCTAACGCGGTTTCCATAAGGCGCTGCCATTAACTCTGTGGAAAGATAGGAGCCACATTTGGGGAGGGAGAGGAAAAAATACATATTTCACACTTTATCCTATTCCAGGATCCAGTTTGAGATATCAAAAAAACCTCGCACAAGAAAAGCACATATGACGAGGCAACATTTATGGAGGGGGTTAACCTTGAAGACTAGTCACATGAAGTTCGTATGTTGTTGTGGGCATCAGTTACGTGTGTGTGTTTGGGTGAATTATTTTTTTTTTTCCATGAACGCTGTCCAGAGGGCCATTGTCCTTGATATGATGGAAAGTTTATCAGCCGACGCCACAGTTCAGAAGCTTCCACAGATGTCCGCAGGGGAGGAGGGAGTGGGGGAGCAGCTCTGAGCTCTCTCGTCATAACATCCAGGGGAGTTTTATTGATAAGGGAAGCATAATCCAAATACACAATCACATCCAGATTTTATCCCATCTCCCCTTTGAGTTCAACCACCGAAGCCAGTCTGCGTTCCAGCGCATCCAGCTTGCAGCTCTGCTCCTCCAACTTACGGGTCTGCTCGTTCACCGCCTTAGTGATCGCGTCATATGCAGCCGGCAGCCTGATCAAGGCCCTAATTGCTACTGACATCCGATGAATTTGCCAATACATCAAAAATCCACCAAATCCAATTTGCAGAAATCCAAGTACCATGAATCCAAACATGTATACGTCTTCCACATCCTCAACTGACAAAATCGAAAACACACCATTTTGCATTCACTCCAAGAATCTTCGGTGTATCTCACGAAGGACAAGACGGGTCCCCTCTTCCCTACCTTCCCGTTGAAAAAATTTGATCAATAGCATTGAGAGATCAGCTTACCAGATCCATAGTTTTCAGAGTTGGGGTGATATGAAGATAGCGCTCAGAAAGACAAGACACAGCAGCAGCGGGCGGGGGGGGGGGGGGGGGGGGGGGGGGCGGTTGTCGGAGCAGAGAGAAAAAGCGACTGTCTCCAAAGAGAGAGAGAACAGGATTGAAATTTGGACATTTTATGGAGAACAAGCCACGGCATGTACTCTAGAGGCTTACACTGTGCCTGATAAGTGTGTGAAGGCAGCATGTGTGGATCTATATTAGTATTTTAGCCTGCTTCATTTTGGGGTTAGTGATTAATCCACTAGTTGCCTGCAGGTTGTGCAAAACCACTGAGCTATATTATACACTGGAGTGCTGATTTTGGCGAAAAAAATGAAGTCACTGGCCGCCATCTTGCTACTCCCTACTGTCACAGAATCCCATAGAATTTGTAGAATTTGGTTGCAACAACAAGCAGTTTTCTGGCTGTGTAAAAACGTTTCATACGTAATTCTACAGTCAGTGGATGTACTAACACTATCAACTACTAGGAAATTAGGTGCTGAAATATTTTACATGTTATTCGTATTAAATATATATATATATATATATATATATATATATATATATATATATATATGTATATATATATATACAGGGGTTGGACAATGAAACTGAAACACCTGGTTTTAGACCACAATAATTTATTAGTATGGTGTAGGGCCTTCTTTTGCGGCCAATACAGTGTCAATTCGTCTTGGGAATGACATATACAAGTCCTGCACAGTGGTCAGAGGGATTTTAAGCCATTCTTCTTGCAGGATAGTGGTCAGGTCACGACGTGATGCTGGTGGAGGAAAATGTTTCCTGACTCGCTCCTCCAAAACACCCCAAAGTGGCTCAATAATATTTAGATCTGATGACTGTGCAGGCCATGGGAGATGTTTAACTTCACTTTCATGTTCATCAAACCAATCTTTCACCAGTCTTGCTGTGTGTATTGGTGCATTGTCATTCTGATACACGGCACCTCCTTCAGGATACAATGTTTGAACCATTGGATGCACATGGTCCTCCAGAATGGTTCGGTAGTCCTTGGCAGTGACGCGCCCATCTAGCACAAGTATGAGGCCAAGGGAACGCCATGATATGGCAGCCCAAACCATCACTGATCCACCCCCACGCTTCACTCTGGGCATGCAACGGTCTGGGTGGTACGCTTCTTTGGGGCTTCTCCACACCGTAACTCTCCCGGATGTGGGGAAAACAGTAAAGGTGGACTCATCAGAGAACAATACATGTTTCAAATTGTCCACAGCCCAAGATTTGCGCTCCTTGCACCATTGAAACCAACGTTTGGCATTGGCACGAGTGACCAAAGGTTTGGCTATAGCAGCCCGGCCGTGGATATTGACGCCGTGGAGCTCCTGACGGACAGTGTTGGTGGAAACAGGACAGTTGAGGTGAACATTTAATTCTGCCGTGATTTGGGGAGCCGTGGTTTTATGTTTTTTGGATACAATCCGGGTTAGCACCCGAACATCCCCTTCAGACAGCTTCCTCTTGCGTCCACAGTTAATCCTGTTTGATGTGGTTTGTCCTTCTTGGTGGTATGCTGACATTACCCTGGATACCGTGGCTCTTGATACATCACAAAGACTTGCTGTCTTGGTCACAGATGCACAAGCAAGACGTTTACCAACAATTTGTCCTCTTTTGAACTCTGGTATGTCACCCATAATGTTGTGTGCATTCCCATATTTTGACCAAAACTGTGCTCTTACCCTGCTAATTGGACCTTCACACTCTGCTCTTATTGATTCAATGTGCAATTAATGCATATATATATATATATATATATATATATATATATATATATATGCTAAATATTTCAGCACATGACTTTCTCAGTACTTGATAGTTTTAGTACATAACATAAAAGTATATGGCATTTGACATTTTTAAGTTTTAAGCCCCCACTGAACATGAGAAAATTATTGTTATTCGATGCTGGGGGGAAATAGGGAGTACCAATATGGTGGCTGGTGGCTTCAATGCGACTCGTTCTAACAGCGGGCGATTAGCACTCCAGTGTATAATATAGCTCAGTGTGCAAAACGCTGCAGCTTAACTTTTAACAGGAACAAGAAAGCACAAACACATTATCCACATTTTAACATCTCTTGCTTCCTTTACACTTCATGGACTTTTTAAATGTCCTAATGGCCTGGGCTTCCTTACTTCTGAGTTGCTACAGCTACACTACATAAACCTGCCCAGTCCCTTAGGTCCTCCAACCTAAGGCAACTGCTCAATGTACCAAAAATCAAGCTTAGACCCAGGGGGGACGGTGCTGTTGCTGTAGCTGCCCCAAAGGTATAGAATAATCTAGCTTTGCATGTCAGACTGGCCTCTTCTCTTTCTGAGTTTAAGCCTCTTCTTTAAACATATTTACTTGCTAAAGCCTTTTGTACATCCTGAGAGGCTGACTCTATTTTTTAAATATTTGATCTAGTTTTACTCATCTATTTTTAACTTGTCTAATTTTCTTTTCTGTAATTGTTAATATAATTTGCATATGAACAGCGGTTTATGCAGCAAGAAAATGTCAGCAGTCCGTGAACTGTGCATTCTTGATCGTGCTATAATAAAAAGGCTAAAAGGGACTGCATTAAAAAACTTTATCTAAATAGACACTATTCAGGTAAAGTATGTTTCCTTTTCAGTTGATGAAAACATCACAATATTTGAATGAAAGAAGCGGCTTGGAAATTCAGGTGTTCTAAAATAGCTGGCGAGCAAAAACAACAGAGGAGAATAAAATTATTAATTTCAGACTAATTCTAACAACTTGGTACAAAATATTTAGCTTCCAAACTCTAAAAATGAATTAATTAATTTTAAGTTAGCCGATCTGAATTTAGAACTAGTTCTTATGGTGCTGTGAAAGAGTTTTTACCCCACTACAGGTCACTTCTGTTTTGTTTTTTGTTTTGTTTTTTTTCAGATCATCAAATACATTTTACTTTTGAATAATCTGAGTAAACACAGAAAATACTTTTCAAATGACGATTTCATTCATTACGGGAAAAAAGTGATCCAAACCAACCTGGCGATGTGAAAAAAGTATGTTTAATTTCTCAGACAGGTTTGATTACTCAAACATGTCAGTAGAATTAGTTAAGGTCAGAGTTCGGTACTCAAAAATAGGAAACAGAGATTGGAGCTCCATTGGAGAGTTCCAAGGTCAAAACCACTGCTGGCCTGGAGAACAAAAAGCCCCATCTGATATTCTGTGGACTGATGAGACAGGTGAGTCCCACTGTGGTGATATTTTTGTTGCGGTGGTGGACCTGGGAGCAGACAGGAAAACCCCAAACCCATGTTGATTTTAATTAGATAAGTATTGAGGAACTGAGATGGCACAGGATAACCAGGGAAATAACTAACTGGAAAACAGCCAAGCAAGAGGAGCACACGCTTTCCTGAAGACACTGATTCTGGAAGACAGAGGAATCTGGCAAAGAAGTGGGGAAACTGGCAGGGTTTCATACTGAGAGTGGCAAGAGAACCAGGTATGACTAATCAGGACAACATAGAGCAGCTGAGTGAAAACATAACCAAGGGAAAGTGACTAATAAACATAAACAGTCACAAAGGGAACTAAACAGGACAAAAAGAATCTTACTAAACCCAATACAGAGCAGAACAGAAGAAGAAACTGAGACTCAACCAAATGGGCTAGGTATGAAAACCCTTGGCTGGTGAAACACTGAATAACTCTGTTGTTGTCACAGATTTTGAAGAGATCTCACCAAAAGACTATATCACACATTTAACAGCAGGGACCTGCTAACGGGGTCGCAGACCACAGAATTTATCAGTTCAGTTCTTTACTATCTCACAAGTGGAAATATGGTGCACACCACCAATCAAAGACAGTCAAAGCCTAAGCCACACATGTAAATAGCAAACGGGCTGAATTTATACAGTGCTTTTTGCTCATACTGACCAATTAAAGCGCTGTACACTGTATCCAAATTCACCCAATTACACTCACTAACGCGCACACATCCCTCCATCGATACGCAGATCACCGGATCTCTCCATAGTTACTCGTTCTATCCTGCAGCAGAATGACTTAACAGTCATATGTGTATAAATTATACAAAAAGGGGAGAAGATACACGCCTGTGGTGGCCTTGTAGATGACAACTGATTCCTGGATAGAATATCATTTGCATTTACTGCCTGCAGCCTACAGGTTAAGAAGTCTACATTTCATTTAACCACGTAAACATCAAGACTCAAAAGATGCAGGAGTTTGTTCACCAAGATGTGTGGCTGAATTGTGTTAAAAGCTGAAGTACAAATCACCAAGATGCTTGAGTAGATAATCCAAAAGAGTATCAGCAGTGTCCTCCACTCGTTTGTATCCCTGACAAGCAAACTGCAATGGGTCAGGCTGGCCCCATGCTTTATTATCAGTCAGCATTTCATAACAACAGAGGTCAAAGCTGACATCCAAAGATCATTACATTCTTTTGTAGATTTGTGTTTATGCCACCACTACAATTACGGGTCCCTTCCACAGCTTAGAACCATTAGCTAAATAAGAGACAGGTTAAACAGTTCTGTAAAAGCACCACAGAGTAGGTCTGCACAGAGTTTCAGGATCCTGTCAGAGCCTGTAACTTTCCTCATCTTCAATCTTTGGGCCACAGAGCCGACTGACTGATGGCAGGCTCAGAGAAAACGCAACATTTGTTCAGCAGTCTAAAAAGATCATTATGTATGTTTGTATTAAAGCATAGATAAAAATATGAATTGCTTTTGCAAGCTCCAACCTATCCTCAAAAAGTCCCCCACTTATATCCGTCGGCTAGTTAAATAACGGTTTTAATTATTCGCCAAGTCTGCAAAGCATTAGATCGTTGATATCAATCTGGGAGTTATTATTTCAATTTCACAGATAATTTGTATGACCTGAATTGTGAAAGATTCTTAATTATTCAAGAGTTTACAGAGATAATGAGATTTGCTGCTGTTTGTTTCAAGTGTTAATGGAACCCAGCAGTCTGACTAATTCGAAAATATATTTATAAATGTGCTGAAACCCAAGCTGGTTTGGGTGAGCTTCACACCGTGAGGTTCTGGGAGAGCAAGAGAATCAGAACCCTGCAAACAGAGACCAGTGGACAACATAGCTGGTAAAGGTTTAATCCCAGTAAGGTACAAGGAGACAATAAAACCGAAGGTCAATCTTAACAATAAAACGTAAATTAAGTTGTTCTTCAAAAAGAGGTTTCTCTTCTAAAGGTTCACAAAAATAGTTCATAAAATGCCAAAACCCGGGATGAACCCATTACTTCTGTCATGATTTAGGTTTTTGTTTGTTTGTTTGTTTGTTTTGGACCTTTTCTAGAATCAGCCTGTCACCTCTCAGCCACTAGCCACTGTCCAATCAGCTCTGCTCACCTGTTCACATGCCTACGTTTACCTGCCACAGTTGTCCACTCACTGCCAGAACATCTTGTCCTGCCTCTTGTCCACTGCTGCCGTGTTTCTACCAGCTCCTGCGTGCTCTGCCAGCTGGACTCTAGTTCCCAGCTCATGTTCAGCTCTCACTGATGTTTGCTTTCAGTGGCTGCATGCTACTTAAAGTCTGCCTTGTTCCCTGTGAGTTCCAGCTGCTCGCTCTGCCCGTTCTGGTGGTTCCACGGTCTGCGTCGTCCGTTCTGGTCTTCTCCTGTTTTCGTCTCTGGTTCTGGTCAGTCCCTGCCTTCATCACTGGTTTGTTCCGTCATTTCCTTTTACCCCCGGTCAGCCTGGTTCTGCTTGCCTTCCTCGTCAGCCACTGCTCACCTGTCAAGTTCGGTTCTGCCTGCCTGCTTTGTTAACCACTACTCATCTTTTTTTCTTTTTTCTTTTTTTTATGTAACTTTGTCTGGCTTAATATTGGGTTCTTTAGTAAAATGACTATTTCCTTAAAAGGGGATTAAGACAGTTTAATTTAAAAGCACTAAAAACCCTACAATGAAGATATCAAATTTAAATGATCTAAGTTCATTTAATAAAAATGTAAAAACAATATGGGGCATAAAATTCACGGTCAAAATATCAACTGTGTGACATGTTCTAGTCATTCCCCAGCTGTTTGTTGTTCAGGGTCATTCACCTTCAGTTGTGCTGACTAAACACAGAGGGAAAGTGCTCATCGTTCCTCTATATCACTCTGTTTCCACCCATCCCACTTTGCATGGCAAGATCAGGATCTGATCCGGTCATGTGACGAGTACGGTTCTGTTTCTCCTCTCCGAGTTTATCTATTAAGTTAATGCCGTGTGTGAGATAGTTAAGTGGTAGAAGAGGATTGCTTTACCTGGTGCTTGTTGGTATCGGACATAGCAATGGCCCGTCTGGAGTAGAGACAGAACCACGATCCAGAGGGCTGGCAGGCCTGCCATCAAAGAAAACAGCTGGAGGGAAAACAGGAAAAACACGGAAAAGCATTTAGTGTAAATTCCTACGATTAGCAGAGTTTGGGAAAGAATAAGCTGGAGCACTCACCTGTCCAACACAGCTACACCCCCGGGCTTCAGACTGACCCATCCGTCAAAGCCTCAAATGATGATAACGTCTCTTACTCCTTTCAGACTTCTAGAAACACGGGAGTAGCAATGGAACCTCAGAGGGAGCTTTCTCGGTACTGGCAGGTAGGGTGACTCCAAACCTGTTCTGCAACATGCCAGCTGAAGGCAAGAAACTCACCAAACCTGTTTAGGCAGTGGCTGTTAATGACTCAGCTGGAAGCCAGACTGACACAACAGAGATGGCCCAGAGTAAACCATATCAGTTCTCCAGGTCAGCTCTATACACAAATACAAAACACGTACTGCTGGCATAGTGGTTGGTAGATCAGTGACTAAACATTTATGCAACCTGAAAACTTGACACATTTATTTCTGCAATAAGTCCACTTACAACAGAAACGAACACTTGTTTGCCTGTACCCATTTTAACAATGAAGAGGCTTGTGAAGCCGAGTGAACATCATTCCATAAGAACTATGGTAACACTTTACAATACGGTCCACAAAATTTGATTAACTACTAGGGTATGCCTCGGGAACTAATCATGTACTAATGGGTAGTTAACCAGTACTACCCATTAGTACAGTTGGTGTTCCCAGCCAAAGGCTGGGCTATGGCTGGGAACACATAGCCCAGCCTTTTTAATTGACTACTAGTTAGTTACCTGGGAAACAAAGCAGAGCTAATCAGGACTAATGGGTAGCTACCAAGGAAATCAAAGAGGAACGGACCAGTAGCTAATCGGTAGTTAACTGCTAGGTGGGGAATAACCCAGTACCAATGGTGCATTCATTGATACAGGGTTATTCAGAACCCACACAGAGAGTTTTTAGCCCTTTTTCTTTGGTAACAAACTAGTAGTCCTCTAATCAGGCTTGGCTGTATCTTGCCCAGTCTGTACTGGTTAACTACCCATTAGATTCAGATTCAGATTTAGATTAGATTCATTCCTCTTTGATTCCCTAATAAATAATGAGTAGTCCCCTGATAAGGCTGAGCAGTGTGGTCACCAGTAAGTACTGGTTAACTACCAATTGGTACATGATAGGTTCTCAATAAGGTAAACATTTTGTGTACTTTATTGTAAAGTGTTACAGACTAAACAATGCCTTAGTCACGCTGAAGCCACAAACCTCAATTATCTTAATGGGATTTTGTATAGCAGACGGACAAGTAGGGCAGAATTTTGTAGGGGGAGGAAAGCAATTCATATTTTTAAATATTTTTACAAAGAAAAATTTGTGTGCCAGTCATTTGTATTCAGCCCTCCTGAATCAGTCCTTTGTAGCACCTCCTTCAGTTGGGGATGTGAATGGGCTCTCAGACTGCAGGTCTGCTGGTGGTTCCTAGAGTCTCTAAAAGTAGAATGGGAGGCAGATCCTTTAGCTATCAGGCTCCTCTCCTGTGGAACCAACTCCCAGTTTTGGTCCGTGAGGCAGACACCCCGTCTACTTTTAAGACTAATCTCAAAACTTTCCTTTTTTGACAAAGCTTATAGTTAGAGTGGCTCATGTTACCCTGAGCTACCTCTATAGTTGTGCTGCTATAGGCTTAGGCTACTGGAGGACATTAAGAACAACTTCCATCTTGTCAGGTCATCAGTCTAGTTTGAAGAAATGGCACAGGCACATTTACAATCATTTATTATAAACAACACTGCATTTAATACCAGAAACGACTGTTCTGCCATTTTTATTGACTCCTTTTCCACTTAAGTCACATATTGAACATGTAAAGAAGTTGAGGATGAAACTAGGATTTTTTCCTTCAGAAATTGAGCTTATTTTAATGACCTTCCTGCCTACTGTGATGCTCCTCCTTCAGGGGCTGTCTTAAAACACAGGGCTTTACCAGTCACATTCCACCCCATGTTCATTCTATGTCTTTGCTGAGAGACACAATAATACGAATGAATATACACACTTGGGGTAATAAACTGGCACCCTTGATTTTAATGCTATATGGATATATAAAAATAAAAAAATCATGCAAAAAAACTTCTGATTCTCAGAAAAGTCACAACACAAGAAAAATGTTCCTAGAAATGTTTTATTGATGTTTAAACATGTAAGACTTTATTACAGAAAATTGATTATGTAAATTGCAGGTTATCATAGTTATAAATATGAAAACTCTTAAAAAAAAAAAAAAAACAGAAATGAAAAGTAGCACTTAGAAATGTGAATGTTTGGAAGTGCTTTATATGAGGTCATACGACTCCGTGTTGTGCTCGAATAAAATGCAGAAAAAGTGCCTGAACAGCTCCGTTCAACACCGCCTGATTGTCCAATGGTTGATCTAAGAATAAACACACGTTCTTTCTGATCTCCTGACACTGATGATAACATAGAATATGCTGACAATACTGGCGGAGAAGGAAACGGACTGTCTTCCTCTCCAGGGCAGTTACCTTAGCTGGAGTTTCATGTAAAGCTTTTAGCTATCTGTCACGTCTTTGGTTGCAAACTGAAATTGATCTTCCTAGATGAGACAGTTTCGCTGTCATGTAAGTTTGAAACCACCCCTGCCTTGTAAAAAAGCAACAGGAACGTGAGTAAACCTAAATGAGTGACACAATGACAGGTGAACCTATCACATTCATTTTGAAATGGAGACCATAAACACAATGCAGTCTGCAGCTCACAAAATTCAATAGAATAACTCTAAGCCACTTACTAATCAGAATACTAAGTGGGCTGTCGGTACCTTATTCTTTGAGAGTGATCATGTTCACAAGGAAAAACAAAACAAAACATAAAGCAGTTCACCAATCACCAACAAAAACATCAAGTAGGAAGTATATTTGCACGCTCAGCTTCTCACCCACCGTTTGAAATTACAAAGTTGTGTTTTTTTTGTGTTACCCTGAACCTTTATCTGTAGGAAGCAAATTTGTTTGTGTTGCCACTGCTGCTGCTGCTGTTTCAAATAATGCTGAGGAGGTTGCAGAGAGTTTCAGCACTGAAATCATAGCTGACAATTCTTTTTCCATATGTAATGAACCTCCAAACTCTGCAAAGCATTTTAAACATGCCGTGTCTCTACTGAAGAGAAGAGCAGCAGCTCTGATCAGGATTTCAACCCACCATTTTACAGCCACAACCTCTGATTTTTCACAGCAGTTACACTCTGAAACATAAACAAAATCCCTTAGGACTCCACCACTACACATTCATCTGGAGCTGTGGGCATTTCTTCTGCCTGTGTCTTGGACCATAGATGGACTAAAACACCAACATGAAGTATGGTCAACTATTGACTACTTCTTTTTCAGATAGCCAAAAGCAGTGATCAATGATTTAAAACCTATTACAGTTCAGGTAACAAAAAACATGTACAGAGGATTGACTGAAGCGTCGTGCTTACAATAAGAATGATTTTTCAAATGCTATGTTTAGCACCGTTCTTTCACAATGCTCCAGCCTATAGGTTCAGGGTAATTACTATATGCGTCATTTCTAGGGATGCTTTCTGGGGTAAATTACCAGCCTGCTAATCAGCTTTACCCTGGTATGGTGGCAGTGGAAACAGAGGTCAATAGAGAAGTTCCTGCAGACAAAACGTGCCTCAAATGTGCAAATAAAGGAATGACTTCTGTTGTTAAAAAAAAATACTGCATCCAGCGGAAGTTTGTGTAATCTTTCATAAAACATTTTTCCCACTGAACCACTTATCTGTGCCAGGTATGCAGATTCTGCACTACGAAGGCACCAGCTGAAACACTTTTTATTGTGGTCAGGCCTGAGAAGCCACACTAGATTTATGGTTGCTTCCAATCTGTGCCGTTGTGGCCCCCCCGGTGATAAAGGCACAACCCAAAACATGAGAAAGCTTAACATGGGGCAGGCATGTTGTTCTTGCTGTCAGGCTCTGCTGCCCCCTTCAGGAAGTCATGGACCATGGCAGAAAATACACAAAAAAAAACAAAAAAAACTGACAAGTTTTTGGCACGCCACATTACACGAGCATGTGAAATGCTTTCTTACACAGTCATAACACCTGCACACTCAGAATTTGGAAATTACTTCAAGTGCCTTTCAAATGGCAGTCAGTCATAGAATGATGAAACAGTTGTTCCTGCATCGTGCGGCACATACTCTGTACAGCACGCTCTGCTGTGATAACAAGTAGGTTTGACTTCCCGTTTCTCTAACTGCTCCAGCAAAACGGCCTTCCCTTTACATCCTCCTCTCACGAAAAGAAAAATTATGTTGAATAAAATCATTGTTTTTGGTAAATGGCAAGGAGAAAGTTCTGGAAGGTTGGTTGAAACACCTGTCATTCTGACGTACACACACACACACACACACACACACACACACACACACACACACCCGTGCAGACAAACTTCTCTGTACAAGATGAGGGATGAGGGTTTGGTGTCCATAGTAACGGTGCCTACAGGATGACACAGGGACAGCCACGGCTGTCTCGTTTCCTTTGTTGTTGGGTTGGAGGAGGAGGACTCTCCATCTCCTGAAACCGTCTGAGTGAGGAAGATGGAAACAGACAATGAAAGGGATCAGTTTGAATCTTGCTCCTGTGGGCCACATTTGTAAAGTATCCACACAAGAACTATTTGCTTATGCTGCACTATGACTGGTATGAGAGTGAGGTATTGCTAATGGTGAAATTATTGAAATCTAAAATATCTTGGAACACTTAATCTGGCCCCAAACTTGGAACCCTGAATTGTAAACCAAGCCCAGGAAACTGGAGTCCCACAATGCACATGTACAATCTTAATACAATCATTATTTCAGCAAAAAATAAAAGAAATAAGAAAAGCAATACCAAATCTAACAAAAACCCCAAAGCCACAAAGCTTCTACCTGATGATTTTCACCAGCTCCATGAAGGCTTCATCCACATTGTAGCGATTCTTTGCAGAAGCTTCCATGTAGTGGATCGAGTTCTCTCTGGCAAACGCCTGAGCGTCCTCCCTGGAGATCTGCAGACACATCCATGTTTAGGTCAAAATCCGTTTTCTCTGTGCAATAAATGAGCAGCGATGGAACCAAAAGCCCAGCTAACACTGTCAGATCTCTACCATGTCCTTGTGGAACTTTGTGTCTGTGGATATGAACCATCCTGCATCAGTGCAGCTTCAGAAAAAGAGTGTAGACGCTCATTCCTCCTTGATTGCCCCCCCCTCACACTTCAATGTTTCAGATCATTAAAGTACATAAAAAGAGGAAATTAGCTGCATCAAAATTTCACTATTAAAGCAGCATTGTGTGAGTATTGGCTTATAAATTGGGTATATTGAATGATTTTTCAGGTCAGTGTACAACACTTGATGCGTACGTGTGGGCTGCCCTTCTAAAAAACTCGCCTATGTAACTTCGGATCTGTTGCTAAATCAGAAGTATTTTGATTCGCCGATGTAGGATTTAACCTAGAGGGGTGAATGTGGCCTTGTCTTTCTAAGTAACTCCATGGCTTGTCAGTCTGCTGGTCTAAAGCGGTCTGCTTTCAGATTCCAAAACACGGAGGGAAACGGTTTATATTTGGAGCAGTGCAGTGTGGCCAGTGGCCTTCAAGGGAACTAAACCTGGAAGTTTCATGTCTAGCACCCCTAGTGGCTAAAAGTTACAGAGTGCAGCTTTAAGTTAAACAAACCAATCTGACACTATGTGGACAAAAAGCACAACAGCTGATATGAAGAGTTTGTGAAAACTGCCAAGGAGTCTTTAACATCACTGTGGAGGAATTGTGGCCCATTCTTTGCTGAATGGTTTTAATTCAGCCATATTGGAGGGGTTTTCAGCACAAGTGGTCTGAATTTGATGGGATTTTTTTAACATCTCCAAGATGGAGTTGCTGGTGATCTCTAGATCATTGTCCTGATACACAATCCAGATGAGCTTACAAACTATTGGCTGCACAGTCACCTGCAGGGTTGTCTGCTATTCAGGACTCAATCAATTACAGCTTCCTCTAGAGTCTAGACCTAACCCAGGTCTAGAGGAAGCTGAGCATCTTCAGACCATCACCACGTGTGAGAGTGACTGTATGATGTTCTGATTCTGAGATGCAGTTAGTTTTAGGTCAGATGTAACCAGCGGCGGCAGATAAAATCCTGGAGGTGTCCAGATTCAACTAATGTAGTTAACACCAAACTTTACCTTGAAGGCAAAAACATTACAAAATAAACAATCGTTGATTGTTTTTTTTCCTGTTAATCATTGGGTGGTTAACGAGCAGCGAGTCGCTGACGTCCCCCCCCCCCAGCACGCACTGTTGACGTGGACAGCAGGAGCCATTTCACATCACACATTGTTAAAACAGAAACTTGGTCAAGCTTGCAACACAGCAAGAAAATTAATACACAAAAATAACATTTGCTGATGTCATTTTTAAACATATGGCCTATTAAAAGATGTGGGAAGCGAGTTATGAAATTGTGAACTATTAAGTCCTAACTGCTGCAGTATCTGCCATAATGAGCCTCCTTTCGCTCTCTGGCAAAGCAGCAGTGGTGGAGCACTTTGTTCAGGTCCAGCCTGTCAGTTTGTTTAGAGGAGGAGATTAAGATGCCGTTTGGATACCGTTGACTGGAGGGAGGTTTTCAGTCGACAGAGGCTGAATAAGCTGTTGCGTTTCACATGGGTACCATCACATTTGGCAGCTGTCATATTTTCTTATTAAACTCAAAAGAGTAAAAATAAAATAAAAAAAGAAAAGTTTTTTCTTCTGTTTTGTTGTAATGTTGTTGAACAGTTTTTGCTGAACTTCTCTTTACAAAACAACAGTTCTTCCTTTATTTTTATAATAACCAACATTATCTTTAATAATAATAAAAAACACAAATAGCAGAAGTTCTCCATTCATTAAAAACTGTTTCGTGCGTCCTGTGTGTCTGGAGAGATTATCTGACGGCCGCCTCTGACTGAGATTGCATACAGAAAATTAAACGATGACCTTCCAAGGTTGTCACAGGTCCTGCTTACATTTTTCTTTTATTATTTCCAAGACCTTCACATGAACAGAGAAGGTCATTGCTATTCTTTTCATCTACCTGCATGTTCTCCACATAGTGACCTGCCGTTGGTGCGCACTGTGCATCGCTTTTGCACATTGCAGCTGCCTTAGGGATGCACACAATAATGACAGACTAGTTATGAGCGCAGTAATTTGCATTTTTTAGTGAATAACGCTGCACGGCCCCCACTATTGCAGCACCAGTGGATGTAACACCACACAGCCCTTCCACAGAGTTCCACGTGTGTCTCATCGGCAGATAGAATACTTTCGCTGAGGTCTTGGGGATCATCAAGATGTTTTTTGGGGGGTAAATGTGAGACAGGCCTTTGTGTTGTTTTGGGTCAGCAGTGGTTCTGGTCACAGAGGATATTTTGTCCCTTCTCATTTTTATTGTTTAATCATGATCTCTGACCTTCACAGAGGTCTGCAGAGCTTTTTAGATTCTTGGTTCTTCCGTGTCCACCTGGTTGAATTATTGCAGTATTAATAAACTGGACTGGAGACAACACTGATGCTCTCTACAGCAAGGGTCAAAGCAGACTCGCCCTGCTGAGGAGGCTGATGTCTTTGTGAGTGCATGGGGCGCTCCTGAAGACCTTCTTTGAGTCTGTGTTGGCATCAGCCATCTTCTATGGTGTAGTCTGTTGGAGCAGCAGGATAAACTTATCAGGAGGGACAGGTCTGTCCTGGGCTGCACCCACCAGGTGGGAGGAGATAAAAGGAATGTAAGAAAAATAACGACTGATGGACAGTGTCTCCCACTCCACGCATGGAGCTGTTGCAGAACTGGAGAACTCCTTTAGTGATAGACTGCTGCCTCTGAGATGCTCAGAGGAGCGCTTCCGCAGGTCCTTCATCTCAGCTGCTGTTAGACTTTACAATCTTGCTTTTCACAGCAGACTCAATAAATGTTTACAACATGCTAATGGTTGCCTGGGTTCTGATCTGATCATGAATCATTTACATGGTCTCTCAGATGCTAATGTCCAATGGATAAACGATGGCTCCCTGACCTCCATTTGGTATCGGGATGAAATCCTTAGACACATCACAAGTAAATCTCTCCATTGTGAGATCAGTAAAGCTCTACCTTATCTTATCTTATTGTTAGACCCTTCACTGGTGCTGTGTTCCTGGGTTCCTCCTGATGTGATAATGCTCTCATATAGGCAAGAGTCTAACACTGGTCCCTGGAGGATGAAGGAATTGATACCACTGACTGGCCTCAGGCTCCCCTGACCTAAATCCAACAGAACATCTCTGGGACATCATGTTCAGGTCCATCTGGCTCCACCAGGATTACCTGACTCCGCCAGATAGATTTGCTTCGCATATCCATCTGGAAACCTTCCGTTGAAGTAACTTTGGGAAGGGGCGAAAATACTGGTTAGCTGATTGGCCTATGTTGGTGATAGACGGGCCAAATAAACCAATCAGATTCGTCGTCGCTCGTAACAGAGCGACGACGAAAACACAACCACAAGCCAAGCTACTCTTGCTGCTGCAGGTAAAGGCTCGTTAGCTCAGCAGAGAAATACTCTGTAATTCCGATAAAACTTGCTCGATAGCCATGCTAACGCTAGTTTCATCGGCTGAAGCCGCCATGTTCTTTAGACTGAACTGACGCGCTTCCCGTTGCGTCACACCTCAACCCGCCTCAAAGCCAACGCTGATTGGACGTTCGTTTGGTGAACGGCTCCAAATTTTCTTTAACGGAGGGTAGCCAGACTGATCTGCGAGTGAAACCTTGAAAGCTCGCGAGATCAGGATGGTCTCACGAGGCTACCACCAGGAGGCACCTCACACTGACAGTGGTGCCCTGGTAAGGATCTGTAAGTGTAGGGATACAAGAGGATACCAGAGCTTTTGCCATAGCAACTCCAGATTTATGAAATGTATCCCTGCTAGAAATTATAAGTCTTCTTCACTTTCCTTTTTTTAATCTGATCTTAAAAAAATTCTACTGGGTCCAAATGCAAAGAAAAGGGGCAGGGATTCATTTAGATTTTAGCATTTTTTTATGTTTTCATGTCATGATTATTCATTCATTTTGTTCCTTCGATATTAAGCACTTTGAAAACAGCAAGCTGTGACCAAGGTGTTTTTTTGTTTTTTTTATATATATATAAAATTGTTTTGGTTGACATAACATTTGCAACTTCTAGGAAAATACTGCAAACACAACTACGACTGGTGCTAAAGAGATTAGCCAAAAATTAGCAGGACCCTGGAAATGTTGTCCTTCACAATCAAAAGAGGTAAGAAAGCTTCAGATCTTTGGTCGTCCCTGAGGAAATGCTCCAGAGGGGCTAGCAACAGGCTAGCTTAAACACAGACAAACTGCTGTAATCCAGGGACACCGTGAAAATGGCTGACATCCGTGACTCATACCACTCTGTGCTGCTCCAGGTCAGCCTTGTTTCCAACCAGCACCATAGGAAAGTCGTCTCGGTCCTTTACTCTCAGGATCTGGGTGTGGAACTTCTGAACCTCATGAAAACTGTATGGATCGCAAACAGAAACAATGAGCATTGTCTATATAAACACAGATTTACAGAAAATAATGCAATATGTAGAGAAGATAGAGGAAACCCTTAGGAATCGGATCAACTTTTTATCCCTGCCATTGTTTGTATTCTCATCATTTCAGAGGCAAACGGTGAAATGTTTGGCAATGTGAATAAGCAGAGAATGCTGACTTAGCTGGAGGGGGAAAACCCAGACATGAAAGGCAGAGATGTGGATTTTAAATTAGTACATGCTAAACCTAATACTATGTTTCATATTCAAGGGTAGGTTTGAATAGAACCAGATAAGACTATGTGACCTGCAGACAGAAAGTGGTACTTGCATTGTACGTTTGATTGGGACATGTCTTTAAATCCTACATTAAAAAGTTTCTAGGATTTATTGACAAATAAGAAATATTCTGTCTAGTATGCACGCTGAAGTTTTCTGTTATCTGGTCCTATTTCTTGTTTGCTTCACAATAAAATAATAACATGTTCAGAGTTCTAGCCATGTTCTGTACAGTGGTGTGAAAAAGTGTTTGCCCCCTTCCTCATTTCCTGTTCCTTTGCATGTTTGTCACACTTAAGTGTTTCAGAACATCAAACCAATTTAAACAATAGTCAAGGACAACACAAGTAAACACAAAATGCAATTTGTAAATGAAGGTGTTTATTATTAAAGGTGAAAAAAAATCCAAACCATCATGGCCCTGTGTGAAAAAGTGATTGCCCCCTAAACCTAATAACTGGTTGGGCCACCCTTAGCAGCAACAACTGCAACCAAGCGTTTGCGATAACGTGCAATGAGGCTTTTACAGCATTCTGGAGGAATTTTGGCCCACTCATCTTTGCAGAATTCAGTTACATTAGAGGGTTTTCAAGCATGAACGGCCTTTTTAAGGTCTCAATAGGATTCAGGTCAGGACTTTGGCTAGGCCACTCCAAAGTCTTCATTTTGTTTTTCCTTCAGCCATTCAGTGGTGGACTTGCTGGTGTGTTTAGGATCATTGTCCTGCTGCAGAACCCAAGTTCGTTTCAGCTTGAGTACAAGAACAGATGGTCGGCCATTCTCCTTCAGGATCTCTTGGTAGACAGCAGAATTCATAGTTCCTTTTATCACGGCAAGTCTTCCAGTTCCTGAAGCAGCAAAACAGCCCCAGACCATCACACTACCACCACCATATTTTACTGTTGCTATAATGATCTTTTTCTGAAATGCAGTGTTCCTTCTACGCCAGATATACTTGGACACCCACCTTCCAAAGAGTTCCACTTTTGTCTCATCGGTCCACAGAATGTTGTCCCAAAAGTCTTGGGGATCATCAAGATGTGTTTTGGAGAAATTGAGACGAGCTTTGATGTTCTTTTTGCTCAGCAGTGGTTTTCTCCTTGGAACTCTGCCATGCAGGCCATTTTTGCCCAGTTTTTTCCTGATGGTGAGGCCTGCAGTTCTTTGGGCGTTGTTGTGGGGTCTTTTGTGACCTCCTGGATGAGTCGTCGCTGCGCTCTTGGGGTCAATTTGGGCGGCCGGCCACTCCTGGGAAGGTTCACCACTGTTCCATGTCTTTGCCATTTGTGGATAATGGCTCTCACTGTGGTTCCCAAAGCTTTGGAAATGGCTTTATAAACCTTTCCAGACTGAGAGATCTAATTACTTTCTTTCTCAATTGTTCCTGAATTTCTTTGGGTCTCGGCATAATGTGTAGCTTTTAAGGATCTTCTGGTGGACCTTACTGTGTCAAGCAGCTCCTATTTAAGTGAAGCCTTGATTGTGAATAGGTGTGGCAATAATCAGGCCTGGGAGTGGCTAGAGAAATTGAACTCAGGTGTGGACAACCACAGTTATAGTATGTTTTTCACACAGGGCCATGGTGGTTTGGATATTTTTTCACCTTTAATAATAAAACACCTTCATTTACAAATTGCATTTTGTGTTTACTTGTGTTGTCCTTGACTATTGTTTAAATTGGTTTGATGTTCCGAAACACTTAAGTGTGACAAACATGCAAAGGAACAGGAAATGAAGAAGGGGGCAAACACTTTTTCACACCACTGTAAGTGAAAAAGGTGCAAAGTCTCATATAATCCATTTTAATCCCAGGTTGTGAGAACGTGATAACACAAAGGGGTGAATCTTTATGCAAATTTACAGTATTTTGAAGCACTGGTGGTGCTTTGTAAACTGCTTCATGTGTTACACTGTACCACTTTCTGCTCAAAGAAGAAACTGAGATGCGAGAGACGCACAACCAACATTACCTGCTCCGGTCGTTGAGAGCAAACACCAGTAGGAAGCCTTCTCCAGAGCGCATGTACTGCTCCCTCATTGCACCAAACTCCTCCTGGCCTGCTGTATCCAGAACTGAGACACACACACACACACACACACACGTAAGAGTTAGTGTGGCTGCCGTACACATTTTGGCAAAGGTGAGTCCAGTTTTGTAAGTGAGACACACAGCACTCGGCTTGTTGGCCCATTTGGAGCTCTAAATCTGGGTGCGTCCTCATTACTCAAACTTTGGACTCATAGGTTCAACGCCGTCATTACTAATCTCTGCTGCAAGACATAGGCGTGTAGACATTTGCTCATTTGTGCTGACTGTCTAACAAACACCCAGATTATTTGTTTGGCCGCTGTAGTCGTTAAGAATCCGCGCTACTCAGAGCCTCGTAACAGAATTTCTGTCCCTTCCAACAGAACCTCTGTGGATTTATGTGACAGACCAAGACAAAGTAGCAGGTAACTGAGGTGGGAGGAAAATGACTAAGGGTTTCATTACAATGTTAATGATGTAGCTTAAATATGTATGCAGATCCCTTTACTCCGACAGCGCTACATAAAATCAGGAGCAACCAGCTACCTTAGAGAACAAACAGCATCATGGAAAGCAAAGAACCAGCATAAAGGTCAGGGAGAAAGTTCTGGTTCAGTTTAAAGCAGGGTCAGGTTCTAAAACAATCTCACAAGCTTTAATCATCTCCCAGAGCTTTGATCAATCCATCATGTGGACCTGGAGAGAGGATGGACCACCTGCAGACCTACTAAGACATTGATGTTCACCTAGACCGACAGGCTGGGGAAGGAGAGCATTAGTGGGAGAGACAACCAAGAGGCCAATGGTAACTGTGGAGGAGCTGCAGAGATCCACAGCTCAAGTGGGTGAACCTCTCCATAAGACAGCCATTTGTCCTGCACTGCACAGCTCTGACATCAATGGGAGTGCATCAAGAAGAAAGTCATTGTTCAAGAAAGCTTTTCACAAGCCATGTAGAAGACAGGGCGAGCATGTAGAAGGATGTCCTCTGCTCTGATGAGACCACATTATTATGTTTGGATAGAAAACTAACCCCATCTGGACCGCCTCTGTAAGTCAGTGAAAAGAACCGCCTACTACATCCTCAGTTACTCTGTCTTCCTCCGCTCTGAGCTCCTTGGAGCTCTAGGAGAGCATACGCGAGACGTACAAGTTCAAGGAGCTGGAAACTAAAACTTTTCATTCGTACTTTTAAACTTTTAACAGTGTCTAAAAAGTTCTCTGTTGCTGATTTTACATCATCTGGCCGTATTTTTACTTCCGTGTTGCTACAGGATTTGACGAAATGTAAGCCATTCAGAATAAAATACATATATTGATCCAGCCTGTACATATTAAATGATAAATCTGCTTCCTTGTTTGGTGAAAAAACAGTAGTTTGTATCCAATATTTAAATAAAACGTTCAACTTTCTTGGGAATATTTTTAAAAAATGTTTTAATTTGTAGTTACTGATCTCTCGTTTCCCTATTTTACTCTGACAAACCGGATGTTGTTAGCGTTCTTTTTCCTTTTTGATACGATTGCAATTGTGGAGCTTGATCTGGCTGGAGTCTGACGGACCGGAACGGAGCAGGAGATTGGAGTTGTTCCGTATTTTGATGCTGACAAAGATGAGAAGAGCTAATTGGTCAGCCAAGCCGAGCTGTTTATCACATGTTTCAAAGGTCTAGCTGACTACTCCCTTGTCAAGGCTGAGCTACGATTAAACAGGACAAGCATGCAAGATTAATAACATGCAGAACTGTCACACACCGTTTCAGACGGGGATTCCAATTCAAAATAAGGTACAACGCAGTGGATTAGCCAAAAGATTATGACCACCGAGGGTAGATTCAAGTCACTGTTGCAGTAGCAAAAAGGCCAGCTTGACGGCAGATTCACAACACCATGAGTGCAGCTACAATGTACCCAGATTCTGCTGGGTAACATGTGGTCCAGCCCGTTATGTAGACCATCTATTCACATAACTACATACAAGTTGTTGCTGACCAACCGACTCCTTTGAAGGAAACTTTCCAGCAGAATAACGCTCTCTGAACCACACCAGAAATGCTTCCAGAATGGTTGGAGAACCACAACAACACGTCTCCCAACCAGCCTTTCCTTCTTATACCAGATCAGAAATTGGACTTGTTCCGTATTTGTATGGTGAACGACGGAGAGCTTGTCTGCTGACGGTGATATTCGGAGAATGTGGAACCGTTCTCATTAATTAAAATAACAACGGAGTTGCTCTGTTGGACAGACGTGCACGTACATGTGTTATTTGGGGGTAGGAGCAGGGTGACCAGACATCCCTGATTTCCGGGTACAGTCCCCATTCAGGATGACCTGTCCCCAATTTTAGTGCATCATGACGGAATAAAAAAGGTTTAGCTCAACAAGAGGCATTTACCCAGTCCTGCCGCTGTCCCGATGTAGAAGAGTTGAGCCAAACGTGCCTTCACAGTCGGCATTGCAGATCAGGCAAAACAAACCAAGAGTGATCTGACCAAGGCGTCTTCATCACCCCCGCTTAACAAAACCAGAGACGTTCCCAGCTTTCATTTGAGAAATCTGGTCACCTCAGGTAAGAGTGCACACTATCCTGAGCATCTCCCCTGCAGCACAAGGTGGAGGCTGCGTCATGGTGTGGGATGTTTTCTTCAGCAGGAACAGGGAAGAGTTGATGGGAAGCTCGATGGAGCTAAATCCAGGACAATCCTGGAAAGAAAAGCTATAGAAGACCTGAGGCTGGGGTGAAGGTTCACCTTCCAGCAGAACAATGACTCTAAACATCCAGCCAGTATTAGAATGCCCTAGTCAAAGCCCAGACATAAATCAATTAAGAATTTGTTGCCAGACTAGCTTGCCATGTGTTCTCTGTCCAATCTGACTGAGGAAAAAGTGGTCCTAAACTAACTCAGGTACTGCCCTCCTGCGGGTTGGTCTGTTACATAAAGTCCCTATGCAGAGCAAACGTGCTACGATCTCAGGAGCATGCATACTGTCAGTGACACCCAGTGAAGCAATAGAACAGAAATATCCTGTATTGTCCCACAGAGGGGAAATTCAGGGATAAATATCCAGGGATTTCTAAAATCCCCCAAACAGCAGCTGTGCAGAGTTAAGCAGTAGGTACATCTGATGATCTCATAAAGTGGTGAAACAGCAGCATTACCCAACATCCTCCACTGATGCATGGCTGGCCCAAGGCGAGCCCAAACAGCCAGAGCAAACACACCGGCTGTGTCACTTTAATTAAAGCGCAGGCCACTGAGTGTCCGGTCTAACTCAGATGTTGGAACTATTATCGTTTAACAATCACACTTTGAAGCTAACTGAGGCTGTGTGCAAATAGCCTCGTCAGTGCTGATTCTGTTTATAGGAAACTTCTGCATCTGGTTCATGATTATTAAGCCTCGCTCTCTTCTTCTCTGGCCTCTCAATTTATGGAGTCTTGAGCATTTTAAGCACTGCTATATTTTATGCTTTTGCTCAGATCTTCACTTATTTGTTTTCATCCAACATGTGGGTAAGGGTTTTTTGGACCACTGAAGGTTTACACAAGGCAACCTTGGACCTTGTGTGTTCTCCCAGCCTGTGCTGTGGAACAAGACCACCCCCACAAACCAGGATTTGTGCGTGATGTGGTGCAGCCTTACTGTCCAGCCGGGTTTCCTTCCCTCCCACAGTGCAGACCTTGGTGTAGGAGTCTTCGATGGTGGGGTCGTAGTCTGACACAAAGTAGGACTGTGGGACACATTCAGAGTTCTGTGTTAGTGACAGAGCAGCCTACACCTCACACATGCTTAGTGTAGTGATTTCTACTGCTGTCCTCCAAAAAAAAAAAAAAAAACACATCTAACCTTGCAGCTGAACTTCTGCTACAGAACAGCCATTTGGTACCATTATTCACATTAACAAGAAAAAAATAAAATAAAAAATGTTCTTTTTGCTTCCTTTAGGACAACAGCAGATGTTAACAGATGACTAAATTAGACAAAAATCCACAATATTTCCCAGAAAAACTCCAAACACCATCTTCTGAGTGGGTGTTAGGGCTGGAATCAGAAAATCATCTAGAGTCTGATGCACTGGTCCAGCCTCTCACTGAATAATACTTATAATAATAAACTGCCTGGGCAAAAAAAAAGTTACCACTAAAAAAAAGGTTGCACACTAATATTGCGTTGGACCGCCTTTAGCTTTGATTGTGGCACTCATTCGCTGTGGCATTGTTTCGATAAACTTATGCAATGTCACAAGATTTATTTCCACCCAGCGTTGCATTAATTTTTCTTGCATTGATGATGGTAGAGTCTGGCCGCTGTGCAAAGCCTTCTCCAGCACATCCCAAAGATTCTCAGTGGGGTTAAAGTCTGGCCTCTGTGGTGGCCAGCCCATGTGTGAAGATGATGTCTCATGCTCCCTGAACCACTCTTTCATCTTGTCATCTTGAAATATGCCATTGCTGGAATAACCGGGTCATTCAGAATATTCAGCTGACCTCATTCTTTGAGCACATACTGTTGCTGAACCTTGACCTGACCAACTGCAGCGTATCATAGCATCATAGCACTGCCCACACAGGCTTGTACAGTAGACACTAGGCATGATGGGAGCATCACTTCACCTGCCTCTCTTCTTACCCTGATGGGCCCATCAGTCTGGAACAGGGTAAATCTGGACTCATCAGACCATATGACCTTCTTCCATTGCTGTAGAGTCCAATCTTCATGTACAACGCAGTGGATTAGCCAAAAGATTATGACCACCGAGGGTAAATTCAAGTCACTGTTGCGGTAGCAAAAAGGGGCAGCTTGACGGCAGATTCAGAACACCATGAGTGCTGCTACAATGTACCCAGATTCTGCTGGGTAACATGTGGTCCAGCCCGTTATGTAGACCATCTATTCACAACTACATACAAGTTGTTGCTGACCAACCGACTCCTTTGATGGAAACTTTCCAGCAGAATAACGCTCTCTGAACCACACCAGAAATGCTTCCAGAATGGTTGGAGCACCTCAACAACACGTCTCCCAACCAGCCATTCCTTCTTATACCAGATCAGGTAGAGAGGGCCACAGATCTAGGAGGAAAGCCAGAGTCTGCTCCAGGGTCTCCTCCCAGTGGGACTTGCTTAGAAACCCTAATGGAGGGGCCTTCAACTGATTCCTGTCCATGCAAAGGGGATCAGCAGCTCAACTCTGAGCTCCAGATGCTTGGAAACGCACCCTCTCAGGTTCTACTGATCGCTCAGTCATGTCAACGATCTAACTAGGACCGAATTATGACGAAGAACCACCAGATTCCGTAAAGCTTAGTTTATCATTTATGAATGTTGTACCATTTCACAATTTTAATATCATTTTAACACATAGAGAAGGTTAGCCAAAAGTGAAAAGGAAGTAAACTTTTGATTGCAGATGTGAACAGCGTGAGAGTGAATGTTCCGAGTCCTTAAAAACAGGGAACCAGCCCTTTAATCCCCACGAGAACCCATGTGCTAACTTCAGGAGGATCCACAGAAGAAAGAAAAACAACAACAGTGACAAAGTCCTTTAAGGCTGTTGCATACTCCACGAGAAGCAATTTGCCCTTGCTCTCCCCAACAGCGAGAACAAAATAACGTCATTTTGTTTTTGCAGCCCTGCTCTGGTAGTTCTAGCTGCTTGTTCTTGACACATCATCTGGGCAGAACTTTTTTCTCACTGTGTGTCCAAGAACTGTTCTGTGATTGGTCAGGAGTTGGATAGGCGTGTTTAGGTTGGAAAAGCAGAAACGTCTCACCTCTGTCAAACTAGGTTTGGGCTGTAATCCGGAAATTTACCGACACCAAAAGTTACGACAATGACCGCCGTCATTTTGCCCATGTCGGTATTTTCTTGTTGGTTTTTCGTCTTTTTTTGTTGTGTATAGATAAGGTCATGTTCATGTCCCTTTAAGATGCTGCACTACATGTAGTCACAAAACTCCACCCATCCAGTCTTGAGACGTGGGAGATGGTAAGGTTGAGAAAATGGAGGGAATGTCAAACGTGGAAGCAGCGGCAGTAGAGCTGGTCTAGGAGGAAGAGGAGCAGCCGTTAAGTATGCTTCAGCCACATCTGATCTCTGGTCCAGTCGCACGATGGACCCGTACATTAGTCAGACTGTACGTTACATCAATGACAAATGGAAACTGCACACCAGCGTGCTTGAGACGGCTTCTTTTCCAGACGACAACGGGGAGATGGTCAGACAAAGTTTAAGCACAATGCTTGGGACATCAAGGAAGAGGCCATTGTCGATATTATTACTGACAATGGCGAAAACAGTTAAAGCTGCTGAGCTCAATAGATGGAAGCAAGTGCAGTGATTTGGCCACTGGCTGCACCTGGCAGTCAGTAAATGTGCACATTGCGTTATCAAGGTGACCTGCTCAATACATCGTCATATTGATCTTAGGCCATATCGCCCAGCCCTATGCCAAACTAAACGCTGTATTCACCCTGTTCAACTCAGATGGCATTAAGGTGTTGAGCATTCCACCTGCTTTGACTTAACAGCGATTGGAGCTGACGTTTCAGCACGCCCGCCATCTTGGATGGGTCTCTCAAGCGAGGAAGCCGTTTGCCCAACTAAAATAAATCATAACTCCTTGAATTTGTACCCTATTGTCACATGGTTTGATTTGTTACAAACAGCAGAGATGTGGTTATGTTACAGGATGCTGTCACACATTAAAAAAAAACATGTTTTCATGCTGCTATACGTTGTTTAAACATACATTTATGCTGTTTAACTGACAGATACATGGCTATTAATGTATAAATACGGGATTTCTTAAACAAAGATGTGTGTTATTAGAAATAATTTTTTAAAATAAATTAATAAATTTTATCTTTTAATAAAGAAACAAGTTGGTTTGTTCATTTTTTTTCGCTCTCTCTCACATGTACAATCGAGAATTTCTCTACACACAACAATACTTTCTTCACATTTGTGCATGCACACATGCATACACAGTTTTTTTTAAAAGGCCTGGAAAAGTATTCCCAAGCCATTTCAGTGTCTTACACTACCCTGCTGGCAAATAAGGCTGGAGCTTAAGACCCTTGAAAACAACTGTTTTTGCACAGCTTCTTGTATGTGCTGGCACTCTGTAACTCCAGGTTACTTAATTTGGCAACGTGATTCAGCCCTAATTTGTGAAATACAGAGATAAAAAATGAATAAGCATAAAATTATAGTCCATCTGTTGGGTTTATGTATTGTTCTCACCAAGTAAAAACTCATCTTCAGAGCCAATCTCAGTCCAAAAATGGTGATCTGCACCGTGTGATCTACTTTCAGTAGTTATTGCAACCATGAGCTGCAGAAAATACGGGCAGTTGCTCCCTCTGCGTTCACTCCCGTCGGTTCCTGTGCCAGCCTTGAGTAGGAGAGACCCATCCAAGATGGCAGCGATGCAGTATGTGCTCAATCACATAATGCGGCATCTACGTATATAATGCCTATGGTATCGCTCGGTCTTCAGCACTGAGCTATATAATACACTGGAGTGCTAATCACCGTCTGTTACAACGAGTCGCTTTGAAGCCACCAGCCGCCATATTGGTACTCCCTATTTCCCCCCAGTAACTAGGGAATATGTGCGCTACAGCATCGAATAACGAGGATTTTCTCATGTTCGGGGGGGGGGGGGGGGGGGGGGCTTAAGACTTTTAAAATCTCAAATGCCATATAACTTACTTTTATGTTATGTTCTAAAAATATCAAGTACTGAGAAAGTCATGTGCTGAAATATTTTGCATTTTATTCATTTAAATATATATGTTTAACATTTATAAATATATAAATAACAATATACAAAAACATATATTTACATGTGTATACATATATATATACATATACACATACTTATATATACATATATATATTTAATATGAATAACATGTAAAATATTTCAGCACCTAATTTCCTAGTAGTTGATAGTGTTAGTAAATCCACTGACTGTAGAATTACCTGTGAAATATTTTCACACAGCCAGAAAACTGCTTGTTGTTGCAAGCAAATCCTATGGGATTCTGTGAGAGTAGGGAGTAGCAAGATGGCGGCCAGTGACTTCAGTTTTTCGGCAAAATCAGCACTCCAGTGTATTATATAGCTCAGTGGTCTTCAACCATTTGTGTCCAAACCAAAAACTGTTCGGGCCAATCACGTTGCAGTATTGGTGTAAGGCAGGACATGGAGGTGTAAGGAAAGCAAGAGTGGTTGAGCCCACAGCCAAACCAACATAAACATGGAGGACACATGTGTGGCTGCTTCTATCACATCTGTTTTACAAAACAGATGTGATAGAAGCAGCCTTACAAGCATTCTTACAATAATCCATGATTTCTTATTTGATAGAACAGCAAGTAGCGACTTGACTAGCTTACTTTCTTGTGGTTTCTCATGACGCCTGCAGCTTAGGTTTTTAATTTGATACCGTGATTGGCTAAAACCAACCTTTGGTAGGCGGGCACTCTGAGTCGCTTTGCCCAATCAGCTCAGGGAGTTCTGTTGAAATTCCCTCCTTTAATCCAACAGATCCAAATGGAGAGGTCCCAGATTGTGTTGAACTAGAATGCTGCACATGATCGGTCTGGCTGGCCAGGTTATGTTCTTGCCACCTCAAGAACAAGAACATAATCCTTGCTTCTCGCAAAAGTATATCACAGGGTTTACTTGCCATTATGAATGACAAGCTAACTTCAGCAAGCTCGCCAATAAAAAAAACAGTGAACTAGCCCTTTACTGGCAATGATGAATCACACCCTAACTTCAGAAGGATCCACATTAAAGTACAGTGAACTAGTCCTTACTTGCAGAGAGGAATCAAAAGCTAACTTCAGGATGATCCCCCCCATTACATACAGGCCCAACTTTCACAGATCGTGGCGTTAGAGACAAAGTTTCTGGACCTACCTGGATGAACTGGATGGTCAGGGCGCTCTTCCCCACTCCACCTCCTCCCACCACCACCAGTTTGAATCTCTCCTCTTCTCCAACCATTCCTGAACTGGGAGACTCGTTTCGAGGATCAAAAAGCGTTTCAGGCCCTGAATCAACAGGTCCCACCTAGAAAACCAAAGTACAGCCTTTTAAGCGCAGCTGCAGACACCAACCTTTATCGCCGCGGTTTCAAACTCAAAACTTATCCAGCGCATTTTTTTCTCCCCAACGACGTGTTGTTTTTTTGATAGTTTGCTTTTTGCGGACAGAGACACACCTGGGTACCAAAGTCCTCCCGGAGTCCAGCTGTCCGGTTTAGGCTCTATCTGCGCCCTGGTTGGAGTTAGAACAGTTAGACACAGCTCGGCTGCTGGACTCTTGCCTCTTCTTTCTGCTCGTTCTCCCTCAGACCTGAGCAGCCTCTGAGGGCGGAACTGCTTCCTCTTTAACCCCCTGAAGGAAACCCGAAGAAGCGGGGCAGCGCTCGCTTTCAGGCGGACGTTGGCGGAGCAGCGGCCGGTTTTGTCGCGGCCTGTCGGTCCTCTTGGAAGCGCTTTGTTGCTTTGCTGCTCATTAATGCCGAAAAACACTCGGCGTTAAAAAAAAAAATCAAGTTTGGTGTGTCACTTTCCTTATTTGGTCATGCGGGGAGTCCGTGACATCATTTCAAGCGTCTCACAGGATGTACAATCAGCGCGAGCTCGGAAAACTTTTCCAGGGAGTAGCTTTGTTTTTAAACCCGTCTCTGCTTACCAGCCCGTAGTTTGGAAAGAGGAGAGCCCTGTGTTACAATAGATGAAGAAACGTTTCATGAAATCCTATGAGCTCCATTAAAGAGGAACACGACAGAAGGAAACCCCCGCCGTGGAAATCTCTCAGGCACCAAGAACTAGCTTCATGTGGGCATTTACCAAAACGTCACAGTCCAGCGCCACCCTTTGGTCCTAAGCGACAATGCAAAAGTATTCCTACCCTCTGAACCTTCCATCGTTTCGTTCCGTTCCAACCTTCAGCGTGACAAACTATCACAAGGTAGAAAATTACTGTGAGATGGGGGGAAATGATTCATGGTTTTCAAAAGTTTTTACAAATAAAAATATTCCATCTGTCATATACTGCTCATCCCTTTTATTCTGATCACATCAAAGTAAACTCCAGGGCCATCAACTCCCTTCACAGCTCTCCTAATCAATAAACAGGCTCATCTGTGCGTAATTATTATCTGATTTTAACTACCGATGTTCTGGTTATGGCCTCATAGTTTTATTAGAGAACATCAGAGAGCAAACAGCATCATTAAGGCCAAGGAACCCAGCAGTCAGGTCAGGGAGAAAGTTCTGGTTCAGTTTAACACGGGGTTAGGTTCTGAAACAATCTCCCAACCTTTAAACATCTAGAGATGATCAATCCATCATCTGAACACTGAGAGGATGGGCCACCTGCAGACCTACCAAGACATGGAGGTCCACCTAAACTGACAGGCCGAGCAATGAGAACAATACTCAGAGAAGCAGGCAAGAGGAGGACCATGGTAGGAATCTGACCTTATGGAAGAATGGCCAAAAGAAGAGGCCATAAGAAATCCTGTTTGCGGTTTGCCACAAGTCTTGAAGGAAGCACAAAAAACATAAGAAAGAATGTGACATCTTTGACCTACATACAGAATGCTTCATCCATCCATCCATCCATCATGTACAGAAGGAGTCACCAACATGGTTGAGACTATGTGGTACCCTCGAGGTTGTTCAAAAGTAGCACAACCCTCCAGGGAGCTGCATCTAAAATGTTCTTTTATTTTGTTGCTCTTCCTTTCTAGTCATACTTGTACTTACATAGATTTAAAATTAATTAAAAAAAAATAAAAACATGTTTATATTACATAAAGTTAAGCTGAGCTCTGACTCTTCTAGTTCAAAGGCCAGTACAGGTAGCTCTTTGTAAGACACAGTACCAATGAAGTAGCTTAAAGGTTGGTGACCCCTGATGTACAGCATCTGTACAAGGTTGCAGGGGGGGGGGGGGGTGCCTATCTACCACAGTGACTGGTTGTAGCAGGGTACTCCTTGGATAGGTGACCAGTGCATCACAGTAAAATGCTTTATGCGGTGGAAAACTAATGTTGCACATCACCCTGAACAAATAATCATGAGACATTGTGGTAGCAGCATTATGCTTTGGGAATACAGTTCTCAAATGGACAGGAAACTGGTCAGAAGATGGAAGGAGTCAACTGCTGAACAACGCTAAACACCATAAAAACACTTTCTGCTATAACTCAAGTGAGACGTGGTTCTACAAAGCATTGTGCAGGGTGTGGGGGAGGGGTGAGTATAGATGCAACGATTAGAAACCCATAATTCATTTTTATATCTTCTTCTGTTGCCTTTTCCCTTTTAGAAGTCTCCCACCAAGTCAACTGTCTCCATCTAACCCTATCTTCTGCATCAAGAGGTCTTCTTCTAGACCTCCCGCCTGGCAATTCCAGCCCCAAGCTTCCATCAATGTACTCACCATCAGTCCTCTATTCATCTCCAAGCCATCTCAGGCTGGCTTCTCTGCCTTTATCTCCATTACATCTAACACGAGCCATCCCTCTGATGTAGTCATTCCTGATCCTATCCACCCTCATCACTCCCAAAGAGAACCTCAACATCTTCAACTCTGCGACTTCCAGCTCTGCCTCCTGCCTCTTCCTTAGTGCCGCTGTCTCTAAACCATGCAACATTGCCGGTCACACCACCTTCTTCTACGCCTTTTTCTGATTCTCTCTGATACTCTTTCTCCATCTGTTCCAACCTGCTACCGTTGCTCTGGACTGTTGACCCTAAGTACTACCTAAATCCTCCACAATCTTTATCTCTGACACAGCTCCTCTTGGGTCCCTCTTGTTTTCACACATGCATTCTGTCTCCCTAACTCTCATGGCTGTCCTTTCATGGCAGATCTCCATCTCTCTAGATTTCCCTCCACCTGTCCCCTGCTCTCACCAAAGATCACAATGTCATCTGCGAACATCCTAGTCCATGGAGATTCCTGTCTAACCTAATCAGAAGCTGTCCATCACCACACCAAACATGATGGGGCTCAGAGCTGATCCTTGATGCAGTCTCACCTCCACCTTGAACTCCTCTGTCACACCTACAGCACACCTCACCACTGTCTTACAGCTCTCTCACATGTCCTGCACCACTCTAACATGCTTGTCTGCTACTCCAGACTTCCCCATACAATACAACAGCCCCCACCCCCCTTGGCACCCTGTCACATGCTTTCTCTAGATCTACAAAATATCAATGAAGCTCCCTCTGATCTTTTCTGTGCTTATCCATCAAAATCCTCAAAGCTAATACTGCATCTGTAGTATTTTTGTCTTGGCACGAAACCATACTGCTGCTCACAGATACTCACTTCTGACCTCAGTCTTGCTTCCACTACTCTTTCCCATATCTTCATTATAAGGCTTATCTAAATTTTTTTCCTAGTAGTTGCCACAATTCTGCAGATCCACTTCTTCTCCATTCTGCATCCATCAGGTGTTCCTGAAGCCTCTTAATCGTCACTTCATTTAAGTCAGGTATGGGGCAGCAAGGAGACACCTAAAGCGTGCAGGACAGAGGTCCCTGAGGACCAGCAGTGGGAACCCCTGCTGTAAGGTCTTATTGAAGAGCATGGTCAAACGTTTTGCTGCTTTCTCTGCTAGACACTTCCATACCTCCACAGGTATGTGATCAGGACCAACTGCCTTTTTACTCTTCATCCTTTTTAATACCTTCCATACTTCCCCATTATTATTATTTTTTCTACATCCTGACCCACAAAGGTCACTTCTGCTCTTTGTATTCTGATTAATTGTTCATCCACTTCACAATAATGCATTGCAATCTGAAGTCAAATTCCTTCTTTGTACCCACAGACTTGGTGAGTAAAGTCGATTCTGGTTCTGGTTCTAAAATTCACAATAAAAAACGTTGATGTATGTGGTTGTATCATGAGAAAAACTTCAGTGGTATGAATACCTTTGCAGGACACTTTGTGCCACAGAGAAATGAGGGGCTACTCCTACTGTAAAACAGGCCTTATGACATTCCTGAGGCCTACATTTATTTACCCTTGCCCTGACTGAACGTGTGTCAATGAAAATCTGTGCGAAGAGCTACATTGTGTAATTAATGCCATCAGCAATTAAAATGTTGTTTTGGCGTGGCCCTGTATAAAACTGATCTTATTTAATTCTTAATAAATTTGTAATCAGAACCATCTCTTATGTAGGTTTATGAAAGCTGAAAAATGACCAGTCAGATGTTTATATCCATTTTACACCCAATGTTTAGACAAATGTCCCTAAACATATAAATATGCTTATAAGTCTGAATTAATGTTCAAAAACTTCTATCAGAAATAGCAGAAGTAATTTATATTACTTGGTTTCGTAGCTTTTAAACATAGCAATACTTTTTTAACAGGGCTGAAGTTGAGGCGTCTGCAGAAGGGTGTACTACTTTATCCACGTTTCCAAGCTTCAACCATCTAGCTGTTGACTTTGAGCATCTGGAAGGAGTCCTCCAACGTCATCATTCCACCCACTTGTACAAAGCACCTGTGCTGACAGTAAAAGAGACCCTTAGCATGATGCTACTACCACCATGCTCAACAGTTGGTTCTTAGGTTTGAAAGCTTCCTCTTGCTTTGCCTCCCTGTGGACAGGCCCACTGGTGTCCCAGCCTCTCCCTGCCGGCACAGTCAGCTTGAGGCTTAGTGGGTCCTGGGTTGTTAGTGAATGTCATGGCCAATCTCCTTCCTTCAGAGGGTGACAGTCTGGATCAGGTGGCTGAAAATTGGAAACATTTGGGTGTTCCAATAGGACCTATTTGCACTCCCCACTGTCTTCACCTCGGTCAATTTGAAAAGTCTGTTTGAAAGCCAGGTCTGTATTAGGAAACCAGCTAATTTAATTTTTCTAAGAATAGTGGCCAATGGTCCAACCAGAGTTAAATCAGGAACTTGTTGATGGTGTCTTTGCAGCTTGCAAAAGGACATTTAATCAATTGTTAGTGTCATTTTTGAATCTGTGTGTATTAGAGGCAATTTAGAACTGGGAAATAAAAGCGAAAATATAATCACAATATTTTTTCTGTATTGAACAGTTTTGATAATTGTCATAGTGCGGTTTCTAAATTTTATTCTAGTTCCTATCTGTTCCAATAATTTATTTTAACAAAGTTAAAATAAATGCAAAAATATTAATAACCAATGAGATGTATTTTTAACAATTGCCATAAAATAAACAGGGATTCACTTCAGCATTGCAGGACTCTGGATTAATAATGCCACGTTCTCAATAATCAATATATTGGTGCACTAATCCCATTTACAAAAGTGTCAATCTGTTTGAGTACAAACAGAAAATACTGCAAGTCTGGTTCACATTACTGTTTGCAAATTCATCTCCATCTTGTCAAAAAGTCTTCAATAATGGTGGCCCTAATCCTGCCTGTTGTCGGTCTCATTGAATTTTAAAGCCAACCTTTATCACCGTTGTTGATATTTTATTTATTTCGCAATAAATTATTGAGGTTGTTATTTTCTTGCCCAGGACTAATTAAATGCATACTTGTCCATCCAGTTCATCTTTAAAAAAAAATGTTAAGTTATGTTTTGTGTCATTATGCCACACTGTAGACTCGTAATTCGTAACCGTTACTAGAATCTCTTCCACTGATAAAAAAAATGCTATAAATATGGTTGCAATTTGGTCTTTAATTCATCACAAGCTGACGTGCCATAGACTTCAAAACTGCTGCAGCTTACAAAGGGAAACACGAGCTGACGACTGTCAGTGTGTGACAAACAAGAAGCAATTGACAAAGATCGTTTTAATAATCAGCTCTTCAGTAAAAATAATAAATAGAGAACGATGGATTCCTTCAGTACTTATGTACATCACACATGTGGTTACTGCTATATGATGGACACGCGCAGAAACCAGCCCGTCCAGCTCACACGCTCCACCCTCAGCACCTGTAGGGTAATGCAGGCTGTCCCATCTTCACAGGGTGGACGAACACCCCCCCCAGCAGCACTCGCTCCCCCCAGTCCAGCAGCCTGTTCAGAGTGATGCTGAACGGCGACAGCTGGCCCTTCGCCTCAGCGCGCCGGCACTCACTGCGACAGGGACTGTGCTCTCTGTGGGGGTCCCCTGCCGGCCTGCAGACGTTGCTGTCGCTCCTCGGCTCTCCCTCTGCCCCATCCCTGCTGTGGACGGGGCCGGCTTTAAGCTCCGGGCTTCCTCCTGATGGAGGGCTGCCGCTCGCTGAGGACGGTGGGCAGGTTCCCATGGGAGTCAAAGAGAGGGTGAGGCTTTTGCGTTTCTCCAGGAGAGAAGCAGAGCCTGATGGGAATTGTAGTTGTGTGCACTGCGGTCCAGGTTTTCTGGGCTCACGGGGGCTCAAAGCTGGAGCCTGGCACGGTTTCTGGTTGTACTGTCGGTTTTGACACGGGGTCAGGTCAAGAGTCCAAGGTCCCCGCTTGTTCCCGCTGTTATCTATGAGCGAGTGTCTCGTCTGTGTTGTGTCCTCGTGGTGTGATGAGTCCCCGGTGACAGTGTGGGTCTGATAGAGCTTGTTCTGACTGCACAGAGACGTATTGACCCTGTCACCCGTGGATGGCCTCTGATTCTCCTCCTGTCGCTTCATCAGGTCACAGCTGGAGGCCTTCTTATTCAGGGTGCCTTGGAAGAGCTGCAGCTGACCCAGGAAGTTGAAGTTTGGGGAAATGGAAGGCCGACGCTCTTTCACAAACCTTATAAGGGGACAGACAGGATGTGGGTCAGAGCTACTAGTAGACCACATTTCACACAATGACTCAGATCTGCTCTGTGAATAACAGCGGAACAGAAAAAGAAACAAAACCCAGGCAGCGGGGCTGATAGGTACAGAGGGAAAATGGGTCAGCCACAGCGGGTTAAATGTTTGTGATTCCTTTAGAAGCCTCTATCTTCTTCATAACCATAAATCAGAAACATCAGACTACCAAATTTACTGTAACTCCACAAAATATACTGACAGATGAATAAAATGGGCTTTTTAATCAAATTTGCATTAGAAGACAAAACATTTGGCTGCAGTGAGTCTAATGCTGACATGCTGATAATGAAGTCATGATGCTACCACTTCTGTGCTGCACTGCTGGTAAAGGCTGAAAGGCCTCATAGTTTCCTTCTAAATAAAACCTTAGAGGTGTGATGTCTTCTTGTCATCTACAGTAGGTGGGATTAGTGAAAGGACCAGAGGGGGCTGAAAATAACTTCCTGTTGTTGCATCTCTGAGCCACCAAAGCGAGTTACGAAAGTTCACCAACAGTCAAGCATAAGCAAGGGTGAACCAGCTTTGTAGCTGCTGCTGCTGCTGCTGCTGCATGCTTTGGTGCATGCCTGTCATACACCCTAACCCATAGCTTATTTATTAATATACCGACAGAGGATGAAGTCATCTGAAACGTTTTTGTAAAAGAGAGGCATGCGTCTCAGAAAAAAAAAACACCCTGGTGTCTTTGATCTCACTCAAACCCAAGCATTTGCTTTATTGAATCTTGAACAATCAACATGTTCTTCAGCAACTTGCAGGGAACTATACACATATTTTGGTTAAATAGTGGAGTTCAAATTGTTTTGGAGGGAGTTTGAACTTCAAGAAATGTGGTTAAGGTTTTAGGTTGAGGTCTTTTGTAGCAGCTAAAGATAAACATGGCCACCAAATATTTTTACCCATAAGGCCTGCTGTGTAGCTTACATAGTAAGGTAATTATGGTGGTTTTATGTAATGGAAGAGACTAGTATGATAGTTGACACTACATCAGGGTCCCAATCAAGGAATTAAAAAAAAATTATATATTTTGGAGTAGCAGTCTAAAGTCAAATCCTGATCAGATGCACAACATGAAACACCATATCATAAGTTGTGTACATAATTTTAGAACAAAGTGATTTTCACCCTATGCACCAACATTTACAGCGGAAGAGAGACTGTGTTGGCTGCTGCAGGACGCCCACTATTTGTGTCATGTGACCTGTTCTGTGCACTTTGCTCAGACAGCTTTCTGTGCAGAGGAAAACTACAAAGAGGGCACAAGAGCACAGTTTCTCAAGCAAGTTATCAAGAACCACACTGAAATATGTTATGTAGCAATTTATCAGCGAGTTGCATGAAACCAGAGTGTAAACATGTTAATGTTACTTAAGGATTTCGGCAAAACTTTTTCAGCTGGAGCAATACGTGACTTTATTAAAGACTAGATGAATGTGTGAGTCAGATATACTAGTAGAAACTGCTGAAAATCTATATTTTAAATAAACACTTGTTAGAATATTTGTCCATCCGTGAGCCTGCATATTTAAATCCCATGTTAGTCGAGGTCAGACTTGGCCCTCCTTCTTTTTGTGACACCAAGGTCTAAAGCAACTTTTATGCAAAGTGTCCTGCTTTCCACACAACAATTAATAATCAGAACTTCAGCTACTACGTATTTAAAATGAAACCAGACACCATCGAGCTGGCATTTCTTGTTGAAATACTAATGGACTTTCTTCTCCAGGGTAAAACCAAAACATGAGGTTTCTATCCTTTTTACCACAAGATTTTAAATGGTGAATCTCATTATTTTGAGTAATGGATTTAAAAGTTTTCTATCTAAGACTTGAATAAAAAAAAGTCAGGATTATTTTCTGACATAAGGCTTTTTTTTTTTGCACAGTTGTGAACTACCTCCTAAAATACATAGCTCGGGCATGTAAAGTATGATAGTGCTACTTCGTTTAAGTTCAAGGCAACAGAGGATGGTCTGTGTGCTGCACCTGTAGGCATGGTCCAGGTCCATCTCCAGGCTGTACATGATGTAGGCCACAGCCAGAGCTGGGGAGCGAGAGATTCCTGCTGCACAGTGCACCAGCACCGAGGCTCCAGAGGACATGGCTGCATCTGCACAAAACACACAGCAGCGGGTGAGCCCACGGGTCCGCAGAGCGAGTTCAGCTAGCGCAATTAAGACGGAATAACTGGACAGCTGTTTGCATTTACATGTAACACTGCATGCTAAAGACCAAAAAACCTATGCAGCAGATGGCTAAGCTTGTTAGTGGCATTTTAAGTAAGTGCATCAGAGAAGGAGGGAGGGAGAGTGCTGACCGATGAAGCTCAGTGCCTGTGGGATCCAGGGCAGCAGGTCGTCCCACAGGGAGTCATCGATGGGGATGCGCAGGTATCTGGAGCAAGGCAGGAAAGAAGGCTGGGGGCTGCATCGGCTCACACTCAACACGTAGGAAATACCCAGAGAAGCCAGTCCGTCCTGCAGACACACACACACACACACACATTTCTTCTCTCACTCTTTCTGCACAGTACTGCAATTCAGAAAAATGCTGCAGTGCATGTTTAATGCTTTCACATTCTTCTAAATCTGAATGCAGAGGCAAACCCCTTTATACCTAAACAATCATAGAGATTAAATGTCTTCCCTGTGTGTGTTTTGTTACTTCAA